>NW_004949096.1:23540392-23564728 GCF_000317375.1 Microtus ochrogaster
CACACACACACACACACACACACACACACACAGAAGAAGGGGAGAGGGAACTGAATTCACAGAGCAAGTGATTGACATTCACATCCAGAACACAGAGCAACTCATACAATTCAACAGAAAAACAACAAAGAATCTGAATTTGAAATGGGCTAAGAGCCTGAATTTCTATTCTCCAAAGACATATAAAGATGGCTGCCAGTATATGAGAAAATGCTTAATATTACCATTCCTGAAGGAAATGCAAGATAGTCAACAGTTATTGATTACTCTATGATCTAGTCTTCCTTTTCTGAGCAGGTATCCAATAATATAGAAACCAGCGTCTGGAAGACTTATTTAAATTCTCAGATTTACTACTACCTTATAAATGCTCATCAAAAGATGGTCAGAGCAAATGCAATAAATGCTCGCCCTAGAACACAGTTCAGCTCAAAAATGAGGAAATCCTGCCATGTGATCCAACACAGAAGGGCTTGGGAGACATTGTGCTAAGTGAATTAAAGCAGTCATAAAACATATGCAGCATGATTACATGGGGTATCTAGAGCCAATCAAACTAACAGCAGAAAGTAGGACACAGGCGAAGAGGAGTCAGTGAACATAAAGCTTACGTAGGACAGGACAAGAGTTCTAGAACTGTGATGTGCATCATAGTGCTTATGTATGTAGTGCTGCACCATACATCTTAAAAGTTTAGAGGGCAAACCTCATATGCAATTGTTGTTTTAGACAGGGTTTCACCACGTAGCTCTCCCGAGTTGACCTGAAATTCACTATGTAAAGCTGTCCTCAAATGCACATAAATTTGTCTGCCTCTGTCACCTAAATGCTAGAATTAAAGATGTGGTCCCCCATCCCCAGTTGCAAAATAATTCTTTAAAAAATTAGCATAACAAAATAGGAATAAATAATGTTTGGTAATTATAATTATTTGTCAGATTGATGATCCATACAGCTTCTATCTATCTATATGTCTGTCTGTCTGTCTGTCTGTGTACACATGAGTGCTATATGTAGGTGTATAGGTGTATGGATGCTACTGGTACAAGCAGGCATGTTTGGAGGCCACAGGTCAACATCAAGTATCTTTCTCTGTCACTTTAATACTTAATTGGTTTTGAGGCAAAGTCTTTCCCTGGACATGAAGTTACTCATTTGAGCTAGACTGGCTGCCCAGTGGACCTTCCATCTTCCATAACTATCAATCTCAACATTTTCTACTGATGAGATTACAACAAGCGCCTGAATTTTACCTGTGTGCTAGGGAATCAAAACTCATATCCTCATGCCTGTACAGCAAGTATATATGTTCTTCATACATTCATCAGCCGTCACCAATCTACCCATTTATTCAGCACATTCGTTTACTGGCATCTATTGTGAACTAAACAGTTCATTAGACAAACAGGGACAACACAAGGATCTTGGATTTGCTAGCACTTCGCACTTGTCTGATGCCACTTGAAGAGATGACTTCCATATTAAAGAGTCTCCTTCAGAACACTATAGGTTCCAAATAAATTTAATTAAATGCCATAACAATGACACTGATGGTTTGTAGAACTGAGGATAAGCATTTACTCAAAACTGACTCAGTAAAATGGGTGTGTGGGATAAGAAACCTCCAGGCAGAAACCTCTTCTTTCATATGTGAATGGGAAGAATAGATTTAGGAAGTTGATGAGGTCCCAACAGTTCAACAACAGAAAGAACAAGCAATGTGGGCAATGGGGAAAGAGCCCATGAGAGCTGCCCCCTCCTCCACAAGCTCTTTCACTAGCATAGCCATATATTTCCCATATTTATAAATTTCTATCTCCTCCAAATAAGGACAGATCAAAAATGCCCCCATTCAAATTATATATGTTAGGACGAGGGGCAAACACTATTCCCCTTCAATTTAGGGCTGGAAGTTTGATATAGCCATGTGTTCCTTCATTCACCATTTGAGGGCACAGTCATGTATGTCAGATGTTATTTCCCAGATAATAAAATACACTATAGGTAAAATGAGGAACATGCCCCCACAACCCAAAGAAATAAAATGACCCGGGTAAGTACAAAGCAGTAAGAATTCCAGCCCCAGTACCCCTTTCTTTCCACGGCCTCCTATGTCTGGACACACATCAGAAGCCTTGCTTTCAGGTGGATTTCTGACGAGAAAAAGCCACCATTTGCTCACTGTACCCTGGGGCCCCCCAGCTGCCAAGTGATAGCTGAACAGAGGTGCACCAAGAGGCCTGCAGTCAAAAGGCAGTAGGATGGCCAATTGCCATCAATTTGAGCATCAAGTCTGGCATCTTGGCATCTTGCTTCTCTCTCCCTCCCCGAGGTTAACTGCTGAGAGCTTCAGCCCCTCACTAAAGCTGCTTATGCCACCAACCTCAGCCTGCCGCTCTCTTTCACCGGCTTCGCTGCATGTCCTGGTAGTAAAAGGTAGCCTCTAGTATACCTGGCTTTACTTGTGAGACCACCCAAACCCTAATGTAAATGTTTCTCTCCCCCGCTCCCACACACTCATGGGTAAAGGCAGAATTGCCACATTCCCCCCTTGGACCTGATTGCTAGGCAACACTCAGCCATGTGAATTTGTCACTTCTGTTTGGCGCAAATTTCAATTTCACCTCCAACTGTAACAACACTGCTCGATATATTTTAGATGCCACTGTGGTTGGATGGCATCCCAGGAAAGATGTGAAGTGCTACTGCCAGGAATGAATGATTGGCATTGGGTAAAGCAATTCTCTGAACTCAGCCTTGGCATACCATTAATTGTTAAGTCTGTTCTGCTACCACCAACCTCTTGTCAGAAGCATGTCTATTGTAAGCCTTTGCAACAAGGGTCCAAATGGTAGAACTCTCTCCCGCTGTAGGATTTGAGTCTTGTCGATAACGAAGCAGTGGCTTTCTCAGCTCATAGTACATTACTTTCTCATACTTTCTATGTATTGGCTGTAGTTCAGTGTGAAAACAAAATGAGTTCCACATCTGAATATTACTGAGCTAAGAGTCATTGTCTGCCAGTTCAGTTTCTGGCCATTAATGGGGGGGGGGGGGAGACACTCACCTTTCCTTTTAGTTTATTGGGCACAGTCTGTTTTCATTTATGATAACAATTATGCTGTACAATCAAGAAATGAGTTTAACAATGAAGATGATGGAATCAATGCTGAAAATATTTTTCTGACAATAAATCTATTATCTGGCTGTACAATTTATATACCAACACTAGGTCAGAAAACAGGTTACATGCAAGAGATCTGAATTTTTAAATAAACACAAGCAATGACAAGCAAGATATAACATATAATCTCCAAAGTTTCCATCTAACATTCTATTATCCTCCAGCTATTATCTAGTAATATCATAGTATTTGCTCAGTCACACACTTCAAAAACTTTATTGTGTGATTGCGATTGATGGTATATAGACTCTAAGTGTTGGTTCTTTTATTGTTGTGATCTGTGCTAAATATTTAGAAAAGAATAAATATTTTGATTCCCCCTTCGGTCTCTGTGGCCACCAATTTTTCAGTTACGTTTTTCCCCCTCCAAATCAAAATGTCCTCATAAGGCTTGGAAGTATTTTCCCAGAATAAGTCTAATTAAATAAGAAGGAATCCATCAGTTATGAATGAGTAAAAATAGCATTTCAGACTTTGCGTGCAGTCTCTGACTCCCTGGAAACAAAAGGAGTTTCTGTGGCCGAGTAAATGAAGCAGGAAGTGTGCCTGTTCTTTTAAGAAAGGCCAAGGGTGCCGTTCTATTTTCTTAGCTCTGCTTTCATATTTATGCGTCTCATTTCCAGCTCATTGCTGATGCCTCAGTTGTACTATCCATCACCACTTTTATCCTCCTTGTTCCTCAAAAAGAACATAAAATCCTTTTTTATGTGGTGGTAATATTATTGCAAATAAAAGCAAATACCAAAATCTTTATTAGTCTGCCAAAATAATAAACTATTTAATAAAAGCATGCTGTAAAAATAAGGTCATTTGCATCAGTCAAGTGACTAGCAGGAAATGCAGAGAATTATTGGTCAAAAAAGTACATACTGACAGCAATTATTTCTGTTATTCTTCTGACATATTGTGCAGTAGGGTTAAAATTTGGTTGGTACTTTGCATATTTTCTGGATTAAAGTGTCTTTAATTTGCTCAATACTGGTTGCATAATAGAAATTGAAAATAACCAGATCCTCATAAATTACTTGACTTTCTTGTAAAAAGATTTTTTGGTAAGGAGAGAGGATTAAATACACTGATCTCTTTCACATACCTTGGCACAAATGTGGGAGACGACCTTCAGATAACCTTGATATTTCAAGATTTATGGGCTAAATATTTGCCATCTTAATATCTAATATTAATTTTCCTTGCTGTGGATCTATGCTCATGCCTCAGCTCCCCGTTCCTAGTCACCTTTTGTCATTTCTACATGCACACCAATATAAGATGTTTTATTTGAGGTTAGTTTAATAGTGAAAGTTAACAATAAATGTGCTATTTCTAAATAAATGTGTAATGTTTGCTCTTTTAGCCTATTGTAACATAAATCCAGGGTTTTTTTCCCCTGCAATTTCTATACTTAGCTGGCAGATTTGCAAATATATTATGATGTGTTTGTAACATAACAAAATCAGTAGCTGTGTTAAAGATTAAAATACCATTTGTATAATCCATATAGTCACAAGAACAACCTAGTTATCAATTTTCTCCTTAAAAGGAAAATGCAATTAAGTAAATATTATGAATCTTTTGAAAATCAAACTTCAATATTTCTATTACTTGTTCCATGATGACAGTTAAAATTGAGAAAAAGCTCCTCAAACCCCATTTATTACATTATCAAGCCTTTTGGGTTGTTTGTCTGAGGCACTGTACCCCACTGCCAGTTTTATTGACATGAAGCTAACCTGAGAAAATGAGATGCAAATCCTACACTACATGGAGATTCTGTGTTGTTACTCAACTATCTATAAAAATTTGGGCAGGAGAGAACACTGTTAAGAGGAAGACAAAGGCAATTCAGTTCAGATCCTATGTGTTCTGGCTCTTATGTCTCATAAAACTCACATTTGGAAGTTCTAGACTCCAGGTTCACAGGTTGAGATTCCAATTGGGAACAGAACGTTTAAATCAGTCTTCAGTTCAAATGAAGTCATGTGGGTGGGTCCTAATCTTATCTGGCTTTTGGACATACAAAGAAGAACCAGGGCTGCATGGCACAAAGGGCTTTTAACAGGATGACATAACAGGAAAGTGGCCATCTGCAAGTCAGGAAGACAAGCCTTCGAGACAACAAAACCTGATGGCCTCTTCATCCTGAATGTCTACCCTCTGTCCCAGGAGCATATTACAATCTGTGGTTTACATACACTAATCTGTATTCTGTTACAGTAGCCCCTACCAACCAAAATAAAAACGGCTTTTAAAGGAATCTGTTTGTTTGGTCAACTCAAATATATTTATTTGGGCAAAGCCCATCAGATGACTTTGAGATAGATGATGCAACTGATTGTGCACAGCATGTTCCCATGTTGTTCTGTGTGTTCTTCAGACAGAATCTCAAAATCTCACTCAGAACCCTGAGTCCACACAGATAGGCCATGTTTTCTGGCATTGAATATACTCCCTTTAATGAAAAAAAAGTGGGTCATTGTGTTTCCAATGAAAAATCTAAACAAACCCAAAATCTAAATAAACTCTGCTTATTTTCAGTTTAGAGACTATATGATAGCTGAGCCATATTTCATTGATCAACCACCAGCTTTACTGTAACTGAAACTTCATTCTTAAGACACTTAATGGGTTTAAATCTCTGCGAAAAGTTGTATCTCACAGCATTGCCCAGCTAGGGTTGCCTTGCAATTATTGCCCCTTGTCCTCTTGAGAAGCCTAAACTTTTACTATCTTCTGTCCTGAACATATTTTCAGAAGACAACCCATCCTTTTTTCCTGTACACCACATGTTTCTAAGATTGTTTACTGGTCTGTATCTTCCAAGGCTTGTAGGATCACATATATTGTGAAGAATTTGCAATATCGTAAGGTCTAAGGAAAACATGAACAAACTTGGTATATTTGACTCCATAAAGAGAAGAGCCTGAGATTAAATTTCAATTTGGACCAAGTGCTGTGTTTTGGAATGGTTTATACAAGATCACAGCTCTTGCTTGATAGCATCTACAAAGGTTAAGAAACTGTCCTAAATAAAGCTGGCAGCTTCCAACTAACAGAACGGATTTGCCCGCTGTGAGTTTATCTAAATTATTCTTGCCATCTTCGTTCTCCATTCATCCAATTCAGTGCTGGGGATTGTGCCCAGGGGGGAATATGTATGTCTGGGAGAACTGAAGAGCTGAGAGATAAAATCTGTCCTGTGGCTTTGGTGCCTGGCTATCTGCTGCCCAATATACCACAGGTAAAAGCATAACACGGAAGGACATCCTCTACTCTCTGGTCACTTAACCCAAGATACTCTTTTAACTACAGTCCCTGGATGGTTAGGGGTAGTTCTGAAATGAGGACATGAGAATAAAATTCAGCCTCCATGAGAGGTGTGGGGGAAGGCAGATAGCAGACAGTGCCAGCAACTCCCAGAGGACTAGATATCAAAGTCTTTTGTGTGGTTGGCAGTTCTGCAGTCCAGATCAGCTGATTACTGCTCCTGTATCAGGTAATGAGGAAAGCCTAAATTCTCAGAAACTTTTGATGATCTGAAATGAAAAAGAAAAAAAAAATGTGCTACTGAAGGAAATGTGGATTTGGAGAATTATAATCTGGTTATAAATATAAATGAGACTTAATTTTTATCGCATATGGCACTGTTTATAAATTCCTATTTCACACAGGAGGAAGCTACAACCCAGAGATGATAAAGGTCTCAAACCTCATAATAGACCCAGAATTCAGATTTGGATGTACCAGACTCAGAATTGCTGCTTTTTCACCACACCAAGTGTTCCTCATCTGACCCTAGAGCTTCTTCAGTGAAACATTTGCCAGGTATCTAGGCTCATATTACTATAGCCACAGGAAAGGTGATAGCACCATATCTTCATGAGCGAATTAAAAAGATTGTGGTGATATATGAACAGGCCCAAAGTTAAAAGTGTCTTCATAGCAAATAATCACAGTTCTGTTTGAATAGGTAAAATGGTTGTAGTGATAATCAGAGAGGGGCAACAATGAATTTACAAAATTAAACAAATTGTCAAAAACCATATAATCATCCTTTCTTGCATCTATTTTGTTCCATACTGTCTACTTAATATATCTAATTAACTAAAGAGAATATGTGGTACTGTGTTTTCTGTGGCTACTAAAAACAAAGGACCACAAACTTAGTGCCATAAAGCAAGAGACACTTAATTCTCGTTGAGTTATGGAGGCAAAACCAAGATGCTAACAAGACTGCAACACCATGGGAGGTTCTAGAAGAGCACCTGGCTTTTCCTTCTAGAGCTGTACTTCTGGCATCCAGTGGCTCCTGGCCTCTGTCTTCCAATGAAGATACCACATATTGCTTGGGTCTTTGAATTGCTAGCCACTCTTTGTTGTAGTCAAATCTTTCTTTCAGCTTCTTTCATAATCAGTTGTTATTCTGCTGAAGGTTAACTTGGATAATTGAGTAAGTGTTCTGTCACAGAACCCTATTTAGTGATATCTGTCAAATTACTTCAGTCAAACAAGTTATTTTCACAGATTCTAGGAAATTATGGTGTCTATACATATCTATAGGTGTACAAGTATCCTCTAGGTATGTATGTAGAATCTATCCTTATTAAAGTATCATGAAAATTTGAAAGAGCTATTCAGATTATTTTTGATGACTAGGGACATTTTATGGAACAAGCTTAGACCTCAACATTTTCATGATTTTTTAAAAATATGTTCAGTTTGAGTTTAGGGCACAAAAACATAAATTCCCTTCCCTAAAAATCTCTATAACAAAAGAAAAAAGAAACTTGGAAAATCAATGATTACTTCTCAATGTAAAGAAAGCACTTCATTCCAAGTTTTATTGTTTAGTCTTCAAAGTAAAAACAAAATAAAAGATGGTATCACCCAAATTTTTATTTTTTGGCTGATGTTGTATAGAAAATCTAATAGAATAATGAAGAATAATCAAGTCCTTATTCCTGGAAAGATAGACTGTGACCATACCAGATGGTCTTCCTTTGAAGAAAACAATTAACAAACAAGACACAGTACAAAAGAAACTGTGTAAACACCAAGGGTCGACAGAAATAGCCAGATTCTGGTGGAAACACACTGGATAAGTAGCATCTTATGTAAGAAAAAAAAAAAACCCACCTTCAACCACCCTGCACAAAGAAAGTGTCTCCAATCAATTCTTCACATCAAAGGGAAATGCTGCTAGATGAGAAATAATCCCTCCAAGCATAGCAAGAAGACTAAATACAGTAAGTTCAAGGGTTATGCCACATTCAAGGAAATGTAACTACTATTTACACAACTCTCCTCCTCCCACATAATCAGAAACAGGCTCGGAGCTTAATATCCTTGGATTAATCACCATTTTGAAATTTCTAACCATTTTATGTTGGAATTTTTCCATTTATTTCAAGTCTTGACATTTTTGTCCTCAAGTCTTACTGAGTCAGAGTGGCACTCAACAGCTTCCACATCTGCCATCTGCAGTGTGAGGATACTCTCCTCTAGCATTCGAGAGCGCCAGTAAACAGAAGCAGGACGCTCAGAACTACACACTAAATGGAGGGGGGTCTTTTCTATTTTCATAGACAGAACACAATATTAGGTGGCAAAACAAATTCAGGAGGGCAATTTAGACAGAATTAGTATGGATCTGCTAGGGAGGGAAGGTGAAGAAGAACAAGGAGGAATTGGAGAATGGAAAACCATAATCAGTATATATCATATGAAAATAATCTATTTTTAATAGAATAGAAAATAACATTATTTTTGCATTTACACAAGTTTGACTCATCTCTTTATTAGAAAGAGCCTAGCAGAAGGTGAATATCTTGGAGCCAGTTATTCCTATGACAAGGCAAAATATACCTTTATAACAAAAACTTTCACCCAAATTATTTTGTGTTTTAAGCCAAAGTTCCTGTGTTATTGAGGAACCAATAACAATATTTATTAAGTGATTACTCTGTGGTAGGCACAGTTCTAAAAGGTTTTACTCAAATTATGTAAGATAAAAGCAACAAAACAAACTCTGTCACAATAGTTTCTTTGCTAGTTCTACATTTTAAATTTCAAAACCAAGAAATACAACATGAGATTAACCAAGTCTGCCCCAGATTAAAAAGGCTGTTGTTTGGGTTTTGGAGAGCTGGCTCAGCAGTTAAGAGCATTTGCTACTTTGGAGAGGACCACGATTCAGTTCCTAGCATATACACAGTGGTTCACAACTGAACTCCAGAGCTAGTTATGATGTCCTCTTCCGCCCTCTGTAGGCAGTGCATGCATGTTAAATGTGGCCTCAAATTCAATGGGAAAAATTATAGGTTTCATATTTTTCAGAGCTGGTTTCCATTTACCCCAATCATGACAGTTTTTTGCATTTGTGGCTGTTTAGATATTTAGAACAGATACTATATAGTCATTTCTAATGGGGTTGTCCATACATAAACAAATAAAAGAAGAAATATTCCCAAACATTGCTTTTAAAACTGTAAGCTTGGGGTGACTTGTAAGCCTTTTAATTTAGAACATTATTGAGGAAGGAGCATCTGAGATGGAATAGGAAGCAGGTTCCTTATGACTTAGCAGCTTTCAGTAGTATCAACTATTACAGTGCAAAGATTTCTAATCTTAGAACTTGGCAGGTGAGTGAGTAACAGATTTTCCAATATAATGTTTTTATTTTTTAGAAATAGATGGATTTGTAGATTTTTTTTCTCTAGACTGTTCCACAACTATCATGTTTTTGAAAAGAGTATCATTGTAGGATAATGATTAAAATGTTTTAAAACAATTTTCTTTATAAATGAACAGTTCTCTAGATGTTTCGCTTTTGGGGGCTCTGTAAGATAGCTTCAGTCTGTAAGCAAGTACAGCTTTGACTGCAGCTGGGCGAACACATGCTACAATGTGTGTTCATCATGGAAGAGGGGGACAGAGTTAAGACACCAAAGATTTTAATATTAAAGTTTCTTGCTTAATATTTTTAGTTTGAATCACCTAATTCACATTTAGGTTTTTTTTTAAGTTGTCTTGCTGATTATAAGCATCTGGAAAAAAGCTCACTATAATTTCAGATATTTTTTTATGGCTTTCCGCAAATCATCTCAGGTTTCTTGTTGAATTAATGAGAAAAGTTGTCAGTGTGATGGCACTAAAATTGCCAATTAGGACAAGAAAAGGAACTTCTAGATATTAAAACCAACAAACAAAGAAGATGAAAAATAGCTGAGTAATTAGCCTATCTAAAAATACACTTAATGAATTCTACAGTGATACAATGCTTTTCAATGGACCAGATCCCACCTACCATGCTCTTCTTCCTCATGGTTTCAAATGTTCCCATACTCATTCACCCACTGCAAATAACCATACAGATGTCAGGAAGAATTAAGACTGCAAATTCATTGCCCAAGAAACACACCCTGAGGCAAAGGGCAGGTACAAAAAATATTGAGCAAGTCAGTTTTGCAAAAATCACTTGCAAGGCTGTGTAACACATTTTGTCTGCTGAAAACAGATGGTCTTTAGGATTTGCATCATTCTGACAAGGAAATTATAACCCAGAACATTAAGGGGATTTTTTTTACTATGGTGGCAAAGGGACACAAGCCAACATCACAGAAAATATGGTACTTTGCCCCGACAAAGTAAAATATGAAAATGCCAAATTTCCACAATATTACATCTTGCAGAGCAAGATAATCTAACTTAGTAAATACTTTTGACTGTCCTTTTCCAGTGGGTCACAGTCTCTTACTTAGGGTACATTATCTTCAAAATCACAACATGTTTGTTTTAAGTATTTTATGAGTAAAACCCAAAAATGCTTTTAAATCTCAGTTTAGTTTCTAATTATTAACACAAATTAAAAATTCGCTGGTAATTTTTTTCACAGTTCATGCAGTTGGAATGCATCTCAGGTATACTAATGGTATAATAGGAACACCACACTTTGGTTATACTACTAAGCTAATTTATTTTACATTTTTGCTTTTCCTGAAAAATAAATCCAGCATACTGTTAGAATAAGCAACAAGCACAGACCCCTGTGTGGTTCTGAGGTAGGTCTTTTGCATAGATGTTAAGGTTGTATAATTGGGTATTCTTGTGGGACTCCTAACAATGCAATTGGGAAATATTTTTCACTCATTTTCCTGTTCTTGGGACTTTTTCCTCCTACTGGGTTGTGTCGTTCAGACTTGATATGAGGGTTTGTGCCTAGTCTTATGGTAACTTGTTATGCCATGGTTGGTTGATATCCCTGGGAGGTCTGCTTTCTTTATTAAGGGAAATGGAGGAAGATTGGATCTGGGGGATCGTGAGGGGGTCAGTGTGGAAAGGGGTGAGGACAGGGAAGAGTTGAGGGAGAGGAAACTATGGCCAGGATGTAATAAAAAAGTAAGAAAACAATCTTACTGCCTTAATTTAAGCAAAATTCTCCTTTCTTTTCCTATTGGAAGAAACAATTACTGCTTTAAATCATTTTTCCATAAAGATAATTTAAATAGTATTTCCCTTAAGCATTAGATGGATGTTTTGGGATAAATGAAGTATTTTTCACATACTCAAATCTCTTATGTTTCTTCCATGTAATTCAAAGAAATTTTACTATAATCTATTTATTCATCACATAGTTGAAATTATATGGCAACTATGTCTACCACTAAAATGTATGCATATGTGTGTGTGTGCGTTTAAAATCTTCTACCTTATAAGATACATGTTATTCAAAGTCTTAGCACAGAAATAAAAAAAATTAGGGAAAGGATCATATATCAAGGTTTATGTCTTAGTTAGGGTTTCTATTGCTGTTAAGAGACATCATGACCAATGCAACTCTTATAAAGGAAAACATATAATTTTGTGGTAGCTCGCTTACAGTTCAAAGGTTTAGTCCATTACTGTCATGGTGGGAAACAAGGCAACATGCAGGCAGACGTGGTACTAGAGAAGGAGTGGAGAGTTTACATCTTGATTGAAAGGCAATAAGAAATGAACTGTCTCACTGGGCGTGGCTTGAGCATAAATGAAACCTAAAAGTCTACCTCCACAGTGACACTCTTCTTCCAAGAAAGTCACACCTCCTAATAGTGCCACTCCCTTTGGGAACCATTTTCAAACCACAGTGGTGTAGATAGAGCTGAAGAAACAGGAAGAGGCATAGATTGGTTAGCATTTTGCTGCTGCAATAAAATATGACCAAAAGCAACTCAAGGAAAAAAGTTTATTTTGGTTTATGTTTCCAAAGAAGAGTCCAAAACTGGGGAGTACAGAATATGGAAGCGGGTGGCAGAACACAAAACTGGGAGGTCATATTTCTGGGAGCATGCAGGAATCAATGGAACTAGAAGTGAAGCAAGGCTACAAACTTTCAAAGCTTCCTCCCCGTGTCATACATCCTCCTGCAAGACCTCACCTCCTCAACCTCCCCAATTAGTACCATCAACTGGGGACCAAGTATTCCAATATCCAAGCCTATGCGGGACATTCTCATTCAAACCACAATAGGATAGGAATGCATGTAAGCACTGGAAAATCTAGACCACAGAGTCATCCCTACTCCTGGAAGTAAGGGGAATGGTGGCACCAATACTTGCCGGAACTCAGTGAGGGCTGAAGCTGTGGAAATGAGGCCCTGAGGCAGAAGCTGTATTCGCATCATAGAAATCACAGACCACTGAATGTAAGACAGAAAGGAAGGGAGGAAATAAATATTCTGATTTCTTTTTGTTTATTTTGTTTTTCTTCCTTCTGTCTAAGTCACCCATAGCAAAACCCACTAGAAAACCAGACAGGCAGGGGTGAATGTTGCAATCTAGATGGAATCCTAATCATAGAAATGGATAGGGTGAAATGGGAGTAAGAGAAGAGGGGCAGCCTCTGAGTGAGTTCCCGGTGGCATCTGCTAAGATCCATTCCCTTGTGTGAGTTGGAGAGTGAGCTGGATGGAATACACTTATGAACAGAAAATGGCAAGATAGGTTGTTATTGACACCCATTTTGGACATTTTTCTCTTGCTCACTCCTTTACTAACTCTTGTAGAAGCCAGCTGGATTGCCATGTGTGTGACCATGACAACAATATCCAGTCTAGCAACGAGTTCATACCCACAGTCCAATGCTCCATGAGAAACAGACTCCATCCTTAGGTGAGTGAACTTGGAGTTAGATCTCTTACTAATCAAGTCTTTTATGGTTCAGTTCTATAAAAGAACCTGTGTCAGGACACCTGGGTAAGTCCAGCCAAGTTCTTAACTCACAGAAACTGAGCTAGAGTGGGTTTGATCTGTTATAAAGCAGAACAATCCACAATGTTGCCTCAATGTGTATATTTATAACCTTTAGCATGATAGAGAAAAGTACCTGTCAAATGTAAAATCTGACAAAAAGTCTTATCAGAAGGGCAATAGTCTCAGAATAAGGCTTCTTGCTTAATATATTCATAGAAAATTTGGTTTAAGAGACAAAGTTTAAATTTTGTATTAATAAAAATATAAGAGCTAGTTCCAGGACAGGCTCCAAAGCCACAGAGAAACCCTGTCTCGAAAAACCAATATATATATATATATATATGGAGCATAAGAGTCCCCAACAATCCTCACTTCTGTCTTCTCCTGGGGGTTTGCTCCAGCTAACACTAACCAATGCTAGACCACTTATAGTATGACTAAATCTTGATTTGCCCTGCCAGGAAATAATTTATGATTCATCTCATCTTCCCAACCAACTTTCAAATGAGTCATTTCATTTTGTTGTGTCCAAATATGATCCCTCCCACATCGTTGCCAAATTACTTCAGTTCTTAATGTTCTTCATAGGAATTCAGAGGGTGGTTTGTGAACTACTTAATGTAAACAGTAAAAGGCTTTTCCAACCATATTTAGTAATAAGACAACTTGTTAAAGTTAAATACTTTTTTAGTGAAAGGAAGTACAGCCTGAACTTAGCTTCTGGATTAGTTTGCTTTAGTACATATGCAATGTATTCTTTTGCCCAATAAATATATTCTTCTACTATGCCCCATTACACCAGGCAGACAATGAGTAAAATAAACATAAGGCATGTGTGATTTCTTATACTCTCAAGAAACTGTTCCTTCATCTTTTTTCTTGCTCTGTGCCCCAAACAGCTTGGCCTCTGTGAATTAGACCAACTCGCTCATTTATCCCCTGACTTGAAGCCAATGGCAGGCCCTGGCAGGAGGGAGCATGGCAGATGGAAAAGACATCAGGGTATTTCTTCTGCTGCAATCTCCATTTGTTGATGTACTCTTATGACAATGGCTGTGACCTTCCATAAATATAGCCTCTATCAAATTCCTTGCTTTCATTACTCCAACCACTAAACATGTTTTTTTAAAAAAAAAAAAAAAAACTCCATTATTCCCTTGCCCCTTTGGACCTAGGATGATACAGTCTTCCAAGTATTAATAGTTCTCAAGTATCCGAACCTTCCTAATAAGTCCTTAAACATACATGCAACTCTATAAAAATTCCTTGATAGGGTAGCCTTCAAATCCTATCTCCTTTCAATCAATTTGAATGACATAGTAGTAAAATATTTTGTGTTCAAGAAATTGATGATTATTGAGGAACACAAATAATTTAATACGTTGTGACTGAGAAGTGCAAAAAGGCATCTGATCTATACTATGGCATCAAGGAAGGATGGTTTTTAGTATTAAAGATCAGGTGAGCAGGAGTAAAAAAACAACTATAAGTACATTTATATTTTGGCAAAGAGAATTCTCTGTATGCTCGTAACAAAGACTGTAAATAAAGGTAATTAAGGAACTTGAAAAATAAAATTGTTTTCTCTGTTCTTTATTAAACTCTATCACTCTTTACAGTTAAACAAGAGTATACAGATATTTTACAATAATGAGCTTCTTTATTTTTACTATCAATATGTGAAACAAATTAATAATATCCAATTAATCTCCACTTAAATTTTACAAAGAAAATTTTATCTATAAAACACTATTTTTTAAAGTCAGAATGCAAAATTGAATCAGCCTATGTAAGAATCATGAAAACATTTATTCATATAATAAAGTGTAGAAAATTTAAAGCAATATTCATGAGGATATATAGAAGATGGTCTTTTTATTTTGTCATACTAAAGATTGTGCAAAGGGGCCTTGCACATGTTAGGCAATTAGTCTATTATTTAGCTTCAGCCCTGGCCTTGAAGATGGTTTTTTAAATACCTGTAACATCAATATAAATTGTGAAGTAACAGTTTAAATATTATTTGTATACTGTATAACCAAATTAGTCTATTATAGTGATTTTATATAGTATTATCTATATTTTATTTTTATATAGTATTTTTTGCTTCAGGCCCTACCTTTCATGCTTTCAATTCAACTTAATTATTTATATACTGTTATGCATTGGGAATTGTTGAGACAAGTTCTCACTCTGTAGCTCAGAGTGACGTTGAACTCATGTGGGCTCTCTTGCCTCAGCCTCCCAAGTTCTGGGGTTACAGGTGTACAACAGAATAACTGATTCATGTTATATATTTTAAATCAAAATTTAATACTCCCAATTAAATGATGTATTTTCTATCACTTGATAGCTTATTTCTCAAATTCTATTTATTCTATGTGTTTGTGCACATGTTCAGACACAAAGAAATGAGAAATCCTTATTAGAATCCTGTATACAAATAGTTCAAAATAAACACTGCCAAAAAAATACAATTTTAATCTATATGGTTCTATAGAAAGTACAAAGTTGCCGGGCGATGGTGGCGCACACCTTTAATACCAGCACTCGGGAGGCAGAGGCAGGCAGATCTCTGTGAGTTCGAGGCCAGCCTGGTCTACAAGAGCGAGTGCCAGGACAGGCTCCAAAGCTACAGAGAAACCCTGTCTCGAAAAACTAAAAAAAAAAAAAAAAAGAAAGTACAAAGTTAATATAGGGAAATCTTACTGATTCTATAAAAAAGTAGGAAATGGCCATGACTATAATGTTTGCTCATTAACATATTACAATAACCACAATAAAAAAGCGACTGTGGATAAATTTTCTCCTCATGAGCTTTTGAAAATTGATGTACTTTGAATATAAATGAGTTTTCTATTTAAACAAATTTATTCAAATATGCCTATTGCCATTGAATTGGTTCCTAGATTTTATTTTGGTGGACTTTTGAAATGATCTCATTTCTCAGAAACATAGCTGAGGAATGGAAGCTGTTAGTGAGCTTTTATAAGAGCCAGGAGATATTGCAATGAATAACTGCAGGGTATCCATTTTAAATGAAGAAGGAGATGTTAGATAGTCATGGCACTCATAATGCTTTGAATATTTTCAAAGCTATATTCCATCAGTTTGAAATGGTTGTTCTAGAGCTTGGACCATTATGTGTTTGGACAATGTTTGAACAACAAAACTTCGTGTACACGGAGTCAATATTGTCATGTTTTATGCTCATTTTATACAGGCCTTTAATTTCTTCATTCTTTGATTCATTCATTCATTCATTCGTGTGTGTGTGTGTGTGTGTGTGTGTGTGTGTGTGTGCATGTCTGTGTATATCCTATAGTACTTTGTGGCAATCAGAGGACAACTTGAGGAAGCTGGTTCTGTCCATCCACTAGAAATCACACGCTTTAACATGCTGAATATGTTGCTGTTTTTTTTAATGAAAAAAAAACAGATAATAGATATGTGATTCCAAAGTTTATAATCCAGCTTAAAAATGATGAAATCTGGGTTCTGTTCCCAGTGCCAACACTAACAAACTACAGTCAAAAATCAAATATATATATGTTTTACCTATACTTTCATTTCTAAATTGAGAAAATATCTTTTATTCAATGTATTTCATAAAAAACTCACTGAGGTACATAAAATATTGTAAAATACTTGTAGCATGCCAAATTAAGGAACCCCACAAACCATGGTGTTATTATCCAACACTACTGTATATCCCACCAGACATAAAATACATTTCTAAATCCCAAGAACAGTGACTATAGTTGTTGAGTAAAAAAGATGGAAACTTCTGGAAGAGATGAAAATTTAAAAACATTTTACCATTTGAAAATTTTTAATTTTTCCATGGATAAATGTAGGGAAGAGAAGCCTGTTGTGGAGTTGGAACTGAGATCAGTGTTCAGCATTTCAGCATTGCAAAAAGACAAGAATGAACTGTGTATTTTTGTGATCTGTCTCTACATTTTTGAGATACTGTGATAGTAGAATTTATGTGATTTAGTTACTGGCTGAAAACAAATAAGGTGAAAGAAGAAGATATCAATTATCTTAGATGCTAGGTTGATAGAATGTTAGATCCTTAAAGGTCACTAAATTACTAAAATTTTGCTGAATATGCTAAAGATGCAGGAGGCCAGTATCCTTGAAATAGTATTCTGATTACACATCAGAGCCAAAATGTGACTTGCCTAGCCTTGTTAGCTAGAAACTGGGAAGGTGGTATCCTTGTTGAGGACCTTAGTAGTATCTTTTTTTCTACAATATGGAAATTAAAAGAGTAAGATAAATATATATGGAGTGATATATAATACTAAATGGATACATCTGGAGAAAAAAGTACAGAATAGTAAATATAGCACACTCCCCTGGAGAAATAGAAAAGTAATATACGCATATATAATCATAAGCTCATTCTGGAGAGATACAGAAAAATATGCAACCTGCATGGAACAGAGAGTAGCTGCATTCCCTGTTTCTAAAAGCTCGGGTACGCATGCAGCCATTCCACTTTTATCCTAAGTAGTATTTGCAGAGGATCTATTTCTCCATCTTTTACTTTTAACATGTCTTGGTTTTCATATTCAAAACGAGTTTCTTGTAGACAAAATATAATTGGATATTACTTTCTTGTTGAGCTCATCTCCATTTTAGGTCATTAGATATTTATATCCTACAACTGATACGGTTGGCTTTAATAAAACCAAGTATGGCAAATTTTTCTGTCATATATTTCCTATTTTCTCTCTTTCTTGGAGTGAATCTTTAATATGATTTCATAGATGACATTTTGGGGTTCTTTATTGAATGTAGGTTGGTGTCAGAGTTTACTTTTTAAGCATTTGCTCTGAGGTTTGCAAGTGTCAAATACATTGATAAGGAGAATTTATTCCTTGCCTCATTTAGTAGCCATAAATATTTTGATTTTACAGATAAAGGAAATAGATTATGTTGAAATTACAAAATTTTAGAACTAAAATTTAAGCCCAGACTTGTCTAACTCCAGTTGTGCTTTGTAAACATAGAGAAATGTTGGGACATCTTTCAGCCTTTGATACAATCAACTGTCTATAATGGAGGCATAGTAGAAAAATAAAATTTTAATTATACCTTAAGTGACTGAATAAAAATATAGATATTATTGGTAGGTAAAGGCTTCAAATATAATAGAGTGCCACAATTTGGGAACAAAATAAGGAAAAGGATCCTACATATCACCTTTTCTGAGAGAGAATATGAAAACAATGTTGAAGAAATTAAGGTAGTGTTTTATACTGCAGAACTGATGATATCACTATTGGATGCAAATTTCCTTTCAAACGTTCATAACTGATGAGCATCTGATACACAGTGATTGAAAATTAAGTATCATTAATGACAGCTTGAGAGGATTTATATTATACAAATTCCCAATAATATCCAAAAATTCCTTCAAAGACACTCATAGTTAACTAAAAGTGTGCTTAATATAAGAATGCATTCTGGAATAGGCATCATTCCCTCCCTATTTAAAACATTATAAACATAGAAATTCTCAAGCTCCTCTTGCATGGGACAAAAACAGAAGAAAAGGATGCCCCTCCAATATTGGTAGGTATAATGGTCTCCTTCAAAGTCTAACATAATCTGTGAACTTATTGAAAAGAGAACAGATGGAGTGAAACTATTTATTGGACAAGTGAAAATGATTTTATCTCAACAAAATAATTATTTGTTAATGTGTTGTTAATTGCACTTAATACAATTCTCTAATTTCAATCACAAGTTTACTGATGTCTGTTGATTGCAAAGCCTAGCTAGTACCACCACATCGAAGTTTCTCACAGAAAGAAAGGTTTTTCACACATCCGTCTTTGAAAGGACCTTGTGTGTTGATATCTCCTGTATCTTGACCCTAAGCACATTGATCTCCTTTCTATCACTGGAATTTTGCCTTCTCTAATACTTTATATAAACATAATCACATAAAGCAAAGTGCTTGTGTTTGATTCTTTTTAGTAGTGTAATTTTGAACTTCATACATCATGTTGTGCATATTGCTAATCAGTGTTTTATGGTTATGCATGGACCACAATTTTTTTTTATTCAGTCACCAAGTGATAGAAATTTCAGCAACGATGCTATCACTCATATTTTTCAAGGACAAGTGTGTTCATTTGTCTGGAATGAACATCTATGAATAGAATTACTGAGTCATAGGGAACAGTGTGCTTATAATATATAAGGTGAGATAATACTATGCGTCAAAGAGGCTGTATCATTTTTTTTTGCATTTCTACTAATAATGAATTACAGCTCCATCTGGTGAATATCCTTGCCCACACAGCATTGCATTTCTCATGGGAGCATATGTATCTCATTTTGGCTCTAATTTATCTAGCAAAGGTTTGATGAAGGAAGGAGCTATACTTCCAATTTGGGCTTTCCTATTGGCAAAGAATGGACCAGCTTACATAGTACATTCTGTTTTATTAATGAGTCTTCCATGAATATGGAAGTCCCTGGTAGACTGTTCTATAGTGGTTTAAATCATAGTTTTGAAAAGTTCTGAAAATCACAGGATATACTATATATAGTGCGTCTTTATCATATCCATCTACCTACGATTGCCAAGCCATGGCATCCTTCCCAGTACCTAGTAATAATCCCAATTCTACTTTCAGATTTTTTTGTAATGTTTCTACCTATGAAAGGGAGCATATGGTAGTTGTCTGTCTCTGGGTAATTTTGCTTAACACACTATTCATTATTTTCTTCCATTTTGCTACAAGTGGGAAGACTTCATTTTTCTTTAGTGCCAAATATTCCACATTATTTCCACTATATTTGCTTTAGCCACACGTGTTAGGTTAATTGTGTATGTTAGATATTGTGAATAATATTGCAGCAAACTGGAACATGCAGCCATCTCTTTTGTATGCTGACTTCTTTTCTTCAGATATGCCCAAGAGTAGGACAGCTGGAGCAGATTGTAATCCTATTTTTACTCTTCTAAAGAAGTTCCATAATTTTCATAGACCTTATACTAATTTACATTCCCGAAAGAGTGAATAATTGCCTGTACTAACATCTTGAAGTAGCTTCCTTTTATTTCCCTCCAGTAGTTTCAGGTCTTATATTAAAGTTTTGAACCATTGTGAGTTGTTTCTTTCAAGAGGTAAGAGATTGGGTCAAGTTTCAATTTTCTGCATAGAATATCCAGTTTTCCCAATACCATTTATAAAGGTAGTTCTCCTTTTCTCCAGCAAAAGTTTTGGCTCCTTCATAGAACCATTTGGCTTTCAATGAGTAGGCTTATTTCTTTCTTTCTTTTTTTTAAAATTTTATTTTATTTTATTTTTATTTTTATTTTTTCTTTTTTTTTTTTTGGTTTTTTGAGACAGGGTTTCTCTGTGGCTTTGGAGCCTGTCCTGGAACTAGCTCTGTAGACCAGGCTGGTCTTGAACTCACAGAGATCCGCCTACCTCTGCCTACCGAGTGCTGAGGTTAAAGGCATGCGCCACCATCACCCGGCTGAGTAGGCTTATTTCTGAGGTGATTAAGTTCTATTTTTCTGAGGGTCTGCTTCCATTCTACTATGTTTGGGCTACTATAACCAAAAAAAATAAGTCTTGAAATTAAGTCAGATTCTTACGGCTTTGTTCATTTTGCTCAAATTTGCTTTGATTATTTAGGAATAATTCTTTCTTCATGTGAGTTTTAAGAATTTTCCCCTAGTTCTGGGAAGAATATCATTGATACTTTGATGAGAATTTCATTGAATTTATAGATCACTTGGGGAAATCCAATCTGGACACTTAAAAAATATTCATTCTTCAAATCCATAGACGTGTTTTTCCTTTTGTATGTGATTGTATGTATCGTATGTATCTTCTTCAAGAAACTTAACGCACTAGGTTGGACATAAAGTTCAGTTCTATACTACATGTTTTATGTGTCTAAAGCTTTTGGCTCAATCCCCATTACAATAAACATACAACAGAACCCTATATATCAGTTAAAGATACACACAACTAAAAGGGAAATAGTGGGAAATTATATTCTAAACAAACAATCTAAAGGATATAATAGGAGTAGCTATATTTTCTGACAAACAGACTTAAAGTAAGTCTATTGATCAGGGCAATTTATCCAAAAGTATGCAATTATAAATCTAAGTATGCATTTTTAAAGTACTATTTCATTTGGTAAAACAAAATTTGGGGGGCCAAAGTGAGAGATGGATTCGTATATAATAACAGTGAAGGAATCAATACCCTATTCTCACCAATGTATAGACTTAATATTTATTCACCTGGACCAAAAAACAACAACAAAAAAAACAAAATAAAGAAGTAAACATTAAGTGGACCTTAGAGACACTCATACAATATTCTATTCAAGAGTGATATGAAAGATCTCTGTGTTGAAAATTACAAAACAAACTCAATAAATTATTAAAGATCATTCAACTTGATCATATAGTGATCAACTTGGTTTGGTTTCAGGCATTCAAGTCTGATTCAACATATGCTAACTTATAAACATAATACATCATATAAATAGAATGAGGGATAAAATTATATCTCAAAAGAGATAGAAAATCAGTTAATAAACGTATCAAATTCAAAGCCAATAGCATACTGAACAAGAAAAAAACTAAAGTATCTCTTCTTTTTTCTATTGATTTTTATTGAGCTGTACATTTTTCTCTGCTCCCTTTCCTGCCTCTCCCCTCCCATTAAAGTATCTCTTCTAATCAAAGAACAGAACCGAACAAAGTTATTCACTATTACTTATGGCAATGTATAAGAATGGCTTCCTTAATGGAAATAAGTTATTCCCTTTAGTAATCCCTTCATGAGCCCCACCCCCCTTTATTCAACATACCCCAAAACACAATATAGGAACTAAGTGCCATGAACTGGTGACCTATACTGGCACTGGGTATATACAATAAAGCAAAAAAACCTCCGTCTTAATAACCAACTCCTCCTTTTCCTGAACCCTGCGACAGGAACATTAAACAATAGTAAAAGTCCTTGAGCGCCTTCATTCAGGTGGACTGATATAGTCTTACACTATATTCTGAACTATGCTGTACATTTGCTTTGAATTACATTTCCTTGTTACTCTCCGACTGCTGTTATGTTTTTTGTTTCATTCTTAACTAGGAAGCCCAAAATCTGGAAATATTAAGCCTAGACCCATCCATCCTCATCATGTTTGTGCATGTCATCCTGATGGTAATTGTCTTTCTTTAGCTTCTAGGTAGAAAATTTCATTAAGTATCTTTTGTGGAGTGATACAGTGATCAGAGATTCCCCTTACACTTTGGAAGATTTATTACTTGTTCATTCATTCATTCATCCATTTATTCATTTGGTTTTTCGAAACAGGGTTTTTCTGTGTAACAGCCCTAGCTCTCCTGAAACTAGCTCTGTAGACCATGCTAGTCTCAAACTCACAGAGATCCCCCTGTCTCTGCCTCCCAAGTGCTGGAATTAAAGGTGTGCACCACCACCGCCTGGCTAATTTCCAAGATTTTGTGTATGTGTATGTGTACGTGTGTGCTCATGCACGTGCATGTGTGTACGTGTCCTGCAACTACAAATTATAACCTTGTTAGGTGCACTAATAGTGGTTTTCAGATTGGCTCTTTCTTCAGGATTTGAAAAACACACTTCCATGTTGTCTAAGTCTGTAAAATTTCTTCTTAGAAATCTGCTATTAGTCTAAAGGGATTTTCCTTAAACTTCACTTAGTATGTTTCTCTAATATATTGAAGAATTCATTTCCGTGCACTTCAAAGAATTGGACTAAAAAGTTTTGCTGAGGATCCTCTCTGTTCATGTCTGTTTGGAGTTCTACAGTCATTGGCATCCATTTATTTCCCAAGATTAGAAGCATTTCCTTAATCATCATTTCTTCCCCTTCATGTATAGCAACAGTGCAGGAGTTTGATTTTTTAATGATCTTCCAATGGTAAATAACAGTTACGCTTTTCTTCTTTTCTTCATGTTGGAACACGATAGCTACTTCACAAGGCACAGGTTCATACTGTCTATGCTGCACCTGTCTTCACTCTTCACTAACATCAGAATGCAGCTACTTTGGCCTCCCAATGGGGAACACTGACTGGTAATTTTCTAGGAATTCTACAGGTCTTCAGCTTCAGATTGGTATTGCTGTGACACCCTACTGGTGAACTTTGCAGCTACAGGTTCTTGGCCTCTCTTATGTGAAGACAGTCACTGTTGGCCTACCTAGACCATGTCATGTATGCCGATCCACTAAATCCCCTAGTGCAACTGTGGGTCTGCTTGCCTAGAAATGAGACCTCAGGCCCCTTCCTAAGCTGTGCACATCTGTGGATGAGGTAAAAGCTTGGGACTTGTCTATCCCAGAGTTAGCTATGTTTAGTGCCTGGTAGGTATCATATGCAATCTAATATAACACATCAGTTAATATAATATAAAAATCTATGTCTATCACCCAAAAGCATTGCTTATTTGGAGAGATTCTGGAGGTCAACTGATGTGGAAGTGTCATATATCAATCTGTTTATTTCATTGGTTAAGCAATAAAGAAACTGCTTGGTCTCATAGGTTAAAACATGGGTGGGAGGAGTAAACAGAATAGACTGCTGGGAGGAAGAGGAAGTGAGCTCAGAGACACCATGCTCCCTTCTCCCGGAGAGAGGCAATAGCTCTGCTCTCTGAGGTACACGCGATGAAGCTCTGACCCAGGATGGACGTAGGCTAGAATCTCCCTGGTAAGCCACATGGTGGGCTACATAGATTATTAGAAATGGGTTAAGAGGCTAAAACTAATGGGCCAGGCAGTGTTTAAAAGAATACAGTTTGTGTGTTGTTATTTCGGGGCATAGGCTAGCCAGGCAGCCGGGGTGCTGGGGACACAGCCCCACCGCTCCTATTACAACAGAATGGC
>NW_004949096.1:23567058-23577374 GCF_000317375.1 Microtus ochrogaster
CTGCTTGGCCTGATAGGTTAAAACATAGGTGGGAGGAGTAAACAGAACAGAATGCTGGGAGGAAGAGGAAGTGAGCTCAGAGAGACGCCATGCTCTCCTCTCCAGGGCACATGCGATGAAGCTCCAACCCAGGATGGACATAGTTTAGAATCTTTCCCGGTAAGACCGGTGTACAGTTTATTAGAGATGGGTTGATCGGGATATCAGAATTAGCCAGTAAGGGCTAAAGCTAATGGGCCAAGCAGTGTTTAAATGAATATAGTTTGTGTGTTGTTATTTCGGGGCATAAGCTAGCCAGGCGGCCGGGGTGCTGGGGACGCAGCCCCGCTGCTCCTATTACTACAGAAAACAAAGAAATTGTATTCCCACATGTATCTCTCAGAACATGTAGGTATTTAAGGCAACTAAACAGCTGCCCATTTGAATGGAAAATTATAGTATGGTAGTCTAGGGCTATCCCATCTGGATTTAGATCTTGTTTTTACACTTATTATCTTCAGGACTTACAAGGTTGTGCAACTTTTTCACTTATAAGTAAAGAGCATAGTGACTCATAGCCCATATGTGTGCTGTGTGGTTTCAATGAGTTACAGGCCCACAGTAAACTATAACACATAAGTTTATGTACATATATATGCATATGTAATATAATAGATAATATAATTACATACACTCCCATGTGTATATCTTTACAATTAAAGTTCACATAATTATTTCTTTTCTCCTGAATGCTCAGGTTCTTGTTCATGCTAGGCTAGTGCTCTGCCTCCAACCTATTACTGTTGTCTTCAAAATAAGTAGCCCTGTGGTATTCTGATGGCTTCCTGTTTGATATTTCAAGGGGGATACCACTTTTCTGGGCTGCTGAGGAATAACTACCTGTAGCATCTCTTGACGTGATTATCGAAGTCTTTATCAATCAGTGCATCAGTGAAACATACTGCCAAGGCAGCAGAATTCAGTGACAGCTTGCAAGCTTTTATTACCGGCAACAGTGTTTGGCTGTGGAGAGTTTCCTTAAGGAAACTGGCAAAGGACCGAGCTTTCGGAGGCAAGTTTTCTGTTCACCTGGCTTGTTGGCCCTCCGAGCGAGGCAGTATTCATTTGTATGTAATAGCTTTAGAGTGCAGAACACAAGCTCACAGTGCATTTGAAAGGTGGATCTCGGGGAAAACAGCTCAGTGAGTTACAAAATAAAATCAGCTATACTGAAAGGAAACCTTTTAACTTGTTGCCATTTACTGGGTTAAAGTCATCTATATGGCATCTGCGTGGAAAGCTATGCATATAGGGTTCTTGCTAAATCAAATGTTCTTGAAATTCGAGCAAATTATGTGTAGGCAAATGGATAGTAGTTAAAAATAAGTTTCCGCTATTAACTTAGGAGAGTTTTAAGAAACATTTTGCCAGGATCCACCATTAGTACGTTAGTTTGATCAACATTAGTGCATGTGTTTGGGAGTAAACTAAAGCATTTCTTTGAAAATACTGTTGTTTTTGAGTTAGACTCTCACAAATTTGGGTTGGCTCTCCTTCAAATACTACTCTTGGTTTGAATAAACTCTTCTCTGTACGTTTCTTGCTGGAACAGAGCACAATGTGAGAGTCTAAATTTCCTGCTCCTTCTCATGGGGTTTGGGGAGTCATTCTGTTTCACTGTGGCAGGCATGGGAGACACAAACTCAAGAGCTATTTTAACATCAGTTACTAAAACCACAGGTGATAACCACTAGACAACAACCTTTGGATTCATCACAGAGCTCATCCAGGTCAAATTTTTAAGCTTCTCCTAACCTTTGACCAGGCATTAATAAACCTAAAACATTGGTAGCATTCCATTATAGGCATGGAATTCCACTGAGTAAAGAATCCACACACACACAAATAAACTTTGCTTCACAAAAATGTAAGTTAGAATTGGGTCAGGTACACAGTACCTAAGTAGTACACAGTGTGCTGTTTAGGTCAACTGAAGTCACTCATATAAATCAGTAGCTCTGACAGGAATCTGCCAGGCTGGGTGGTCATGTCTGAGGACAAAGACATAGTGAGAAATCAGAGATCTCTATATATGACACTCGCTAGGAGGAAAACACGTATCTGGGAACCAAGGGTTGAAAATAATAATTGCCAAGGGCCTATTGGGGAACTTTGTTCCTTGCCTCTCACAAATTTAGCCAAAACATATTTCTAGGTCTTGCTCTTCAAAACAGGCTGAGCAGGGATTCATTTTACTTCAGATTATATAGTCAAAAGTTTAAGCACCCTGTATGCAAGGACTTTCAGACTAGAGTAATGGATCTTGTGGAGGAATGAGGTTTCTCAAGGTCACCCACCTACTGAATGCAGGAATCCACTTGGGTTCCCTTGTCCAACTGTACCTGTGAAACGACACATGAAGCTGATCCAGACTGCAAAGAATCTAATGTGCAATGAGTCTGACCCATTAGGAATGACAGGGAAAGCAGTAAGGAATACATGCTTATGTGGTTGCTGAGCTTTATGGGAATATGGAGTGGACAGAGAGCAGTGTGCATACCAGTGAGGACTGAGGTTCATTGCATGTCAAGGGCTGTCATTTCTCCAGTTAGCTTCCATGTTTATGTTCTAGACAAGATTGCAGACACCATGGAGCAGCTATGTCCCCGCCATTCTGATGAAGGGTTTCAGATTCTCTGGGTGCTGTGAGATCCACTACAAAGATTACACCAGATCAAACGTTCCCTGAACGGTTCTCCAAGAGTAAATACAGATGAGATACTAGAGCTAAGCCACCGTAGCTCACTTTGCGGTTCTTGTAATGGACAACTCGGGATTAGAATAAAGGTTTCTAAGAAGAGACAATACATGAAGCACCGGAGTACTAGATCAACCGGGAAAGTTCATTAGCTGACAGAACATTGAGAAAGAAATCTCAAGGGGTTAAAAGTTTGACAATGCAAAGGATAATATAAAGGTGTGGTAGGAAGATTGTGGGGAAGCCTCTAAAAACTGGTTGACCTTGGTAAACCACCTGACTTCATCTTCCACTACTCTCTCTGTCAGTCTTCTCCAGATACAGTAATCTGCTTTGTTCTTCTGCTACAAACTTGAGGGTCACAACCTGTGCCCTGAGCCAAGTCCTTCCACCAATCTTTAATTAAAATCCAATAAAAGACGCAAGTTAAAGCCAAAATCAGAAAGGGAGATTTATTCACATGGCTACATTGAGAAAATGGATTCGGGGAATTCACTAGATTTCTCTCTGTGTCTCTCTCGCCTCTCCTTTCTTCTCTCTCTCTCTCTCTCTCTCTCTCTCTCTCTCTCTCTCTCTCTCTCTCGTGTGTGTCTGTCCAATATTTCCCACGTTTTAACATATGACTCCCCTTTGAAAGTGTACAGTGTATCACCTGCGTTCTTCAGCTCTGCACAAACTCTGTGCTCAGGGATGTAGGGAGAAAGGTTGATCTGGGCAGCACCATTTGATTCCAGGAGCCCCAGTGATTATTAGTACTTACATGACACTGAGTAAGTACTGAACAATGTATTGGAAATTAGGTTTTCTTTCTGGTTCATGGAGTGCAAGTTTCTTAGTATTTGTACTAGGAAAATGCTAAATACAGTACAGGAGGCCTAGACCACGCAGCCTCACTGGTTCACAGGACACCGATGGAAGTCTCAAAGTTAAAAGTGTTCAGGTATTAATGGTTTCTTCAAGAAACGAGAGATTCTAATTCCCTTCCCGGGGCAGTGTTTCAAAACTCAGCGCTCTTGACTTAACGTCCCAGTCAAACCCAGACCTTCAAACGGCTTAATAAGGACCGCGCCCTTTCCTCGGCAGCTTCACTGCCCTTACTTAGGTGGTTAGGCTGTGCCTAAACTTTTTTTTTTTCTCCTCCTTAGCCAGTACATCCATGTAGCGGGTAACAGGTGCTGAGACTACCTACCCTGGACGCCCGTTTGTTCAGCAAGGTGCTGAAGGGGCAGTAGGATGGTCGCGGACAGGCAGCGCAGCAGACACCCGGGCGAGGACCCGCGCGCGTCACTGGATCCGCTAAGGGGCCCGGGCCTGGCGTCCGCGCCTGCCGCACGCACGCGCACTGCACCCAGCATGAGGGTCGCGGCCCTGATCAGGTAAGGAGGAAGGAGGTCCATCTCCCTCCTCCCGGGCAAGGCTAGGCCCTGACTCGGCCGCTGTAGGCACCTCGGGAATGGCTTCTGGAGGAGCCGCGTGGGCGGGCCGGCGCCCCTGCCACCGGAAGAGGCGGGACGATCTGCTCCTACTGTCCCCGGTCTGTGCGCTTGCTCCCTGGCTGCCTTGGCAAAGCTGCTCTGTGCTGCTGCCTGGGTCCTCAGCCCTGGGCGCATGCTCAGCACACCTGTTGGACTTTTAAATGCTCTGAACTCTGAGATCCGCTGTTAATGTCACTGACTTGTTTCCAGTTTTCATCCTCTGTATTTTCCGTCAGTCTGAGAGATCTTTCCTAGGTTCTCACTGGCCCCACCTTTCTCCTAAAATCTACCTCGTTCTCATCTCACTTCCCACATCTCGAGCTTGGCAGGGATGGCCTCAGGATCCTTAAATAGCTTAGGATTGCTTATATGAGTTAAACACCTGCATTGGAACAACCTACTGTCGAGTAATATTCCCTCTGGGTGGAGCTGAGACTCTGCTGGTTTAGGCTAGAGGTGTCTGAACTTGTACTGGATGCAAAGAATTTGCCTTATCGACCTTTGGCAACCAAAGGATTATTCTAAAAGTAGTTTGAAATCCATAGTAAATTACAAGTCTAGATACTGTAACTGATAAGTAAACCCAGCCAGATGTGTTTCAGTTTCTACACCTGAAAATGATAATGGAAATACTAGCAACGTTTGAAACCCTTAAATATTTTTGTTTCTTGAGGTACAGACCCCAGTAAAGTGTAGGTTCCATTATATTGCTTCAGGCTTTCTTGTTACCACAATGAAGCATACTTAGAGAGCCTTGTTTAATGCCAAGGTAAATGGTGTTAGTCGATGGTGTTTTATCAGACTTTTGATGAGCCATAGTTCAGTGCCTCTTTAGTGACGGGGAAAAAATGCCAGTTAATATCATGCCTTTTTAAGGAAATTATACTGTAATGCCACTGTAATTTAATAAATTTTCTCCATAAAGTGAATAATGACGTTTTAATTATTATGATTATTTGGTGAGGAGAGATAAAAGATAAAAGTAGGCAGGAGGCTAGTGATTGGAATTTAGTTCACAGAAAGCTCAACTGATAGAACAGGTGAGACTGGAGAGGAGGAATGGTTAGTATGGTTAGTATGGTTAGTATGGTTAGTATGGTTAGTATGGTTAGTATGGTTAGTATGGTCTGTTCTCAAAATGCTCAGTATGCAGTTATCTTCCATTGGTAATACGTTTCGGAATAATGAAGTGCTATTTGAAAATTTGCCGCATTTTAAAGGACTGTATGCTCGAAGAATCCACAGAGTAAATATACCTATTTTTGTGTGTTGTATATTTCGTGGTGTGTGTGTGTGCATAACATGTGAATTTATATATTTAAATATATATTTGTGTATAATGTAAATATACATTTAAGCTTCATTGTGATATATAGTTGTATTGTGTATGTGTGCGCATGTATTGTGAATGTGTGTGTACAACAGCAGATTTGGTATAAGTATATTTTAAGACAAAATGGAATACATTCATACATATCATTAGTTCAACGACTTAAGTACCTCTCAGAATTTCACTGTTGAATGTAAACTTGAAGATTTGTGTAGGCAGGATATTTTCAATGTATATTGAAGCATATAAACCCAAATACATTGTAGCTAAGCTTGTACCTGAACCCTTTCTCAAACAACAACAACAACAACAACAAATCTGTTTTGCATGACTTACACAGTGTGCCCAGGTATTTATGGAAGATTGCTTCCAGGACCCCCAGGGAAACCCAAATCTTCAGTTGCAAAGTCCTTTGTATACAATGATTTGTGCATCATTTTGTGAACCTATATTCATCCTCCCACCGTATACTTTAAACTATCTTTAGATGATGTGATACCTGTAGAATAAAATTCTATGTTCCTAGCGATTACATTGTACCTTTTAGTGAATTAACAATAAAATAAGCTACATGTTCAGTAGATTATTGTTAGAGGTGTCTGCCCCTAAAATATTTCTGATTTACAATTGGCTGAATTCATAGATGTGAACCCTACTGCTATGAAGGTTGGCACAAGGGCTGACTGTACTTAGCTACTTTAGCGAATAAAGTTGTCAGCATTCTGTGCCCTTGAAAGCTGTTTGTTCTTTGAATACTCTGCGTTCTGCAGAACATAGCTTCGGAAATACTTTGAAATCATATCTAAACAGTTGACCTATTTTAAACCATAAAGCTAAGTAATGAATGTGGGTGTTTCCCCTTGAATCCTCAATCTATTATACCATGGTTTTGGTTTTTTCTTGTTTGGGGGCAGCATAGTAATAGGTTCTGAGAGGGAAAGTTATAAAGACCTGCTTAGGAGCATATCTGAAAGCAAGGATCCTGGATTTCTTAAATGCTCCTTTGTCCTTTGTATAGTGCCCCTCTTGAGGAGACCTGCAATGAAGCTGACTAGGTAGTGATGGCTGACATACTGAATATACTAATGTTTCACTATTGATATGTGTCAGCATTGGTATTTTTATTGTATAGACTTTAGAATCAATCATATCAGGCTCTATTACAGTTTGGATTGAAATTTTTAATATCATCCTTTGATGGCTATTGGTAGACAATAGGTTTTATGTAGTTGGAACAGATTAAATAATGCTTTACTTTATGTTTATGGATGTTTTACATACATGTGTATCTACACACCACTTGCTGACCTGATGCTTATGGAGGCCATAATGGTATTGGATCCCCTGGAACTGGAGTTACAGATAGTTGTGAGCATTCATGTGAGTGTTTGGGATTGAAGCCAGGTCTCCTGAAAGAGCAGCCAGTAGTCTGACCACCAAACAATCTCTGCCCCTCCCCACAGATTTTTTTTTAATTAAGGACTTTCATCCAAGGAAGATATGGTATAAGCATTTAGCTAGGATACAGAATATCATTTTAAATAAGTTTTTATGTGCATAGCACTTTTTATCTTATGTAAAACTACTGTTATAAATATACTTTGATTAGAACTTCTGTATTGTAGATGCATGTAATTTTCTAAGTTCCTAGATGTAGCAGCCTTAGACATTCAGATTCACGTGCTCAGTTTTCTTCCTATTTACAAATGTGTGCCTTCTTATACTGTAATTGTGGTACAGTCCCTCATGGAGCCTGAAAAGCAAAGTAGTGATGTGATTGATTTTGATGTCCAGTGATTCTGTGTTTAATGATGATCAGGAGCCTGACATTCATACCCTTCTCTCCTGGCTTGTTTTTCAGTGGCGGGAAGGACAGCTGTTACAACATGATGCAGTGCATTGCTGCGGGGCATCGCATTGTTGCTTTAGCAAATCTAAGACCAGATGAAAACCAAGGTAAGGATCTGACTTTTTTGGTCCTTTCTCTAGGTGTCTGCAGCTCTACTTCATTATTGCAGGTTGGTAAGAAATAGTCTGTTGCCTCACTGGGTCTTAGTTTACAATGTATGAGTGCCACTGGTCCAAAGGTGCCCTCCACTATTTTAGATGTAGTGAAGCCTGTAAGCCTTCCCTTTGTACTCACCATAGATGATGAGCCTCATGGGAGGAGATGTAGTATCTTAGACTTTCCTTTTAAATGCCACCCAGCTCTTGGAAGCTCTGTACCTCTAGTAGGTGCTTATTGGCGGACCAGTGAGTACTGAACTCATTCGAATTAGCCAGTTTACTTCTGGGGGAATATTTGAATAATTCTGAAAGTGATGTGGGAAGATGGAAATTGGGAGTATTTTATAAGAAGAAGGGAAACATGCTTACAAAGGATGTGGGATAAATCTAACTTAAAGCGTGAGAAGTCTCTGAAGGTGATAGGACTGCTTTTATTATGAAGGTAAAAGGATTGTGCTGCAGCTTTTATTATGAAGGTGGTATTTATTATGATGGTGATAGGACTGTGCTGCAGCTTTTATTATGAAGGTGGTATTTATTATGACGGTGATAGGACTGTGCTGCAGCTTTTATTATGAAGAAGCAGCAAAACTCTCGTACAGACCGTGCTGTTATGAAAGGGGAGACCCTATCCATCCCTTGCATCAAATTGGGCAAGTGAGTCTTTTTACCTGTCTTTAAAATTCTTAGTACTAAAAAAAAAAAAAAAAGTTCATATGATGTGTACTGCACACATGAAGTGATTTCCATCCCTTGAATTTCTGTTGTGTCCATCTTTCAACCTGAGCTATTTATTGTGTAAAAGATCATTGTTGTATAATCTTCCATGTGTTAATTTTGCTGACAGAACAGTGAAACGACAAGCAAGTATATCTTTTGCACTTTTTAATAGAATAGAGGCCCCTATTAGAATATCGTTTGTGATGAAAAAATTCAATGGTAAATGTATTTAGAACATTATGAATTAAAAAGCTGGGACTATCAACTTACCCCGAGTAATTGATGTAGAAGAGAGTAGGTTGTTGTGGGGCAACAATGGACAGGGTTTGGTAGTATCGATTAAAGTCAGCAGGATGTTGGAACTGTTGAATGAGTCACCGAATGATTTTTTTGTTTGTTTGTTTGGTACTCTTTAAATGGTCTGAAAGGAACCTCACTGAGAAATGCATGGCTGCATTGAAGAGCAAAGCTGGGTATAATGTATTTCCAACATACGCTTTTCACAGTATGGGTTTACAGTAGGTAATGGGGATAGTGTGCTGTAGTAATAGGTGCGGCGGAGCTGCGTCCCCAGCACCCCGGCCGCCTGCCAGGCTAGCTTATGCCCGAAATAACAACACACAAACTGTATTCATTTAAACACTGCTTGGCTCTTTAGCTCTAGCCCTTTTCTCAGCTAACTCTCACACCTGGACTAACCCATTTCCAATCATGTGTGTCGCACCCCAAGGTGCGCTTACCGGGAAGATTCTAGCCTACGTCCATCCTGGGTCGGAGCTTCATCACGTGTGCCTCAGAGAGCAGAGCTCTCGCCTCTGCCCGCAGGAGTGGAGCATTGTGTCTCTCTGAGGCATCTGCCCCCGAGAGGAGAGCTGTTGAGTCTGACCTCACTTCCTCTTCCGCCCAGCATTCTGCTCTGTTTACTCCTCCCACCTTATGTTTTAACCTATCAGGGCAAGCAGCTTCTTTATTTAATTAACCAATGACCTTCCTCCATCAGTGTGCAGTTGTCATAAAATTCCCAGAGCCATCCCTTTCAGTCTGTAGTAGGAGGTTTTGTGGTGTGCTAATGCAAGTGCTTTAGGCCACAGTGGAGGCTTTGGTTTTCTTTGCTGTCACACCAGTAGCTAGCTGCTGTGAAGCTTCCACTCAGGAGGCTGTTGTGGTAAGGACTACATGGAGCCCTAACGAAAACAGATTGGGTTTTGAAGTCATTACAATGTCTAGTAGTCGTACTCATTTCAGGATGCTTCTTGCTATGAAGCTCGTTTTGTGGAATAAATTGATTGACCAATATTCTTTAGTAAAAACACATTAAAGACTCGTTAACTTGGTAGGATGGAAGATTGAAAAGTTTTAGGGTGAGCTGACTAAATCTCTGTTTCAAAGTTTAGGATAAGGACTAGACTTACAGGAATGTGTGAATATTGTTTTGTAGGAAGCCACACAGCTGTGGGGGTCAAGCCAAAATGAGATGGCACATGATGATACTCCTAGTTGTTAAAAGACATTCACACTGTTAGTCATTCCCTTCCACATTTGAAAACATGCATGTACATATGTGTCTGTCAAAACTAAACCGTTTCAATGGCACTAAACACTAGTTTCAGTATCATTTCTCCCATATCTTCTCTGTATGAAATGTAAATGGGATGAGATCATTTTGAGAGGTAATTCATACTCTGGAGGAACGCAGAGCATATTAGTGAAAAATTTCAACAAACTCATCTATTTAGACTTATTTACCTACATACTTTTAAAACATATTTGACATGTAATCTCTTTCCATGTTTTAAATATTAATATTTTATGGGATTTGTATTCTGGAGAATAGACTTTAGAAGATGCATTAAAGACTGCCTATCATTTTATCACATAACTATAATATAGTTCCTAATCTATTACAAATAATACTGTAATGAATGCTTTACCCATAACAATATGTGTGAAAATTTGAGACAACTGGTGATTATATCATGCATTAGATTCACTTATCCTGTTTCCAAAATATGTTGGTAATTGCTCTAACAAATTGTGAATTATATAT
>NW_004949096.1:23577474-23617328 GCF_000317375.1 Microtus ochrogaster
ATATTTTGTTGATGTATTTATTATAAAACATAGCAAGTATATCTATTTTTTTCTGCCAAATATGTCTTACTTACTAAGCAGGTATTTATTTAAGAGAAATTTTTATTAAAAGTCTAGATGATTTTTTGAATAACCTGAATGATTTGGATAAACTTATGTAATTTAATTTCTAATTGAATAAACTAATTAAAAATTTATTGCGTTCATTGCTCTTATATTTAAGAATTGTATATAATTTTAAAAATATAAATGTAATCCTGTTACTAATTAGAAACCCAGATGATTAGAGCTGAGCTGAACTGAATTTAGCTGAGACAAATGTGTAGTGTCCATGTATTATCTCACTATAACTGCGGGGAGATAACGGTACACTTTCAAGCTTAGTGTTGACTAGTCTTCAAATGAAAAAAGTTGTTTCCTAAAGCCTATTTGTTTTTACTCTGTCTTACTAATTATTTCTATTTAACTATTACAGTGGAGTCAGATGAATTGGATAGCTACATGTATCAGACAGTGGGTCACCATGCCATTGACCTGTATGCAGAAGCAATGGCTCTTCCCCTGTACCGCAAAACCATAAGAGGAAGGAGCTTGGAGACAGGAAAAATGTATACCACACGGGAAGGTGATGAGGTTGAAGATCTCTATGAACTATTGAAACTTGTTAAGGTATGCAGAGTGACTAACTATCCCTTTTGAACTTTGTAACTTTCATTTATTGAGTTATTTAATATTAAATAGTTTGTATCTGTTCATAGCCCAGCTATTTTTTGAAAGGATATTTTTATCTTTTAGGTGGAAGGTAACAAAAATTTGCTGGTATGTCTTTATGTTAGACTATGGAAAAGTAAGTCTTTAAGTATAGATTTGCATCTAGGCTTATCACATGATTTTTTTCAACATATTGTATGTGTGTTTTGCCTGCATATATGTTTGTATAACATATGTATGTCTGGTACCTACAGAGGCCAGAAAAGGGAATTTGATTTCCTGAACTGAGACTTACAGATGGTTATAAACCTCCATGTGAGTGCTGGATCCCAGTGCCTTTAACTGCTTAGCCATCTCTCAAGCACCCTCATCAAATGGTATTTCTTTTCCTTCAGGGTATTGAAAAACAATAGCAGTCAATCTTTTTCTTTAACAGATTTTAAATCCCTACTAAACAAATTGATGAGTCCCATTTCTTTTTTTTTTTTCTTTTTTTTTGGTTTTTCGAGACAGGGTTTCTCTGTGGCTTTGGAGCCTGTCCTGGCACTAGCTCTGTAGACCAGGCTGGTCTCGAACTCACAGAGATCCGCCTGCCTCTGCCTCCCGAGTGCTGGGATTAAAGGCGTGCGCCACCATCGCCCGGCCCATTTCTTTATTAGATTAGAGTTTCTAGTTGCAAGAGTAAGACAAGGAACAGACAAGATGGCTGTTGTGGAAGAGTACTATGAGAAGGAGTGAAGTGAGACCAAGGTGACAGCAACTGATAGCCTGAGATAGCCAGGGATGTACTGGCTGGGATGGCCAGTGAGACCTCTCCCATAAGGTTACGCAGACTGGAAGGAAGGAAGTCAGAGCTGAGCTTTCAATAAATTTGTCAGAATTATGAATTAATAAGGCATTATATGTATTTTTTGTTGTTGTCCATCATTCATTCAAGAATAGTTCCAGCACAGAAAATCTTGGAGAGAAATGTGGGCTCATCTATCTACTAGATACCTCACTCAGTGAATGTAGAAGGAGATGATAGTAACGATCATCCTTGCATGCTCACTGATAATCAGTTATTGAGGATAGTTCAGCATTCTTCCTAAAACAAATGTTTATTCAGCCACTGTACATATTCAGTTCACATAAGGCATACTGATGGGGACTCAAGTCAGTGTGTACTGAATATCTCAATACTTTTACAGGGGAAAGAAAAAGAATTCCGTCCTTTCCTGTACCATTGCATTTTTTCACTCTTTAGTTCAACCCTCTCCCAAGTTATGTAATGAACATTTCTTAATTGAAAATTTATAATATTAATCAAAATTTTATATTAGTTAACAGTTTTGATTAAGAAAAATACCAGATAGCCAAATACATTTAAGGTAGCTTAATGAAAACAGTTCCGCTGGGCGATGGTGGCGCACGCCTTTAATCCCAGCACTCGGGAGGCAGAGGCAGGCGGATCTCTGTGAGTTCGAGACCAGCCTGGTCTACAGAGCTAGTTCCAGGACAGGCTCCAAAGCCACAGAGAAACCCTGTCTCGAAAAACCAAAAAAAAAAAAAAAAAGAAAGCAGTTCCTATTTTGTATGTCAGAACTTTTTTATATTCAAAAGAAGCACAGGAGCTATTTTGCAGAGTGCTGTTTAGTTTGACAGCATATAAAGTGGAGACTTTGCAGAGGCTGGCGTTGGGAGCTGCATGCTCATTTTAACTACTGTGATTGCACAACAAGGAGGAAGGAAAAGACTTCTGCTTTCCATGATTGTCTCTCTAGAAAGGTTGGAGATGTAAAGATGAGATCCAGATTTTGTCTTTGCACATTTGTTTTTCCAGACAACACTGAAACTGGATATCGACATTTCAGTATAAAACAATATTACAAAATGATGGAACCTGCACTAGAAATAATTGGGTTGCTTAAAAATCACCAATGTGATAACTTTGAAGAAATCCTGTGATAATAACAACCATCCAGGAAAGGGAATGATAATAAATTACTAATCAGTTTAATTAAAAGTGAGCAGATTAGCAGTAATTAAAAAGAAATCCCCTTTCTCTCCATGCTGTCTTTGGAGAAATGGATGCTTTGCCATTATCTTGATAGTAACCGTCAATTATGACATAAATTAATGCTAATGTTAAATCTTGACAACTTCTGCTTTGGAATTTCATACATGATAATTATAACTATAGTTGAAAGAGATGTTATCAAGTTGTCTGGGACTAAATAGTTTCTTCTTTTCCTATGTAAAAATATTAATTTACTATAGGATATTTTAAAGACATCAATATCAGAAATCTATTACTTTTATGAAAGAAATTGTATAGCTAAGCTTTTAAAGTTAAATCCATTTGTGAAACACAGGTACAAAGATTTCAGTAGAGGTCTCATATATTCTCATGAATAATTGAGTAATTATAGAAAAGAAACTAATTTAGAAAGGGCTATAATTTCCAAGTTTGTCTCAACTTTCTATAAGCAAAAGAACTGCACTTTAAGCTTTTGAATGTTAATGCAGTATTGAAGCGCCAGGACTTACTTTTGTTTCATTTGTTAATTCCTAACAGGTTTCTCGCTTGTGTTACATATGTCTTTTGTTTTTATAGATTTTTCCCTTCAAATGTGAGAGCCATGTTTTTCTAGGGTGAGCTTCATTTTGAAAATAATTCAATCTGTTTAAGTAGCAAAGTCCTAGGATTATAAACTCCAGGAAGGTTAGAATTACAAGTTTTCTGTTTTGTTGAGGTCAGGAAAATGTATCAATCCATCATATCCCTTCAGTTAGGTACCTGTGAGTCTCATATAGGTATCTGAAGCTATTTGCTGGGTGGTGATGGCACTTGCCTTTAATCCGAGCACTCAGGAGGCAGAGGCAGGTGAATCTTTGTGAGTTGGAGTTCTGCCTGGTCTACAAGAACTAGTTACAGGACAGGCTCTAAAGAGAAATCCTGTCTCAAAAAATCAAAAAAAAAAAAAAGTTGGTTGTATGATGTCTCTTTTGTATTCTAGTATTGAAGTGTAATGTGATTCTCTTCTAGTTTAATATGGTGTAACCTTCTTTTTCTGAAACCAGTAATTTATGAATTGTGTTCAAGGTTTTTTTATTGAAGCCTATTAAAAGATACAAATTGGCATCATTTTTTTTATAGAATCATATTTAAGGATCTATTTTTTTCCTCTCTTTTGATTTGGTACTGTTTCTTTCTAGATATGAGGTTTCTTCCCAGTATCTCCATTTTGGTGGAATGTTTCTTTAAGACATTTCCAAAGGGCAGATCCATTCAAAGTCTTACACTTTGAAAGTGTTTGTATTTTGCCCCACAGTTTTTACTGAACATTACTGAACGAATGCTTTCCTGTAAGTCTTCTGTAATTGCCTAGTGATAGGATATCTCTTTGAAAGCTTGTCCCTGTTTGGTGACAGCCTTATGGCCCAAATGATAACCTTTATGTCTAGCCCACTTACAGTAGAGCCTTCCTCTTCTGTCTGTACTGGTCCAGGGATGGTTTGTCCTAACAGAATATAGCACTGGCAATTGACAGAAGCTGTGTTCTTCCATTTGTCTAGAAAGAGGTTGACTATGGGATATAGATATTTAATAACCTTTGCTTTTTACTTTTTGTTTTGAAAGGGAAATAGTTAATGTCAAATATAATAGAAAAAAATGGCAGAGCGAGATGACTTATAGTGTAAGGATGGTTCTGGGAAGTCCTCTTTTGTGAATTGTTTGATAATTTTCTCTTCTTAATTTTCTTCATGTTCCGCCTCCCCCCCCCTGCACAAACACCCAGCACTGCCTAGTCAGAAATTACAGTTTGTAGGATGAATCTTTATGTAACTTCTATTTTCCCGAATATTTTTCTTGTCTGTCATTAGTAAGGACAGATGTTTCTTGGGGACCAGAATGGGTCCTATCTGGTTTGGTGGTGGTGGTGGTGGTGTGTGTGTGTGTGGTGGGGGAGGTCTTGGCACATGTGTACATGCATGTGGAGGCCAGAGGTTGATATTAGGTGGCTTTCTCAATGGCTTCTCTACCTTATTTTTTTGATACAGCATCTCTGAGTAGGCCAGGAGGTCAGTAATTGGACAGAATACAGAATATCTGGCCAGCAAGCACCAATAATCTTCCTTTTTTTGTATCCCCAGTACAAGAAATACAGGCAAGCTGCTATATCTGGGTTTGTTTGTTTGTTTTTTGGTTGGTTGGTTTTTGTTTTTGTTTTTTTACCTAGATGCTGGTAAACTGAACTCAGACACCGCATAGGCTGCATGCTTGCCAGGAGGCCCCTTATCTAATGAGCCATGTCCCCAGCTTTATGCCTTTTCGTTATTGTTTTTCTTTGTTTTTCTTTTTTTTTTTTTTTTGGTTTTTTCGAGACAGGGTTTCTCTGTGGTTTTGGAGCCTGTCCTGGAACTAGCTCTTGTAGACCAGGCTGGTCTCAAACTCACAGAGATCCGCCTGCCTCTGCCTCCCGAGTGCTGGGATTAAAGGCGTGCGCCACCACCGCCCGGCTTGTTATTGTTTTTCTGAGAGTGCTTCTGGAATCCTTTTTATTTTTGTGTTGAGTTTTTTTAAGCAGTATTTCTCCAATAGCTAAGAACTTTCTTTATTCATTGAGTTTTCTTTTTCCAGATAATTTTCTTTCTCTGTAGCAGCCACATCCCTTGTATCATTCTTAAAATATAAGTACAAGTTTTTAAATCCTATCTGGTGCTTCCTCAGCTGTTCCTATTTTCTTTGTTTTTCTTTTTTTCTTTTTTCTCGTGCTGTGTAAGAATAAGAGAAGAGCTGACTGTAACCACATTGGTTTTAGTTTTCCCAGACATGGCTCAGACTTGTGAACCTGGAGTTCATGATGGTGTGGCTCCCCTGGCTCCTTCTTCCTTGTTCTCTTCCAGGCAGCAGCAGATTATGCTTTCTCTACTGATTCATCAGTTATCAGCCTTTTATCTTCTTTCTGATTCACGCAAGAAGTTGAGATATTCTGGCTCCGATAGATCCCTGCTGTTCTTGTTTTTGATAGATTGTACCTTTGTGTCATTTAATAGAATTTCAGCATCCAGAAGCCCATGTTAACTTGGTTCTAATGGGACATATCTAATGTGCTTCTGACACTTGAGCATGCAGTCTCAGTCTCCCTCTTCTAACCTTACTGACACTCCTTTTGTACTCATTTGTTCATAGGCATCTCAGCTTGACAGTGACTTTAAATTCCTCATAACTTAAATATGGTAATTAGTGAATAATTGCTTTCTTAAATGAATAATTTAAGAAATATTTGTTATAGGATAATTTCTTAAAAATGGAGTATTTACTGTTGAAAGTAAATTGTAAAATGCAATACAAAACGAAGGTACCTTCACCTTTGCTTTTAGAGAATATCGGTTGCTGTGTTACATTCTCTGATAATTTATTTTTTACCAGAGAGAAGAAGTTCTAGCCAATCACTTTATCACTTTTATTTTTATTTTTCTACTACTTTTTCTTTTATTGAAAATAGATTTTTTAATACACTATATTCTGGTTATGGTTTACCCTTACCCAGTTTGTCTGAGATCCTTCCTCCCTCCCCTCCTATCCTAATCCACATCCTGTCTGTCTCTCCTTAGAAGACAAACAGGCATCCAAGTAATAAAATAAAACCAGATAAAACAGAAACAGACAAATTAGAATAAGACAAAACAGACAAACAGCAGAAAAAAAAAGTATGAGAAACATATATAAACAGAGAGACACAGGATAGCACATACAGGAATCCCATAAAAACACAACACAGGAAGCCATAATATATATGCAAAGACTCTGGAAGGGGTAAAATGCCCTGATAAAACATTATGAGACAAGGAATTTTCAACGATGTCATTGTTTTCCTGTTGTGGGACCTACTGTTTAAGAGTGGTTTGTATCCACAATGAGACTCTATTGGGGAGAACTATTTTTTCATTTGCAAGTGGCTGTCAATTGGAAATAGCTTCTGTGTTAGGGATGGTGCTGTGTCCAGTGCCTCTCTCAGTGCTGGAATTCCATCTGGCACAGGGCTTGCGCATACTCCCACAGTGCTGTGCGTTCATATTGCATCAGTCCTGCTGCTGTGTTTAGAAGGCCTTGTTTGTTTTCTTGGTGTCCTTCATCCCCTCTGACTTGTATGATCTTGAACCTTCCCTTTCTCTTCATCAGGGTTCCTGGAACCCTAAGGGAGAGAAATTTGATAGAGACCTTCCATTTAGGACAACTGACTGTTCTAGTGTCTCTTACTCTCTCCACATCATCTACTGTGGCTCCTAGTTAGTTACTATCTATTGTGGGAGGAAACTTTCCTTTCATGATTCTTTTAATGATTTATTTATTTTTGTTGTATTTGCATTAGTATTTTGCTTGCATGTATGTCTGAGGGTGTTGGATCCTCTGGAACTGGAGTCACAGAGCAGTGAGCTACCGTGTGGGTGCTGGGAATTGAACTTCAACCAGTGCTCTCAACTGCTGAGCCATCTTCCAGCCCGGAGGAGGAAGCTTTTCTGATGATGACTGAGGAAGACACTGATCTATGAGTATATCCGAATGTCATGAGTATTCATTTTATGGCTACCCTCCTTTAGCAGAATGGTAATGTTTGTTTTTCCCTAGGTTCCAGACCTATATGTCCCAGGTCATGCCCTCCTCAGCTGTATCAGAATGGGCTCCATATCATGGAATGGGCCTTAAATCCAATCAGATACTAGTTAGTTACTGCCATAAATGTGTCACTATTGCCCTAGCATATCACTGCAGGCAGACCTTTGGATGCTGAAGACTTTGTTTTGGGGATGTCGTTTACCTTTCTGCTTCAGTTGCTTGCAGACTCCCTTTTAGTATCATGAACACTGGTCCATAGGGGATAAAGGTTCTAGGCAGGTACCAACATGGCTTCTTCATGTTCAGTGAGTTGTGTAGGGTTTGTCTTTAGCAATAAGGCCTTACTGTTAGTTTTTTTGAGAGTAATAATTGTCTGAAGGTTCTTATTGGCTCCTTCGGCCAGTAACTCAATTACATGTGACCAATTCCTGGGACTGAAAGCTTTGTTTGATGATCAGAGATATCCAACTGGGGCTCCATCTTCCCCATTTAATCAATTTTAAATAAAATACGATTTGTTAAAAATACTGTAAAGGTAAGTTTAGCAACAAGTAAAAATATAGGACCCAATTAGATAATCAAATGCAGTGTTGTTTTATCCTGTTTTATTTTGTTTCTCTCTCTAGCCTCTGTTGACTATTTAGTCAGAACTCTTGCAGTTAGAAGTTAGTTCCTATTTACATTCTTTCTAGTGTAATTCTAGACAAAGCTCTAGTCGTCTTACACAGCTTAAAGAAAAATAGCCAATTTTATGTCATTGTTCTTTGGCCTGACATAACATTCTCAAGCCAGTTACTGTTTCTAAAAGTTGATTTCATTTGTAAACCAACCATTTCTGGAGAAAGAAGTAGAGAAATTATTATTGAATTCTGATAATATATTCCAGGCATAAACAAATGATGGACCTTCAACTTAGATCAGGTTCTTGCTGTCAGAAAGATGGACTATGGTAGAGGCATAAAGAGCAGCAGGTTTCCAGAGTTTAATAGCTTTCAGATATGGGCAACTTTGGCAACCATGAGAGGTGATTCTTTGACCATTTCCCTGTTTTTGTGGCCTCTTTCCCACTGCATTCTTTCTTCCCTTCTTCCTTCATCCTCCTTTATGTATGTTTTTTAAAATTAACCATTGGCCCCACAGCCTTGACTTTGCAATCTGAGATTTTCATAATTTAGTTATTCATAAGTTCCTGACTTTAATATACTGTAAGCATAGTGAACTTAGCAAGTTGAGAACAGAAAGTTTCTGTAAGAAAATTTCAATTTTTGTATTACCTTCTTAGGAATTAGACCCCATCACTCATTTCAAAACCTGAGTCCCACGACCAAGCTTGAACTTTTGCTTAGCTCCTCCTTTACTTCAGTGGCTACTGTTATTTCTCTGTAACCTGTTGATAATACTTTGACGAAGTATAAATCTGACACTTTGATGTCATTCTTGCCGTGGCTGCTTGTCTGTCTATAGTACATAGCAGTCTCCTAATGAGTCATTCACCTGTGCTTCGTGTAGCTCTTCTAGCACATAGTTGTCAGGAAGACTGTATGCATGCTCAAGAAGCCCACTGTTAAGACACTTAATCAGAAGTCCCTGTGTCCTATTAATCTGATCCTGTCATTCCCACATAAGCCTATGATAAAATTATAACCAGTAGCCACTTTAATTTCAACCTTTTTTTTTTAAAAAAAAGCAGTGACTTTAGCCTTTTTAAAAAAGTCTCATTTCTTTATTCTCCTGAAGAACTTCATCTTCATCCACTGTGAAATCTGTAATCTTCCTTATTTTTGGAGCTCTAATGGCAACTTGTCAATTATTTAATTGTGGCCCTCAGCATGTCACTGTGATCATTTATATGGCTATACTGGCTGTTGGGCTGTGAGACCTTCAGCATGATGCACAATGCTCACTTCCATTTTTGTATCGTAAGTACCTGGGAAAGGTTTTGGCATATGTAGGCTCATGAAGAATTTTATTTATTTATTTATTTATTTATTTATTTATTTATTTATTATGTATACAATATTCTGTCAGTGTATATGCCTGCAGGCCAGAAGAGGGCACCAGACCCCGTTACAGATGGTTGTGAGCCACCATGTGGTTGCTGGGGAATTGAGCTCAGGACCTTTGGAAGAGCAGGCAATGCTCCTAACCTCTGAGCCATCTCTCCAGCCCTGAAGAATTGTTTTAAAGGGTATATAATTCAAAAAATTATCAAATTAAATTTTAATTTCATAATTTATCTAATGTAGGAGTACTGGTATTATTTCATTATATGACATAATCCAGTTTTTTTCTATTTTTGGCCAGAACTTAAGGGGCTTCGGCATCATGGTGAAAGTTTATAAAATAAGGCATCCTAGTATTTGTGGTGCGATTATTATCTGTACTAAGCGTGATCTCCGGCTGTAGTACATTTTATACAAATGCGGAGAAGAGACTTTTTCACAATATCCCTGTATTAGGAAACCTGCTTTGTGAGTCTTTTCACTTCTTATCTTTGGGGGAAATGGTCTAGAATCTTAAGTGGCTTTGAGGTGAATCCAGAGTGTTTAAAGTGGGAGGAAAGTATAATATGGCTTTAAGATTTGTAGGGAGGACCCAGACAGTGCTGGCTAAACAGGACATAGCTCTGCCCAGATTGCAGATTGCTCCTGGCTCCTCAGCACTGCACAGGTTCTCTCAAGCCCTGTCAGTCCCCAAGATATGGGACATTAAGCCTGGTCCCTTGGCATGATAAATGTATTTCTAGTATTGACCCTGGTCTCTAAACAGGAAGTGTTGGCACTGTAGTTATCCAGTGTCGTTTTGCTCCCTGGTGCTGCGCCTTAAGGCTGTACAATATTTGGCCTGTTCAGATGGTAAAGTCAGACATGTGTAAGGAAATAGAAGATGATAAATCTCTCTAGGAAGTAGAGTTGGATGGTAATTTTCAGTTGTTGGAACTTCCTCATGTTATCATAGGATCAGATTTTTCTTTGGTTTTATTTTCCACACCCAGATAGGGTTTCTCTGTATAAGTCTAGGTATCCTGGAACCCACTCTGTAGACCAGGCTGACCTAGAACTCAAATATCCACTTTCCTCTGCCTCCTGAGTGCTGAGATTAAAGGTGTGTACCACCACTTCCTGGATCAGACTTTTTATCTGTAGGTTTTTCCTAAAACATCAACTTTAGATGCCTTCTTTTTCTCAAGTTGATTGTGTCTCCTCAGCTGTGGACTGTCTCCACTTGGTGTTGCTGACAGTGTCTATATACTGTCTGTGAACCTTACCTATGTATTTCTGTCATTTTCTCATCTGGTGACCCTCTTGGAATTTACCAATTGACTTTATTTCTTGTATTTCTTTCTTTATGCTTTCCAACCTCTGGAGTTTCTGTCCCATTGACTTTTTGCCCTTTCTCTGAATGTATAACCATTATTTTCAAAGAAACCTTTTGTGGCTCTCTGCTTCTGTAATTGTGTCATCTAAGATGCTGGTTTTATGTTTCTGTCCTCTAGTCTTTTTTTTCACATGTAGTTTATGCTGTCACTGTGGTGTTCTCAATTAAATGACTAAGAACGTATGACAGATTGATAACAGTTTCTTTATTCTTTTGTTGGTGGCCTTGCATTACATTTCAAGTAGGACTTTATTGATTGTCACACAACATAATCATACATACTATAAAGATCTTTTAAAAATACTATTTTAGTTGTGTGATTGTGTGGGGTTATGTTCATATGAGTGAGACTTCCCATGAAGGCCAGAGGAGTTGAATCTATGTGGAGCTGAACTGGTTGTGAGCTGTTGTACGAGCTGCTGGCCTGCTTTTCATCCCGCCCGGCTCCCACATGGCTAGCTTTACACCAGAAATAACAACACACAAATTGTATTCTTTTAAACACTGCCTGGCCCATTAGTTTCAACCTCTTAACCCATTTCTAATAATCTATGTAGCACGACAAGGTGCACTTACCAGGAAGATTCTAGCCTATGTACATCCTGGGTCGGAGTTCATTGTGTCTGCCCGGGAGAGGGGAGCATGGCCTCTGCTCCAGAGAGCAGAGCTGTCGAGTCTGAGCTCACTTCCTCTTCCTCCCAGCATTCTGTTCTGTTTACTCCACCCACCTATGTTTTAACCTATGAGGGCCAAGCAGTTTCTTTATTACTTAACCAATGAAATGAACAGATTGATATATGACACTCACACATCAGTGAGCTCCCAACTTTGTATCTGGGTGTTAAACTGAGGTCTTCTGCAAAGCAGTGTTCACTCTAGCCCATGAGTGTTTTATAATGGATTTTTGTCTTTAAATTTAGAAACATTAGAAAAAAGATAAAGTGGTTATAGGAAGCAGTTATATATTGGGTATGGTTTTTGACAAGAGATGACATAATAGAGACTTCATTCTGTATTGACATGAGAAGATATGGAGTAATCAAAGGAAATTGTAATTGACGGTTTGTGATGTTTCCTGAAGTTTCCATTGGATACACACATACATATGTGGTATAGCTAGATCATAGGATAGTTCTACATACATTTTCAGATTTTTATAAATTTGTGCTTTGGAATTGACCCCAAGGCCATACGTGTTGTGGTATATTGCTAGCTCTCTTTCACTTTTATTTTGAAACATAGCTTTACCAAGTTGCCCAGGCTAGCCTTTAATTCATATTGTGACCTAGGCAGGCTTTGAATTTGAAGCTCTTCTGCATCAGTGTCCTAAGTGTCTAAGATTAATATAAACCTGCACTACTAGGGCTAGGTAATTTAAATTTTGAGTAATTTCTATATTTTTTTCCACAATAATTATACTCATTTCCATTTTTACCAATAATGTATGAGAGTTCTATTTTTTCTATATCCTCACTTCAGTTTTTAGTAATAGTTATTTTTACATGGGTATAACGTGTAGTTTTAATTTACATTTCTTTCATAGTTGATATATTGAACATTTTTTCATATAGTTGCTGCCTATTTTTATTTTTTTAAGAAGTATCTAGAATAGTTATTTTTAAGTTGGATTATTTGGATGATACTTTTATCAGTTTCTTATGTTCACTGGATTTTAACCCTTTGTTGGGTGATCTATTAACAGTGGTTTCACTTACCTGTTGGGTAACCTTCTTTAGTCAATAACCTTTAAGAGGCTGGAACAGGTTGGAGCATGACATTTTGGGTATCCAGAGAGAACTGCCATTCAGCTCTTGCTCTCCCTTGCTCTCATGCTCCACACCTTGAGGTTGGACCTCCGTTCCAGATCCATGAGTTTTTCCCTTACAATAAAGAATAATCTTGGAATCTTTTGGAGTTAATTTGATATTATTTGACTCACACCCCACCCCTACCCCAGACATGTTCAGCTTCACTTATCCTGGCTCCTCTTTTATTTCATTGTTGTTTACTTTGTTGTGGAGCAGCCTTATGCTATACTGTAATTCTATTAGTCTGTTGCTTTTGATATTAAAAAATATAACAGAAGAGCCTTTACTAATGTCTTGAGTTTCTTCCTGTGTTCTTGTCTAGTGGTTTCTTGTTTGCTTTACTTATACTTGGATACTTTATTCATTTTAAGTTATTTATTGTCCATGCTGAAAATTGAGAGTCAAATTGAATCTCCATGTGGCTTTTTTGGTTTTCCCTGCACCATTTATTGAAGAAACTGTTTGCTCTTTCTCCAGTATATGTTTGTGGTACCTTAAATAAGAGTCAGTGGTTTATAGATGAATGGACTTACTTCTCAGCTCTTTGTTCTCATCTACAGGTCTCTTGTTTTCATGATACTACCGAAGTCTTTCAGTTACTGTGGTTGTGTATTGTGTTTTGTAATCAAGTGTTATAATGTGCTCACATTTGACCTTCTTGTTAGATTGTTTTGGTTGTTGTCTAAGGTGATTAGTGCTTTCATATGAAATTGAGGAACATTTTCAGTTTTTTGAAGAATACCATTGGTATTTACATGAGAATTTAATTTACTCTATTCATTTGTTTTACCTAGTATGAACATTTAAAAATATATTTTTTATAATTCATGTTTATGAGAGTTCCTCTCATTGCATTGTGTATACTCTTAAACTTTCTTCCTTCAGTGTTTTATAATTTTCATTGTAAAGGTCTTTTGCTTTCTTGATTAAATTTATTGCCAAATATTTGTTATAACTTTTGAGAATGAATTTCTGTCATTATTTCTTTCTTGGAAATCTTACTATATAAAAAGGGTGCTATTTTTTATATTGATGTTTGTATCTTGTAAATGATGAATTTATCAGTTTGACAGGTTTTCTGGTAGAAATGTTAGGTTTTTGAGTATACAATATGCCATTTGCAGATAAGAATAATTTCACTTCTCCATTTTCATTTGTGTCTCTTTTATTTCTTACCTCTTTCTTTTTCTTAGTTGACTGACTACCTGTTTGAGTACTATGTCTAATATATACATGCATATAATACTATCTGCATTTATATATGCAGCTGTATGTTTATATGTGTGTATTTACATACATATGTATTTCTTTCTGTTAACAATTCTTAGAGTAAAGATTAAAAGCCACTACCCTGAAGGGGTTGCCCAAGGAGTGACAGACAGATAGAGTTGCAAGTTAACTTCAGAATGAACTGGTGGAGCAATGATAATGCAAGTAAGAGATTAGAGAAATGCTATTCCACAGGCAAGTTCAGGTTGAGAATGAAGATTTCAGAAAGCTAGAAAGTTATGTGAATAGTAACCAGGCAAATAGCAATCACACAAGTGAAGGGTGTATACTGCAGGGGACTAATAAAGCTCTTGATGGTGTTTCAGTAGTAACAAGAAGACTCTATGTTAAATGCACAGTACAATAGCTAACTTACACAGCTCTTGCTGGATAATATTCATAGCCGAAGTCAATTTTATAGCCATATATTATAAATATTGTGCTCTTAAATGTTATGACATTATGTTTTTTCCTTAATCTTGGGCAGCATGGTTTATAATCTGCTTCATATCATTCTGGATTCATTGACTGAAGTTAAGGTTAATTTTTATCTTGCTAGTTCTTTTAATTGGATATTTAACAATCTCTTATTAAAACTTTGTGAAATATACATCACCTAAATGTTTTGACTTTGCTTCCTAAAAATAAATTCTGTAAATTCTCAAAAAGATACAAAGTGATTGATAATAATGTATTTTTATCATAATAGCATTCCCATGGAGATACATAGTTCAAATTACTGTTGTAACTACATATAATAGTTATTCACACTCAAATAAAGCAAAATAAGGAGTCAACAGGTTTTGTAGCCCTTGGGCATGATAGCAGATAGGAACTGGCTTTCAGGCTGTAAGGGAAATACTGCCTTTGTGCTGTGTTTGTGATGTCTCTCCCAAGGTTTACTGTGCACAATTTATTCCACAAACTCCTGTGAAGTCCACTTTTCCTAAGTGTGCCTATTCACATTGCTCTCTTCAGTAGAAATCATCTTTACTACTGTGATGGTTAGGATCCCTGCAAAACAACTTCTAATTATTTTTCATTTCTAGCTATATTCCCAATATGGATTTTCTATTCTTTCTTTTTTTTTTTAATTTTTTTGGTACCTGGAGGGACAGCCGTGGGTGCTGGGAACCGAACTCTTATATTTTTGGTTGTGAGCCTAGCCTTTAACGGCTGAGCCATCCCTCCAGGCCTATTCTTTCTATTGTTTATTTATGGTTGTAACTTGAAAATTTGCAGTTGTATTATATTTCTTCTCATGAGTCCTAGTCTAGAATAGATACTATATTTAACTCTGTTCCTCTTGAATTCAGTCATTTTGTCTGCAAAATATGGACCCATATTTCCTTCTGTCTTGTTTCTCTGTTTTGAGAGCATGTACAAATGCCTCTTTAAATTTTTTGTTCTTTAATGTATATGGATATTTTGCCTCCATATATTCCCTTGAACAGTGTGTTTATGAAGTATCTGAGGACAAAGTAGGATCCTCTAGAACTGTTGTCAGATTGTTGTGAGCTGCAAGCTGGGTGCTGGGAATGAAACCACAGTCTGCAAGATTATCTAGGGCCCTTAACCACTGAGCCGTCTCTCTAACTCCATGATGACTCCTGAAGTTTCTAAAGCAAAGGAGCTACGTTAATTAGGTTCCACTTTCTGTTATCCCTTCACCTTCATGTCAGTCTCGAGTCTTTCTTCTCTTTTATTCCTTAGCTCCCAAAATGATCCATTAAAGTTCTGTAGAGTCATTTTGTTTCATTGCATACAGAGTTCCACTGGAATAGTAATATTTAATAGCTATTGTAAGTGAACACCAAGAAAAATGCAAGTATTGTTACATTTAGTAATGTTATGCATAGGAGAAAAGAGTGATAGTTATGTGGAAGAATTAGATTTGTTTATACTATAGTTTGGGGTGAATTTATCCTTATCAATTCATTCCCTATGGGTTTTATCCCTTGGAGTCTTCCTTAGGTTCTTTCAGTGTGTAATTCAGCTTTCTAAGAACTATGAAATTGTTTCCTCTCAAGTGTCCTATGTGAGTAGACTCATGGTTGGACTCTTTCCACTGCAGATACAGAAGGTTGAACCCAAAGATGGCAAAGGTCATAATTTAATGCTTTTTTTTTTTCATTGAACTTTATTTTGTCATGTTCTTTTAGAGCAATTTTTGGGATTTCCTTAGACCGCATCCATGTGCTTCTGACTTTGAAAGACTATAAAACTTGAGCTTGATCACAGACATCTAATAAGAATGAACTTGTGGACTTCTCTGGAGGATATTGTGATTCTTTAAGAGAGGGTTTCTAAATCTGAAAGAGTCAATTTTATGCAGACTTTTGAATATATAAGTTTGTAGGGAGTGAATTCTTTGTTTTTCTCTTAGGTATAATAGTAGTCAGTTCGTTTTAAATGTTTATAGCCAAGTTTTTAACCATTAGTTACAGAAAATCTTGGAACCTAGGCATATTATGACCCTTTAGTTGAGAATCAGTGGGGCTCTGATCCTATGATCACATACTCTGCTCTGTATCTGGTGATAGACTCATTGTGTGGATGGAGAAGATGAGGGTGCTGTAGATATGTCTAGAGAAAAGATTAAGCAGTGGTATTTTAAGTTTTTTACGAATGGAATAATAAGGACTAATAAACACCATTTTGGCTAAGACCTCCAGTTCTAATATTTGCGAAGCTGTGGTGAGAGGGTCACCATGAGTCTGCGGTACGACAAACAAAAGAAGTGAGGGCACTGAGGCCTGTGAAGGAGCTTCTGGCTCGGAGACCTGGTTGTTAGGAAGTAGACCTATGGACTTTCTATACTGGAAGCTGAGAGGCCGTGATATAAATGACATTGCTTCTGACCTCCCCAGTTGTCTTTTTTCCTTTCTGTTACTTTTACAAGTGTTTATCCTGTTATGCTATTTTCATCATTATTTATATGAATGGCATATTCTTTCTATTCATTTATAACTTTTAGCTAGAATTGCCTGATTTTCAGCTTTGGGCACTCCTCCGCATTCATTGTAATGTCCTAATTGTAGGAAGTACTTAACAGTTTTTTGTTGTATATTTGCTCCACAATGTTCTTAATGATTTTCATCAATCACATAGTCAATTCTATCCCAAATTAAGGGTGGAATTTCTCTCAGGAATTCCTGTTTGTAAATATTTTGCCATACTATAATTGTGTACTTTTTATTATATTAGCTCTATAAATCATATAGATTTTTCCCATTGTATCACGTATTGAAAAATCCACAATTATCCCTACAAACTTTCTAATTTATATTCTGATTTATATATACATCATCTCAATGGGGCATATTACCTTTAGTTTGCAGATACTTAAAATATAGGTTAAGTAACTTGTCTAAGGTTATACAACTAAAAAGTGATAAAACTTGTCTTAATTAGGGTTTCTATTGCCATGCCATGACCATGGCAATTCTTATAAAGAAAAAAAAATTTAGTGGGGTAGCTTATAGTTTTAGAGGTCTGATTCATTAGCACCATTGTGGGACATGGCGGGATGCAAGCATAGTGCTGGAGAAGGAACTAATCTGCAGGAAACAGGAAGTAAACGGAAACACTGGGCATGGCTTGAGCATATAGGACAGCACAAAGCCCACCTCCACGGTGACACACTTTTTCCAACAATGCCATACCAACACCAACAAAGCCATACCTCCTTAACAGTACCCTATGAGCTTTGGGGGCCGGTTGTATTTAAAGTATCACATTCTACTCGCTGGTCCCCATAAGTTTATAACAATAATATAATGTAAAATGCATTTAGTCCAACTTCAAAAGTTCCCATAGTCTATTACAGCCTCAACAATGTTTTAAAGTCCAAAGTTCAAAGTCTGTTCCAAGACTCATACAATCTCTTAATTGTAATCCCCTATAAAATAATTTTAAAAAACCACACACTTCCATGATACAGAGTTCCTGTTCTAAAAAATAGGGAAGGGAGCATAGTGAGGAAATATTGGACCAAAGTAAGACCAAAAACCAGCTGGGCAAACTTCAGACTCTGCATCTCCATGTTTAATGTCATATCTCCATATCTCCAACTCCTTTCATCTTTCTTGACTGCAACCTACTTTTTTCTCTCAGGCTAGTTTCACTCCCTGTTAGCAGCATTCCTTAGCAGGCATCTCACAGCTCTGGCATCTCCAACATTTTGGGGTCTCCAAGGCAATCCAGGCTTCAACTTCACAGCTTTGTGAAATGGCCTTTCTAGGCCTCCATTCATGGAACCCCTGACACATGCCTGGCCTTAATGGCTTTCCTTGGTCCTGGTGGCAAATTCTGTAACCTTTCTTCTGTCCTTAACTCCAAAGCCGAAACCATGTGGCAGAAGCTCTGGGGCTGGAACATCTTTACCAACTTTTTGTTTTTGATGGTCACCTTCACTGCCTAAACTTGGTTGTCCTGTAACTTGCTCTGTAGACCAGGCTGTCTGGCCTTGAACTCAGAGATCCACCAGTCTCTGCCTTCTGAGGGCTGGGTTTAAAAGCAAGCACCACCACAAGGGGCTGTAAGCTTTTCTTTAGTTCCTTTCCACAAATTGGAAATTTATCTGGGTGGGATCTTGCCCTAAGGTCACCAATCCCTTTAGTCCATTTCTTAATTTGTTTATCTCTTTGATCACAGTATTTACCTTCATTCACCTTCCTGTTGCTCCTTTTCTCCTCAGTTGTTCCTTTTCATCTTTACAAGCATGAACACTAGTAATCACAGGACAGAGTCTATACTAGGCTGTTTTGAGATTTCCTCTGCCCACAGCTTGCATTCAAATCTCTTCTCATTAGCCTAAGGCAGACTGTTTGGACAAGGGCAAAAAAACAGCCACTTTCTTCATCAAAATATCACAACACAGTATCTAGGCAACATACTAAAATTTCACCCCATTGAAACCTCTTGAGCCAACCCCCAAAGTTCAAATCATTCTCAGCACCATTAATAGTCTTCCATTCTCCTAGTAGCATGTCCCATTGAGCAGTGCTTAAAGCTTCCCACTGCTTTCCTAACACTAAGTACCAAAATGCAAATTCCTCCAAATGAAAACATGGTCAGATCTATCACAGAAATACCCAGTCTCTGATACAAACTTCTGGCCTTTGTTAGGGTTTCTATTGGTGTGAAGAGACACCATGACCATGGCAATTCTTATAAAGAAAATCATTTAATGGTGTAGCTTACAGATTTAGAGGATTAGTCCGTTATCATCATGATACATCATGATAACTTGCAGACAGATGTGGTGCTATAGAAGGAGCTGAGATTACTACATCTTACCCCCGCAGGCAACAGGAAGTGAACTGAAACATAGGGTATGACTTGAGCATGTTTGAGACCTCAAAGCCCAGCCCACCAAATTTATGCACTTCCTCCAACAAGGCCATACTTACCCCAACAAAGCCATACCTCCTAATAGTGTCACTTCTTATGAGTTTATACCAGCCTGTACTCCCACAGCATATGTTTGTACTCACGGTAGATACATTTATAGCAATACACGTACAACAAAAGCCAGTGTGCCATATAGATTGACAGTGTGGAAGAGGGCAGTCATATGACTTGGTAACAGCAACATAGGTACTTAATTCATATAATCTGTGTATGTTTGATCTCTTAGGCTCTCCGAGTAACTTTGAGTTCTGACTTCTGAGAAAGATTTTCTAAGGGCTAATCGGGTACTTGCATAATGATTCAAGATAAAATATATGCAGGAAAAGCACATAAAAATTTACAGTAACTCCAATAAATAATTTTATGTTATAATTTGTTGAATCTAGTAATAAAAATTTAGCTTTATATATTGTGTTTTCCAGTAATTTTATTATTATTATTAATTTACTTTTATTATATTTTAAGAAATGTATTTTTAAATCTTTAAATTTATTTTATATTTATTTGTGTGCATGTGTGTCACAGTACACTTGTGCAGATCAGAGGGCAGTGGATGGGAGTCCATGCTTTATTTCTACCATCTGAGCTCCAGGGATCAAACTCACATTGTCAGATCTGGCCACAGATCTCTTTGTCCTGATGACTCTTATCTTTAAGTTTTACAATACTGTGCTAGTTATATTGCCACTAACCAGTAGGATATACTGGAGAAACTGAGGCAGAGGATCTAGAGGTCCAGGGTAACCTGGACTTCCTTTGGAGTTAGGAGCATAGCTCAGAGGCAGAAGAAGTTTACTTAAGATGCTTGAGGCCTTGGGTCAATTGCTATCTTCTACATTGTATTAACAAATTTTTTTTTAACACTTAGTATTTCTTATAAGAATGGTGTATTTAATTAAGTCCTTGATTCACAATTAAAAATATGAAGATATTGTCCATCACTGATAGTTCTAGTTTCTATCCTTGATCCATTGATATCTCTAATAAAACAATTAACATGCTAAAATATGTTCACATTCTTTCATGAAATAAGAAAAAGTCCAGAGAAAGAACAAGAAAACATTGCTGCTGATACTAGCTGAAGGTTTTTCCACTTACAAAAAAGAGAGGTAGCATTAGTGAGATAATGTTTGCAATTCCAAAAGACTTTAATTTACATTTTGCATGAGGTAAAGAAAAGCTCATATAATTCTCTTTGAAGCATGCCTCATTGGTGAAATAAAAATTTGATGATTTGATTATTTATTGTTTTTTGTTGTTATTGTTTTTATGTTTTGTTTGTTTAATGTTTTGCAGCATGTATCTAAATAGTGATACAGACTAAGAATATGAACAGGCATTTTACAAAGTAAGAAATTTACATGGGGAAAAAAATGTTCAAAAGTACCTTAGCTAAACAAAAGATAGTGGTCTTGAGAAGTTGGTGCTGTTACGAGTTTTCAGAAATCCTGTAAATTGGCTCAAGTTTTCTGGAGGATAATTTAGCAGAACTCATTAGACACAAAAATGTGGTTTCACTTGGGAGATTTATCCTAAAGAAATAAAATGTACTTGACAATTTACAAATGACTGGCAATCTAAATTATGATGCATCTATATGGCAGAATGCTGTATGACATCAAAAGTGAAGTTTTAAAAAATACATCTAAATGTACTACTCAGAGTGAGAAAATACATTGTCAATACTTGGTGTTATAATATTTTGTAGGATGCATTTTTACTGTACATATGGAGAACAATACCTGAAGGCTATATTTTAAGTTTCTATATGGACAGTATTAACAGTGTTTGCTTTTGCATTTTTTTAAATCTGTAATTTTGTCTTCTAAGAGGTATGCATTGCTTTTGAGGCTTCTTTGTTGAACATATGACTGATATTTTTAAATATACAGAATGATATGTGGGAGAGGAACCCTAATAACCAACAGGATGTCAGCCATTCCCTGGTCTCTGTGGAAGTTCATGAGGAGCCTGTTTGCCTTTTGGAGCTGGTCTGTGAAAGCTATGTTTGAGAGGTTTTTGTTTTGTTTTCTGTGACAAATGTCTGTCATTCTCTAAACAAGAGAGCCAGTGTCCTAGTTAGGTGTGTGGAGTTCTTTTCATTCACTGAGGGCCCTGTTGTGTTAATACTGAATAAGCAGAGACAGCCTGACTGCTGGTGAAAGATGGTAAGCCAGCCTCAGGGCTTTTCTGGTCAGTCCTAGCCCTCTGATTGCCACGTTTTCCTAATTTCCCATTTCCAGGGCATTGCTAGAGTGACCTTGCTTGCTCAATATGTTGCTCTGAATCCCCAAGACTTTCACATGCATTTGGAAGTGGGCAGCCAGGGATTGTTTACAGGAATCCAAATGAACTGTGCACTCACAGCAAGTTTGATAAACACACATTTCCTCCTTTTATCAGTGAGATTGCAGAATGTGAAGTATGAGTTTCCAGTTTTACTCATTCCCCTCAACCCTCTTCCTGTTTAAAAATGTAGACATAGTAATTGCATGTTGCTCTGTCCCTGTTTTTCATTCTGCTTACTGGTAGTTGACGGTTTATCCCGATACTTACCTAGGCATAGTTTGGAAAACTTGCAAAAATAAACTTTCCATGTATTTAGCTTAAAGGAGATTCATCCTAAGTAATGTAATGTGAGCACTAATTAACAGTAATGACTGCTAATCACTTTGCTTTTGATACTCCTGTAGGAGCCCTGCTATTTTCCAGTGTAGTTAAGTGAAATCGTTGTATATGAATCAACAAGGCTGCATCCTTTCAGCAGCTATTGCTCACAATCAAGCTTTGCATAAATTAGTTAACAAAAATTGATTTTAATGTGCTATGTTTGTAAAATAGTAAACTAAAATATCTTGTTAAAATTCTGTCTGTCAAAGGATACTGTCTGCTTGTTTTCCCAGTCATCCTTGTGGTAGATGAAGAATACCATTCCGAGTACACTGTCCACAGCTTGTGACAGTCTGTCCTTGATTTCTTTGAAAACACTTGTGGCTTATAGTCACAGCAGCACTCTGATTCTGTTGAAAGCATTTATTTTATCAAACCTATGAAAAACAATGGGCTAATGTTTAATTTTTCCTAATTTGTGTATTGACTTCTTAGAGGATCTCAGAGATATTTAAAGTGATATAGCTTGTTTGTATAACCTTGATTCATGGGATTGCACGTTCAGCATTCATTAAAAGGGGTTGCATAGTAATGTTTAGGCCCCTATAAAAGCTTTCTGTTTATTTACACGCATTCAACACACCTACAAACTGCCTTGCCTCGGAGGAGACTAAGTAAGACTCATAAATTAATAATTTAAGAGAGCAGTACTCAAGTAGCATTTTGGTTAAGCTAATAAGTTAAAGCCTTGGAGTCAGTACCAGCAACTTTAAAGGTGCTTTACTTTTGACTTTTATTGGCTGAAAATAACTTGTTAAACTGGGGCTTTTGTTCTAAAATGAAATCTTCATGCCCCCCTTTTTTGATTTACAGCAGGTTGACTTGTTATTGTAGAATTCTTAACACTTTTACAGTTCTGTGCTTTGATCTCAAAGAAGGTGTTAATCTCCTGGAAGTTGGAGAATGACAGAATGGGTGGGACAGTGGATTTTCTTGGAAAATTTGGACTTTCAATTAGGGGTCCAGGCTTTATGATGGTACCTACGTAATGGTGTTGTATGTGCCATGGGGTGTGGTGGTGTGGTTTGATGTATGCTGAAGGAGTACCTTGTCTCCTTTCTCGTGTTACCTCTCTTGCGACAAGATAATGCCATTCTCACAGGGAAGAGATGTATTTCTACAGAAGTTCAGTAATTCCGGACATTGTATTTTAATTATCCAAATGAGCTAATTTGATTTTCCTTCAAGTTTTGTTATTGGTGGTATCAAAAAGTTTATATTTGGATAAATAAGGAAATATAAAAAATAAGCAGTGGTATATGAAGCTTTATATCATATGTATTCGTTTTACTATATATTGAAAGCATAGGTATTACAATTGGCACTGCATGTAATTGAATTTTGTGTCAAAGAATTGTGACAGAAATGATGTAAATTTTTATTGAATATTACACATAGGTAATTACTCAATTTGTAAGCAGTGGGTAACATTTATTTTAGATCATGGCACTATTGTCTAGTAGATGTTTATGAGAAAAAACATGCTTTTTAAAATTATGTTCTGATTTTGTGTATTATTGTGTAATAAAATGTTTAAAAAGGTAAGGATTTCAGTTTTCAGTATTGACTTTTTTCCAGTGTTTACTTTCATGTGAGAATGATTGATCTGTAGCTGTCATTTTACCCAACGAGGGGACAAATGGAATTGGCCTTTTAGACAAAAGTATGCAAACAGGCTGCATCCTTTCCCTGGATAGAATTGGGGAAGGATTGCAGGAGGTGCCATTCGTTTGCTGCTGATTGTGAGGAGGTTTTCTGCAGTGGGTGCTGTTTGCAGCGGATAAGGAGGTGCTATGATTAGTTACCTTGCCTGTGAAAGCACCACAAAGGAAAATGCAAAACACGTGCCTTGTGCTGCGCTCAGTTTGACAGTTGTTTTTGTTAAGTTTTTTCCCCTCATTGAAGTCCGGTCTATTTTGGAAAAAAAATACATTTTTTTCCTTCTTTATATTAAGCTTAGTAGATTTCCATGCATTTGACCCTTTAGAGAAATTATAGTATTTTTTCTTAAGGCCTCTATTGTAAAGCTTCAAAGCTGGTGCAACAGTGCCCTCTATAGTCTTTCAGCACTCAGTAGGTAAATGTGGATGATTCCCAATGACAGGTAAGAAGCTAAGAAAGGGGATGTTGAACTCTATTTTTTTTTTCTTTCTTTCTTTTTTTTTTTTTGCAAACAAGAGATCCCTTTCTCCTAGGGAAACATTCTTGGTTTTCACTAGTAGCTTTACATTAAACAAAGGGAACAAAAGGCCATTCTGAGTTTTCGTGTAGAATTATTGGCTACCTCTTGTTGCTAACCCAGTTTTATCAGACATTTATCAGAGTAATTTGATACAGAAGGAATCTTACAAGCTGTATGGCCTCTTCATGAAATACCTTTTTGAGGTTGAACTCCAATAAGAGTATTTAAAAATAATTTAATTCTTTCATACTTGCTTCTTAATTAGAATCTTCGTGGGCTGCCTAGAACTTAACTTTTACTTGTTCTGGAATTGGATGACCAAAGCTTTATACATGCGATTATTTAAATTCAAACCAAGGCAGTTACATAATGACTAAAGTATTTTTCCTTCATTAGCATTGATTTAAATTGTAGATTTCCTTTACTCCTTTGGTTACGTATTTGGTATTTGTACGTGTTTGAATGGATACTCAAGTCTTTCATTGTAAAATACAACTAGATGTGAACTTATTAATTGATAATAAAAGCAGACATATTTAATATTTTAGACAAATATTTTATAGATTGAATTTATTATATTTTTAAAGGTTTTTTAATAAAAAAATCAACCTAAAGCCTAGATTCTGTAGTTTTCACTAAGTAATATGGTAAACAGAATTTCAAGTATTTGAACTTGTTTTTCAGTCTGTAAAATGGGACTATCTTATCCTTTGAAAGTATTGGAAAGGATACAGTGTGTAGATGCAGTGGGCATTTTTCAAATGGTAATTTTTAAATTTCTCACATAAAAAATAAATGACTTTGTCTAACAGGAAAAAAATTCAATAGGAAATCTAGACTACACTTAATGCACACTGTTTTTAACATTCCTCTCTTGAAACTTCTGGTAACTTACATGAATCTGAAACTTGGCACAGAATTCCTTGATAATGTTCAGTAGCAAAATTAAATGTGCATTGACTTTTAACTCATACAAATATCATTTCCAAACATCCTAGTTATCAACTAAATCTCAGTAGATAGTCACAGACACAGCAATCTGTGAATGCCGATGATGAGTAAATGTTGGGAGATAATAAAATAGGAACATCTGGGTTTCTCCTTTAGAGTTTCAGAACACTAAGGGTGCATTTCGTAAATAACTTTGGTTGACCACTCATCTCCACTGTAACCAGGCAAACACTTGCATCTATCTTACCATATCAGTATTTTTAATAACTAGTGGTCAACCTAAGTTGAAAAGTTCTAAACAAACATACATGCATTATAATAAGAAATTTGTTTTTAATAAATTATTCTAGCTACAAATAATAATAGAAAATGAATGGCAGGTAATCAGAGCTTGCTTTCAACATCTTGCTGGTTAGCAGCTGCTGGATTTGCACAGTTGGATTTCCTTGAAGATTTAGACATTATTGTATCTGATCCATGGGTAAAAGCAGTCTCACAGAATTTCTAAATTGAATCTTCTCAACATTTAGTGTTGCTTTTCATTGTAGGATTTTTATTTATGTTTTATGACGATTTTGAGTAACTTTAAATTTAGCATTATAGTAAGTAATGCTATGTTTAGTGAATAGATGGAATTAAATTGGGAACCTTGAAGGTACCTATTTCATCATTGTAATAAAACCAATGTTACACATAGAAAAATGCAAATGACAAAGTCAATGAAATACAGTAGTTCTTTTTAAAAGCATGACCACTTGCATTAAGATGCATTTTTAAATTTAAAGAGTAACTTACAAGACTAACAAGATGCTGTCTGCCACAGGGAGAGCAAGACAGTAGAGAGATTTTTTTTTCCTTGCAGTGAGAGTACCAAATTAAGAATCTGCTTAATTAAAATAGTGATAAATGTAGATTACATTACTGAGGACAGTGAAATACAGCTGCTCTCCTTGGTGATGTCCTGCATAATTTACCAAGAGTGTACAAAGAAGCAATGGAGCAGCCACTGCAGACTGTTGGAACAAACGTCCTGTTTATTCTACATACATTTCTTTTTTTAATTAAAATGTCAATGATAATTTTATAGCAGGCCTCAAAAAGATCCATCTTAAATTTTTTCAAGGTGGTAGAAATTAAATGAGATCTTTACTGCTGCTGAATGAAACAGATTAAACCTAAGGAGAAAGTAGCATGCTATTTTTTTTTATTAATTCAGTTTTTTTTAATTATAAGCTAGCATTGAGTTATATAATTGTTTTTCATGTGAGTCTTGCATGAGAGAAATGTGGCATAGTTTTTGGCTATATATTTTATTCAAAAGTTGTATGAAGCACAAACAAAACTTGGGTGGAGCCGGGTATAATATTGCTGAAAAATAAAGGTGTAAACATTTGTGCTGGGAGCTTTTTGGGAGCTCAAAACCTGGCTTGTGAGCCTATTGTTGGTGGTGCACACCTTTAATGCCAGCTCTAGGGAGGCAGAGGCAGGCAGATCTCGGAATTTGAGGCCACCCTGGACTGTTACCCAGAGAAACCCTGTCTCAAAGAAAACAAAACAAGCAAACAAACAAAGAAACCTGGCTTGGGTGGGGGACACTCACATGAGTGAGTGAGACCAAAGCACTGTCTCAATGTAAAACTGGTTTAGAACCTGTTTATTTCCTTGAATGGTGACCAGTGAGAGATTTGCAATTCTATGTATTTGAGAAAACCAGCCTTGTTCTAAATAATAATAATGATAATTATTTAATAATAAAGTTTTAAGTTTGTGTTGCACTGTTTTTTTTTCAGTTTAAAGAATATGGAGGGACTCCAGGGTAGTCTTGCCTGTGTTCTAGGTGCCACCAGACGGTCTGACCTTGATATGTGTTACAGTTCTGTGGCTTTACTTTCATGTTTGTGAAAATTAATTTATTTGATGAGATAATATCCGTTGAGCACAACATGTGGGAATCGTCAATAAAGGTTAGCTGCTGTACTCTTTGTAACTTGATAAAATAATTTTTATTTCCCTGAGGCCACAGAGCACTCACAGTAGCTAACTTTATAGTGTCCTTGTTCTCTGTTGTGTGTGTTTCCATTGTGTTAGGTTAGTTCGCATTGCCTCTGTTTCCTTGGGTCTTGTTTTGTGGAAATGCTCCTTATTTATGTAATTATTCTTCTCTTCAGTATTGACCATAGGTTGGCACATGGGCACTGGTGAGTGTGGTCTCAAGCCTGTGCTTTTCTGCTTTGGCTTTGCCCTACTCTTGATACAGAGTTCACTTTCCTAAAATGATCTTTCAGATGGCCATCTACTACATGATTCTTAACTTAGAAAGCTTGGGGGGGAGGGGCAGGAAGTCAACTTATCACCAAGAAAAGAACATGAGGAAAAAATATAAGGAAGCCCCTTTTAAGATGATTTTGTTCTCTGTGTGTGTTTTCCCCCTGAGTCTTCATAAAGTAAAAGGGATCTGTTGGGGTGCCACATGCCGTCCAGTCACTACTGACAGTGCTCACATGCATGATCATCTAGAATGTCAGCATTTTCATCATTGTCTTTATCTACTTTTTGCAGTCTCTTGGTAAGTAACTGAGGATGACCTTGAACTCACAGTCCTCCGGCCTCATCCTCCTCATTGCTGGAAATGCACGCAGTTCCAGCTACACTGAATTTTTTACCTCCATATCTTTTACATATGGTTTCTTTTAGACTATTACTTCTGTTCATTTTTAGAAAAAGAAAGACAAATAATAAGCAATGATAGTTTCTGATAAAATACTAAACATAGGTTTATACTTTCTGCTTTATGCTGAATTGATTGTAATCAGTCCCTGACATGTAAAATAAAATACATAAAACATACAAATAAACTATTCAGTCCTCATTCAGTCAGTTCCCCAATTTATGTAGCAGATTTGGTGTGACTATAAAGTCCCACACCCTATCTTCATGCTTTATCAGCTTCAGATCAGCTCATTAACCAAGCCATCTATGATGGAAATAGTATAAAGTATTTGCAACCAAACAAGCTTCTAAGTAAAGAGAAGAGGAAAAATGTTATGTTACACAAGACTTTAACTCATTAGCAAAGTAGCCGAAATATCTTCTGTAAAAAGCCAGTTTACTAGCATTCATATTTAAGTGTACAGTATTCACTATCTGAGCATATTAAAGATCTGTTTAAAATGTAATTGTGAAAAAGGAGGAATATTCTGTCTTCATAATATACAGAATCTGGATATGTAAAGTTCGTTTTAATTTTTAATTTCTTTGTGTATAACCGTTAAGTCCTTGGTTTAAGGAGACAAGATCTCATATAGTTTATGATGTCCTCCAACTTGGTATGGCTGGCTTTGAACTCCTGATCCGCTAGCCTCTATCTCCTGAGTGCTAGCCTTACAGAGTATACCACAGTGCTGAGCCCACTGCTTTCCTTACTTAGTGAATTCATTTCACTGTAACGTTCTAGGCCTCTCATCCTCATTCTTCATGCCTTTTCCATATTGTTTAAATTTTTTCCTGGGTTTCTTTGTCATTTAGAATGATTTTGTTTTCTAAATTAAAGAAAATAGATAAATGTGTAAAACATATAAAAAAATTTCCTCAAAAGTTAACCATTTAGAGTTAATTTTAACATATTTTATATATATTTAATATAACACACATATATATGCATTGTGCATGTGTATAACTTTGTACATTGTCTTTTTTAACCAAAATATAAAAGATTTTTCTATGCTATTAAAATTTTCATGAATATAATTTAATATCTACTTAATATTCTCTTGCATGACTGTATAGTAATTTCCTTAATGATTCCCTAATTTTGTAAATTAGGTTGGATGTAATTTTTACTATAAATAATAGCATATTGATATGGGTGCATAAATTATTGCCATTTAAAAATTAATTCTCTAGTATGTATTTCTAGGCAGATTGATGGATTAAAATCATTGATAATTTCTAAGATCTCTGATACATACCGCATAGATGTTTCACATGAATATTATGCCCATTTATATGGTTATTGTTTGTATTTTAAAATTCTGAAACTTGGTTCGCTTGAGGAAACTTACCTTGGAATCTGTTTTTATAGTCCCTAGGATTTGGAGAGTATAAGCCAGGAATAGTATTCTGCCATGTTTTATTTTATTTTATTCTTGGAACAGCACTAGAGAGGTGTGTTAGAATGCCTAAGTTACATGAGTCAGAGCCCAAGAGGATCTCCCCCATTCTGCAGAAAGTTGGGTTCTGCTCATTTGATGGGACTGCCTCTGAGAGATAACATGCACACTCTGCTGTGTCTTGGAGGGGGACACAGCAAATACATACTCACATGGGCGTTTTGAAGCATTGTGTGATATTACTTATAACTTGTTTTTACAATAGATTCCTTTTTCCATCTGGTCACAGTTATATAAGCCGACTTATTTTCTATCAGCATCATTAACTTCAAGAACATTTAGACATGATTTCTAAGTTCACCTCAGTAAATAAATTATGGTATAATATTGGATTAGTTAGTTATAGTAATCATTTTGAGTACATGTGCTTTGTATCAGATGTACCAGTTTTAGGATACTTAACATCATACAAATTATTACTGTATGTTTAAACACCATTTAAACACAGGTCCACTGACTGTCATAGAAAATAGTTTGTGCTTTCCATATTTTCTTGTTAACTTTTATTTTAGTGGTGGCAGTACTACCTTGATATTAAAAGTAATGAAACAAACCCATGGAACCATTGTTTTAATTCAGCTCCTAGACTTAGTCCTGTAATTGTTCTTTTCATAATAACAAATCAGTGCTTACTTTAGATAACTATTACTAAATCGTTATTTAAGCTTGGAACACACCAATTAATCACACACTTGTTGATATTACTACCTTTGACTGTCAGTCTCTAGTTGACAGAACGAGCTCTTTCCGTATTTTCTTGTGTTGTGCAACCAGAAAATATCAGCTTCAGAGACACTTTGAAAAATGCTGTTCTGAGTAGTTTCTTGCTTGTAATATGAACGTTCCACTACTGCATGACTTGACTGAGTACAAGTGCATCTGTGTGATGGTGAATATACATGTGTATGAGTAGACATGGGGTATGCGTGCATGTCTGCCTATGGGTGTGTTTATGTGTATGAGGAAGTGTTGCTGAGAAGGAATGGTACTGCTTTCTCCAGCTGGGTCTCTGTGTTTCTTTGTCTAGTGTTCTACTGTACACACTTAAATGTATACTGTGCCAACCAGCAGAGTTCCATGTGCCCCTTGTTCTTCTTCGTCTTCTTCTGTTTCCTTATGTCCTGTATTTTTCTCTTTTTTTTCACATGAGCATGTATGTGCACATATACACACATTAATGTGTATTAATGACTTTCTAAGAGTTAAATATAAAAAGAGCATGGTCTTTGTTTAATTTCAGTGTTGAAGTGTTTCACCACTTAAAATGTAGCCATCTTTGAGGCTTATGTTTATATGAGTCCAGGTTGTTCTGATCCTGGCTGGTTTCTCAGTGAAGAATAATGGAAAACCACTCCCACACTTAGACTGTAGAGTCTTCAATTTTCTGCAGATACATCATTTTGATTCTTATTTAAACGTCAGGTTCTGAGTTAGCTAATGTATACAGGGGATTTTTGATACATGCCCCAGTGATGCTGCTGCTTGTCCAAAACTTTATATTGAAAAGTCAGGTTCTATGGTAATGTAGGATGCCATTTATTTAGCATAAGAATATTCGGGTTTAAAGGGCAGTTTATTTAAACCTTAGCTATGAATCCCAAGATTTACAAGGATTTTTTAAGTACCTAATTTCTGCATCTCAGTTTTCTACACTTTAGATGATTTTTCATAGGGATTTAAAATGAAATTATGATTCTTAGATCTGAGATATTCCTACATACGACTTCCACTGTAGGCGACTGAAGGCATGACGTAGCATTTTGTTTTTTTAAAATGAGATTTTTATGGACTGCCATCAGCCATTGATGGTTCTATGCTTTTCTAGTAGTTTGAGGAGAAGATGAAATTGAAAGAAGAAAGGTAAGATGAGTAATTGGGTCAGAGATAGAGGCCCTGGGCACATCTGAAAGCTAAGCTATAACATGGAATGGCTGTTATGCTTGATCTTCTCTATGCTGATTCTTCTGGTAGAATCACATTCTGTCACACTTAAATGAATTGTCTGTTGAAAGTCACCCAATACACCTGCAGAAGCAGTTGCCCTGTTTTGCTTTTCAGTAAGGTGTCTTTTTTGTCTTTTATATGAACAGAAAGCTACAGACTTTATTGTTCAAACTTGGACAGAACTTGCTGCAGTGAGGCAGTGTATCATTAGAAGGGGCTTTAGAAAGAGTCTTTGACCAAGTTCTACAGTTAGCCTGCCCAGAGCAGTCTAATGGTCACATTTAGCCATCAGCAAAACACCCATGTCTTTGAGATAAAACTTTGCTTTACAGTATTCATAAGAAATGTGTTTGAACTCTCCAGTGACTGTTACCTCGGCAGCAGACAAGGGTACACATCTCTACTGTAAACTCAAAGTAGAAGACGTTTCCCTTACCAGCAAGTGCTATACTGCAAGATTAATTGTATTTTAATTTAGAGCAAAAAAAAAATTATCCAGCATGTTTTTTTTTCCTTTTCAAACTCCTTTAGAACGAGGTACAACATTGAAGTGATATTTCCAGTCCTACTTGTCTCTGTGATTTCAGTGAATAGAGATTACCTTTTCTTTAGTCAGCCTACACTTAAAAAGCTCATGTTTTGCCATAATACAGTAGAATTATTTGTGGTAATGTTACAAGTCTCTAAACGGCATGAACATTATCCTGCTGTTTTATTGTTTTATAATGTAAAAGTAAATGCAGGCATTAAGAAATGTGCAGTGCTGTCAGGCTCCTTGAGGATTTAAGAAAATTGCCCTAACTGTTGAAGAACTGAAAATAATCTTCTCAGGTCGCAGAGAGCAGTTGTTACAATACTGCCTGGCATTTGCTTCTTTTTCTTCCCTAACCATAGTGGTGATTTGAATCAATGCTGAAGAAACTCAGATTTTATTTGATTTCAACAAACTGCTATTGCCTTGTAAGAATTACTTATAAAACACCATAGTTAAAAATAGGAAGAAAATAAAGGGCTCATTCTTAGCTCTATCTAAACCTAACCAACATATCTGTTTCTTGTAATTGCACAGCCCAGTTTCTTGATCCCATTTGCAAATTTGATGTAATAGGCACATATAGTAAGCGTTAATCACAATGCTGTGAAATTATGTTATGCTGCAGGCTTTTACAGAAATGAGGGAAACACAGAAGAAAAAGCATCAAGCTAAAGCCTTCCCCAGAAGTTCTTATGTGTCATCCTGGATTTTTAGAATATAAAGAAATAGGCATTTCTTTTGTCCTATCTGTTTTAAAATATTTCCATTTAAATGCAGATTTTGATTTTCCATCTGGGACTAGATAGGAGCCATTCCATTATACTACTAAGAGAGTAATCCACTTTAACACAGCATTTCTCCCTAAAGGGATAGTCTTCTCTACTCACAAGAAATTCTTTTTCTCAGAGTGATATTAACATTCATAATGTGGTGATTTTATCTTGATTTAAAAGATGTTTCATTCTGACAGTAAAAAGGATTAGGAGAACATTGTTTGTTTCCTATTGCTAAAACATAGCCTTACCTTGCTTACGTTTGGATATTAGTAATTTGCAAAGTAGTTTGAGGTGCATGTTTGATTCATATATTATCATATAAAAACTATAAGTCTGGTGAAATGGAAACCAGTAGATTCATTAAACTGAATTCTTAAACCTTGAGTTGTACAGTTTTGTTTTGCTTTGTTTTAAATAAAACAAGATACATGTTTGGTACAGCACTTCTTTCATTTTCTTTATGCCCTGAAAAGAAGTCTTTTGGGTAAGGAAAGTGCTAGAGCAACTAGTTACTCCATTCTTAGCCGTGCCGATTTTCCCTCCGCCTAAAAATGAAAACTTAGGCTAAAAAGAGATTCCCTTAATTAAACGGCACATCTCAGGTAGAAGAAGGAAGACTCTGAAGGCCTTACTGCTATTTGGCAGGCAAAGTCCTGGCATGCAGAATGTAGTTGTCCAAAGCTGAAGCACACTGGGGCCTGTGTGTCCAAAGCTCCTAAGCACACTGCCCTTGCAGATTATTAGCCAGGGGCCAAGCAGTTCTCAAGAGCCTGCTGCTTTCAGTCAGCCATTCTCAGGTCAGAAAATGCAAGCCTCTAAAGACCTTGAGCAGTCAAGAAAGTGTTGTTTTTGTTTTGTTTTTCCCCTAACAAAATAAGAGGACTTAATGATACCTTTTAGGAACAGCTTTTTACACACAAATTTGTGTATATATATTTTGTATGTGTATTTTTTCTCATTGCATTGAGTGATTTTAACAGATTAAAAACTTTAAAACCTAACCAGTGCATGTATGACATGTGTAACCTCTAGAGAAGATTTCCTAATACCGTACATCCTTAAAAACTCCTGATTAATGGCTTATTAATTCATCTTGTCTAGAAGGCTCTTAATTATGGCTTAATGGCACAAAATTAATGTCACTAATTCAGAACTATATCGTATGAATAAAGAATAATGCTTTAAATGACTTCATACTTTTTTGAAATTTTTAGTTAAAAATTGTTTGGGCTTAAAATTTGTAATGCTAATCTTCACATCATTGTTTCTAGAAATAGTCACATATTTTTGAAATTCAAGCATCTGTCTATAAACTTAGGAGATTTCAACAGCCAGCTTTACATATATAGCTATATGCTAGGTTGATTATTATGCTTATTCAAATTTTCATTAAAGTATTTTTTATCTTCAGCATAAAACATTTCTATTCATGTGCACAGAAAATATCTTGACATGGAATTTTTTATATGATAGGGTTTTGTTTAAAATTGATTTTTAAAAAATAAATTTAACATACCTTGCCAATGAATCCATCTTTCGGGTGACTACATTAAATTTATTTTTCTGTACTTCAGGATTTTTTTTATGACTATCTGAAGTATCAGTAGTTTATGGGTAATGTTAATAAATCTTATTTTCTAAATAAAGTCAATAAATGTTAACAAAATAAAAATTTAACCTTAAAATTGAAGCAAACAAGTAGATAATACAATGTAATAAATGCGTAATCTTGTTTTTCATTTTTAAGAGTGAAGAATACAGTTGTCTTCCCCTCCGGAACCTTTTTTTTTTCCCCGACACTGTCAATTTTTTAGCAGTCTCACTGGAATGTATTTTGTTGTAGTAAATAAAAGACAAGTCATTATTAAACAGATTTTGTGGTTAATTCAATGTATGATTACCCTTTGCCATAGGTACTTTTAAGGGCTTTTATCCAAAATAAAATTCATTAAAAATGCAATTAAAAAATCTATTGTTAATGACTGCTTGAGTGACTAGCTCATAATTGGCTCATTACAATAAAAAAGCAACTGTTTAAAAACGGTGACAATGAGCTACGGTACAGAGTGAGCACTTCTTTGTGAGGCCCCTGTGCTCACAGGAGCCTGAAGGTGGAGCAGGAGCCTGTGCACTGTGCACGTGAGGCCCCAGAACAACTTTCCCTTTCCAGTACAGAGAGGGGCCAGCGAGCGGGTCATGACCTAGCACGGGCTGTGCATGGCCCTTCTTATTTACAGTGTCCCGGGCTGAAGAGTAAACTTAGGTAATACAGTCCACTTAAATGCTGCCATTCAGGCTCTTCTTTGTTTCCCTTCCCCTGAAATCTTTTCAGTTGACTTAAATTACAAAGTTGTAATCAGGAGATCTTTAGTTCTGTTGGGGCAGAGCTAACAAAGACAATATTGTCGTGTAAGCAGTCATTATTACCTGTCCCTTGTTAATGTGGGAAAGCATCGAGATACTGTTTTTTCAAACTGAGAATTATTTTTTTAAAACATTCCTAGACATTTATTTTTGTTTAGCTATTTTGGTGACTTAATATTGGTATTACTTCAAATTAATTAATTTTGATTTATTTTAAACCATGAGTCCAAAGTAAGATAAAATATGAACTTAGGGGATGCAGATAGAAAACTGAACTGTACATGCTGAGCTTTCTCCTTATCTAATTCAAGTCTTATTTCTCATTTGTGTTGTAGACTTGCTGGTGATTTGACACACTGTGTAAACTCTGCAATGTCAGATGTCAGCCATTCTCTTTATAGGATAAGATTGTAAACTATTGAAAAGTATAAATGAAAATAGCTACTAAATCTCTTAGAGTTCCACACTTAAGGCAGCAGTCCTAAATTCTAACAATGGTTGAAAGGGCCTCTTTAATGAGCCCTTTATTTCCAAAATGCTTTTCCTGTTCGAGGGCTAGAAAAACAGTAAAAGTTTAAAAGACCAGTGACTCCGGTTTTTGTTTAGTCTACATCAGCAAAATTAATGTTGCTTTGGTGTTTGGTGACTGACTCTGGGTAATTTTTCACTACCTATATTGAATGTTGAATTGTTTTTGCACTCTGAACTTTAGGCCACAGTCTGTGGGAGTGCAGAGTGCAGGCAAGGCAGAAAATGTTGTCAAGAGGCAGAGGCAGGAGGATATAGTGTTTGAGGCCAGTCTGAGACACTGAAACACACACACAATTATGAGCTTAATGTAGATCAGGGTGCTTAACAGTTAGGTTTTGCTTTGTTTTAACTGAGCTCTCATTTATAGCTTAAAATAGTGAATTGCTTTAATATCATCTAAGCTACCTTGCATGCCTCTCATCACCTTATTTGGAACCTGTGAGGTTTGCTTCTGTCTGCTTTAATGCTTGCAAAAATAAACAATTGTTTATAGCTTTGTGGATTTCACATTGCCTTCTCGCTCAATTTTTCTTCAAAAATTGCTTCTGCAGTTCACCTGTACTCCTCCCAGCAGACATGCACAGTCCCTTCCCCACAATGAGGGCAGGGAGGTGGTAGCCCGAGGCAGACAGGTGCATAAGTGCACACATGCACCACAGGCTTATGGCCCTTGAGCATACAGTCCTGTGAGATTTATCTTTGTAATAAACAAGGCTTTGGTAAGGGCTGTCGTTGGGCATCCCAGTGTACTGTAGACATGCATAAGGTGGTGAAGCTGAGAGGCTGTTGATTCGAATACTTGTTTGATTCATGGGCATATTTTATACTATTTATAATATGGTGACTATTTATACTCAAATCTTGTAACCTTAGAAACAGGTCTGACTGTTTTGCTTTCTTTTCTTTGATGTAGTTTATTATTATTTAAGCAGAGATATCTTATATAAGATAGAGTCATTCCCTAGAACTTTAAAAAAGAAAGATATGTATCTTTATTCATATTTAAATAAAATAACTTATGGATTGCTACATTTTAGGCAAACTGATTAGTTAAGGTTGTGCTACCACTGTTGCCATATTAATGCATCATTTTATAACAAGGAGTATATTGATTTTGACTGTTAAAAAAGAAGTGTACCCTTTTCTTTATCAAATGTATTATGTGATAGCTGTCTTGTCCTCATGGATAAGATTGTAAGGTTCCAGCATCAGTAATGCAATGACCAGTTCTATCTAATCTAGATGACGATTGACCGTACAGCACTGCATTGTGGTTGTAGAGTTGTTCTTTTCAAACCATTGCTGTGGGAACATAGAAGAGTGGGAGATTGGTTTTGACTTCAGGAAAGCACTTGGTAGGCAGTGAGGAAACACAGGTGAGAAATGACTTCTCAAGAGAAGATGAATGACTCCTCTCACTTGCAACTGCATTTTTCATGGGACAGAAATGTGACAAAGAATGGCACATACCTCAGGTTTGCTGTGACTAGACTATATAGAAGTAGGAAGTGATGGTGAAGGGGTTGGGAGTAGTTGCAGAAAGCCATGAATGTCTTCCAAGGAGTCTGCAAACCTTCACAATAAGTAGTATGGAGTCAGTGAAAGCTTGTGAGTTAAGAAAAGTTGATGGGTTTTTGTGCCAGGGCCTGGGGTATTGGTCTGATAGTCTTGGGCATGACTGTTTTAGAGGAGTGGGGACTTTGGGACTTTAGATTGTAAAAGGAGTTGAATGCTTTAAGTGGGACTTAGTGGACCAAATTAGTAGGACCATGGAAGACAAATGGTTTTGAGAGTGATTTGAAGTTTGGGAGCCTGACTTAAAAGGTTTCAGAGAAGAGGGATGGCCTAGAGACTGTTTTTGTGATACTTTGGCTAACAACATGGCTGTTTCTGCCCTTGTCTGAAAAGTCTGCCTGAGACTAAATTGAAGAGTTTTGAATTAGTTGCAGTGGTAGAAGAAATTTCATAACAGTATTAACTCCGTCCTGTGGTTTTTAAGTTCGCTCTTATGAAGATCTATAATGAAAAGGAACAAGCTGAGCAAGGAAAAATACCAAATGTATAGTTCAGAGACAGAAGAGGCAGAAGGAAGTGGAATAGAGCTCAGCACCTAAAGAGAAGCCTGGTATTAAATAAAATAAGGGGGTGGTGACCTCAGGGCAAGATCTCACCCAGCTAAGCTTCCAACTGTGAAAGGAATAAAGGGCCCGGTGTTGCAGTTTATGGCTTTAAGTCCCAGCACTCTAGTGGCAGAGACAGGCAGATCTCTGGATTTGAGACCTACCCGATCCACAATGCCAGTCACAGGACAGCCAAGCATAGGCAATGAAGGAAACTATCAAAAACAGAAAGCTGGTGAAGATGTAATTGAATGAGGGTGCCATTTTCCATCCCAAGCAAGCAGAACTTGGCAGCTTTGACCGTGTGGCTTCAGAGTCAAGAATAGAAGAAAGGGGTTATAGGCATGTGTCGGGGTGTCCTGGCATAGAAGCCTAGAGAGGCCATTGCATTATGAAGGTGAAGCCTAGATTGCCTTGGAGGCCCCAGAGTCTCGGGCTACCTGCCTATGAAAGCTGCTAACAGGGTTAGCAGTACCAGCCCAAGAGAAAGAGCTGTGCATTCAGCAAAGCTGAAAGGAGTTGGAGATCTGTAGAGAACATTTACATAAGACATGGAGACCCAGAGTTTGGGGGTTTGGTCTTGCTTTGGTTTAGTATTTCCTATTTATGTTCCCCTCCCTCCCTATTGGAATAGTAATGTATATCTTGTGCCATTACATGTTGGAAATATGGGACTTGCTTTTTCATTTTGATTTTATAGTGAATTACTGTTAAGAGATGGCACGAGTCTCTGAAGATACTGAACTTTGGACTTTTAAACAAGTTTAAGACTGTTGCAGACTAGTGGACTTTTGACATTGTACTAAATGCATTTTGCGTGTGATATGCGTACAAGTCTACGGGGCCAGGGAGCATAATGTGGTTTGAATAAAAATGACCCCCATAGGGTGTGACACTATTAGTATGTATGGCCTTGTTAGAGGAAGTGTTGTCACTGGATGTGGGCTTTGAGGTCTCAGATGTGCAAATGCTACGTGTGGCAGGCATTTCTCTTTCTGCTGCCTGAGGATCCAGATGTACAACTCTCAGCTCCTTCTCCAACAGCATAGCACCATGTCTGCCTGTGCACCACCATACTTCCAAAATAAATAAATAAATAAAACCACCCAACCAAAAGTTTTACTTTCTAAGAGTTGCTGTGGCCATAGTGTCTAACTAACCCAGAAGTTAGGCAGATGGCAGACAGTACCACTTGGAAGGCTGAAATCAGAACTGTGTAAATCGATGGTGGAGATCATCAGCATGGAATCCAACCAGCTGCATGAGCAGGAAGGCTTACCCACCTTGGTGAAGCTGGTCGTGGTCATCCAGTTGTGTATAGTTTTGGAGATATTACCTCTCTGTGCCTCAGCTTTCTCATCTAGAAAATGCAGATAAAATCATCCACTTCCCAGAGCTGCTGTGTTAGTGTAGCGCTATGGTGGTGGAAGGATGCAACCTTGAGGAGGAGAAGCTGTAGTCTTGATAAGGAGGAGAAGATGACTAGTCAGTAGCTTTGTGAGATGGAAGAGCTCTAGACATTGTAAGCTATGAAAGTGGAGGGCTTCTGGGGGAATCGAGAAGAAATGTGAAAGCTGATTCAACAAGACCCGGAGGTTTGGGAAATAACAAAGGGAAAGTGCGGTAAGCGAGTTAGCTTTGGGCAGAATGTGGTGGATTTAGAGACAAGAAACAGGAAAATAAAGGCTTGTCCATCTGACACCTGCAATTATCCTCTCTCCCTAGAGGCAAGAAGATTTACTGTAAATGATAACGATCAAGAACAGTAAGGAAAGGAGTCTGAAGGTGGCTAAACTACCCAAAGTCAGAGGGTTGATTGGACGAGGACCATGTTTAACATTTAACGTTGTAATTTCAGGTACAATAAATAGAAATGTGTGGCTTCTCTAGGTTAGGATGCTTTTTAGGAAGCACATTACTTATTTGCTTTTCAGAGGTGGGCAATGATACATTTCATCAGGAAAGACACAAATAATGAATCCCAGGGATCATGATGGCCTAAGTGAATTTTCTATGAGGACAAGTGTCTAAGTTAATTTTCCCAGTGGTAGATGAAACAGGAGTGAGAAATTCCTAGGAAATGAGCCTCTGGGCATGCCCAGGAGGGATTATTGAAGAGTTTAAAGTAGCCTCTGGGCATACGTATTCATGATTATCTTGATTAGGATAATTGAGTTATGCCAACTGTGGATGGATTGAAGCCCAAGATTGAATAAAAAGGAGTATGCAGTAACCTTCTCTCTCTGCTTCCTGACTTTGACTCAAGGTGAGCAACTGCCACCTGACTTCCCTGCCACAATGGGCTTCACCTGGAACTGTGGTACAACGTGAAGTCTGATGTGGGAATGATTTCTTATTAATAAAGAAACTGCCTACGCCCATTTAATAGGCCAACCCTTAGGTGGGTGGAGTAAACAGAACAGAATG
>NW_004949096.1:23617893-23620344 GCF_000317375.1 Microtus ochrogaster
AGTAGGATCAAAACCCCGTGCCATTGTCCTTAGCTTCTCATCAGTCCTCATTGTTTGCCATGTTCAGAGAGACCAGATATATCCCATGCTTTTTCCGTCACAGTCCAGCTGGCCTTGGTGAGCTCCCAAAAGATCAGCTAGAGGAAAATACAAAGTTAGTAGTAATGTAAATTGAATGCACCTGTTTAAAGGTGACATTTTCAGAGCAACAAACCAAACAAGATGCAGTCATCTTCGATAGTTTCACAAATATCAGTGATGAGGGGCTACCATGTAGGAGACTGATGTACAGGATCAAAAGAGTGAAGCCTACTACTTCTGTGTTGATAACAGTGTGAAATAGAAAGAGGTACCCACATTCATGCTCAAATGCATTAAAAACAAATATTTATACAAGTATCTTTCAAATATTTATTTTAAAATAATTTCCTATTGCTTATTTTATTATCAATGTCCCCATTTTAATAATTGAAAAGTTTTATTAAATACTCTGACCAGGTTTATATTACTTTTTGTTATAAAGGCTGTACCAGCCCCAAAGAGTTTACTATTGACTGTTTACTTCACTGACAAAAGGAGTACTCATGGTGTAGACTCCTTGTACAGTCAGAACTCTAAGCAGGGGAGTTTGGGTTGCCTGAGGGAGCAGTGACAAGCAGTAGTACTTCAGAGATTGTGACCTCACTTTATGTTCCCTTCCTTCTGGTAACAAAGCAGGGTTTCATTGAATACTTCCCTAGTTTCCTTTCCTACTGTTTTAACTTTTGACTGAAGAAGAATGTAGTATTTGGAAATAGAGAAGATCAGTCATCACATAGTCTTCTAACTTCAAAATATTTGTCTTATGAATGTTTAAATTTGAGATGCATGAATTTGTGTAACATCTTGGTTTTCATATATTACCTTTAATTAATTGACATACTTTAACTGCACATATTTATGGAATACAACAAAAATTTGATAACATATATGCAAAGTGAAATGGTCACATTTATAAATTTTGTTTCCTTGAAATATATTTATGCATATATATGTATATATAAGTATGTATGTGTATATATATATATGTGCGCTTTAAAAAGTTTTAACTTAATCCTTCTTCTGTAATTCTGTTGGGTCCTCACTTTAACACCTCCATCCCTCTCCTATCCTCTGACTATTATTCTGCTTTCTACTTCTATAAAACTGATTATCCTGCTTCCATATCTAACCAGGAGCATGCAGTTCATCTTTCTGTGTCTAGATCTTTCTTTTCCCCTTAACCAAGTATTTCTGTGCCATGCCAAAAATGACAAATATTTATTCTTTTATGGTTAATAATATTTCACTGCACTATACCATTATTTAGTATGAATATACATATGTACATATATTCCCAGGTATAGGCATAAATATATAATGCTGTAATTCTTGGTGCTAAACAAACCTGGAAATGCAGACATTTCATTTGCTTTGGATACATACCATGGAGTGGCATTGCCAGATCAGATGGTAGATTTGTCTTTTGTTTTTAAAGTGTTCCATAGTTGTTAAATATTCACTGTACTATTTTACATTCACACCAATTCCACCCATACCAGCTTTAGTTATTTGGATTTTTTTTTTTATAATAGCCATTCTAATTGAGGTGAGAGTTTCTTTTTCCTAAAAACTAGTGACACCTGGCATTCTGTTATGTACTTTTTGACTGTTTACATATTTTAGAAAACTATCTATTAAAATAATTCCCCCCAAATGGTCATATATTGATTATAATCATAGAGAATACCAGAGCAGCATTTAAAATTGAGTATTAACTCACATGTATAGACATTCAATGGTTTACTCTCCCCCCCCCCATGCTTTGAGCATTTTTAAACTGTTGTTTTGAATATTTTTTTTTTCAGTCAAAAATTAAAACATCATGGTTCTAGGTCATTTAGCACAAAGCTTGAATCCAATTATAAACATCTTCCAGCTAGATGATTAAAAGTGAACTGCTTTTGGAGAGTGCTCGGTCTGATCTTAAATTAGATAGCTTAAGGTCAGAGTTGAGGGCAGCTCGGATAAACTGAGCAGTCCTTTTAGTCTGCCTTTTAGTCTGGTTAGAAAAACTGCTAAAGGATAGTCACACAGAAACACACACACCAAACAAACAAACAAAACAAAAGCATGTGAATAAAATTTAAAGCAGTACGGCTTTCTGCTTTTTCATAAAGATAGTAATTATCCAGTATAGTAATTTGTGTTTTGAAGTTTATTAATGAAGTAAATGAAAACTAAATTTTTTACAGAGATTTGTTTACTCTATTTAAAACAATAATAAAAAAGAGCCCAGCAAAATCTCAACTTTACTTTCCAATATTCAAATGTACTAAGTAGCTTCTAAAGTTTACATTTCAGTAGAAAATTTAAGGTTGTAATACTCAATTTTTTTGGTGTGTGTGTGTGTGTGTGTGTGTGTGTGTGTGT
>NW_004949096.1:23620449-23639361 GCF_000317375.1 Microtus ochrogaster
GATTTAAAAAATAACTTGAGTCTCTGACACTAGAACTAATGCCTGAGAATAAACAGTTGTGCAAGCAGGAGTGCTTCAGAACTTCTGGGTCCATGGCTATGCTCGAAGACATGGAACACAGTATTAAGAGACATGGTTTTCAGAAGAAAATGATGTAAGTGTGAAAGAAATTATTAAACGTATTATCGTATTTCTACTATCAGTTTAATTGTCACTATAGCATTGGGAAAATAACTTACATATGGGAACACGTAAGAAGGGAAAGGGAAGGGAAAAAAAAAACAACAGTTGTAAAATCACATGACTAATTAAACCAAGTCCTATCTCACTTAATATTTTAAAAATTAGCTTTCACAGAAGCCTATAATAGAACTTGGTTTATAGCCTATTTCCAATAGAGAAGAATCTGTATGATATAGCACATTTGAATAAGCATAGTGCTTTGGGGACAGTCCAGTTGTCATTAAATGGATAAATAATACAAGGGAACAAAGCAATGGAAATTTAGCCTTTGTGTAAATGCGTGCAAGGAGGCATAGCTCACACTACTTGTACAGTAATCACTTGAGCTACTATTTAAATCACAAAAAGCTTCCTGAGGTAGTAGCATTCTTCTAACAACAATCTTATTCTATTCTTTTCTGTGATCACTGGACTGCTTTGCCAGGTGAGGCAGCTCTCAGGAAAAGGAGCAAATGTCAGATTAAATTGACTTGGGTTATGATGAATTCCTTGTTAGTCTCCTAGAACTCTGGCAAGCTGAGAACAGTTATTTACCAATGACCTATAAGTTGATATTATCTGCTCATAGAAATGAAAACCTCATGTCTGATACAAACAGACAAAAAATAAAAATAAAAAATCCATACAAAAAGCAAAACAAACAAAAACAGTGCTTCTGATTATTAGAGAATCCGTCAGCATCCTGGGAAAAATCCTGTCGACATCATGGGGAGTAATTCTGGTACTGATTATGTGGTGGCTTCTCATATATTCATTATCCTGAAAAATAAGAAATAGACAGCTGCTTAAACATTGGGTGAAATGGTCCTCATTTGGGGTGGGAATGGCAAACATCAAACATATACTTGTAGCCAAATGTCTCATCAACCAGAACTTGGTAGGGGGAAAGCAGGAAGGGTCAGTCCCTGTTTCGTATAAGCGCTGAAATCCTGGGTCCAAGCTATTCCACTGGCTTCTACTTATAGCATTTCAAACAAAATTGATAAGGCAACAGGGACTACATAGAAGCGTAGGTAGTATGTGCAGCCGTATTATATAACTGGACAAAAAGGACAAATGTAGAATAATAGAACCTTACTGCCTGGCTTTCTCACAAAGTAACAACTGTTAGAACTTCCTGTGCTAAGGGGATTAATTGGAAATGGCTATCCCATTGAAACAGTTTGGTACAGCCTTAAATGAAGTTCTAGAACCAATATGTATGTACATATAAGATACAAAATTGCCCTTGTGCTTTGAGAGTATTTATGTATCACAATCACAGGATAAGAGACTTAAAAAAAACAATATAGTGCAACAGTAACAGAAAATTAACCAATAGACTTACACATTTGAGAAGTATCCATTCTTTGGAATTACATAAGTATATTGAAGGATGCTGTTGTATCTATTCCCATATAGAATAGTTTATCCCCAAAGGAAGAAGCAATGTTTTTGCTGGCAACAGTTCCTTAGCTGAACTTCCTGGGAGACAGAGAGATGTGGAATGGGCAAAGGGAAGGAGTAAAAGAATCCTAGGTAATCTTAAACGTGTGCTTCAGTGATATGTTCATAGTCATATCAATACTCTATTTCTTATGATAATCAAGGAATAAGTGAATGTCTCCCCAAAAGGGATTTGATTTTTCTAACTAAAACTAGAGAGAGGGATGAAGAGACAGGGTAAGTAGAAACTAGGACCAATATATGCTTTCTGTTAAAAAAAAAACCAATGACCCACAGCTCAGGGGGTCTTGTCACCATTGTAGGGAGTCTTGTCACCATTGTTGAATGTTTTATCAGCTCTGTCTATTTTAGGCTATGTTTCTCTGAAAGCCCCTAGGCTCTTGGACATGACTAGGGAAAGATTGGAGGAAGTGTTAAGAGTGTGATATTTTATCTAGAAATGTGCAGACACCGTCCTCCACAGGGGAAGGTGACAGTTGTTAACACACTGAAGATACTCTACCTACTGATCTTGCATATGCTCAATTTATAGTCATTTGTGGAGGTTTGCTTCTAATGTTGAACAAGGGTGAGTATAGCTCAGTAACAGACATTATTTTACAGATGTATTAGATGTCTTGTCTAAACTGTAATATTACTTTTACATTCTTGTAATGTTAGGGTACTAGAAGTTGTTTATATGTTTACTTTTAGCAATATACTTACAGAACAAACAGATTAAAAGTGTTTGGAGCTCATTTTGTTTTGTTTTTGTTTGTTTGTTAGCTAGCACTTAATTAGCCATGTATGTAGATGTATTTTCTCAGATTTCAACACACATATGACTATTTAAAAAACAAACCAAAACAAACAAACAAAAACTTAAGGGAAACCCCCATCAGACAAGAAGACTTAGTCAGTGCAAAAGACTATGCTTTAGAGAATAGAGCTGATTTTCAACCCTACTGGATAGTACTGTATTTTAATATCAATAGTAGTTTGCACAATATGTCTATGGTGGAATAATCTTTTTGTACACAGTGAACATGAGTCGCTCAGATTGGTTTAAAAATAGCTAGGCAAGATATTCAAGATTTTAAGATTTTCAAGGCAAAGAGAAAACTGGAACGAAGGAAGTGTCTAGAGGAGACACAGGACTCAGAGAAAGCATGGGTCAATACAGAGTGTGGTGATACTTGTGTTTTAACAAATAAAGCTTGCCTGAACATCAGAGTGCAGAGCTAAACCACTAGAGGCCAGACAGTGGTGACACACACCTTTAATCCCAGGACACAGGAGACAGAGGCAGACAGAGCTCTGTTAGTTCAAGGCCACCCTTGCCTACACAAAATTGGTTCAGTCTAAAAGGGAAACACCTCACACAAAGATCACACACCTTTAACCCAGCACTAGGGAGATGGAGACAGGTGTGATATGGATGGGTAGATAGAGGAATATAAGGCAGGAGGAGACAGGAGATCACTGCAGTCTGAGGCAGCAGTCTAGGCAGTCAGTCTGAGGTAGTCTGTCTGAAAGTGCAGTCTGAGGAGGCCATCTGATGACAGAATCGCCCTTTTTGACTGAGCATTGGTAGAGGTAAGAACAGTAGTGACTGGTCGCTCTGTTTCTCTGATTCTTCAGCTTTCACCCCTATATCTCACTCTGGGTTTTAATATTAAGAACAATTAGGTACAGCAGAGTAAAGGTAATAAAGCCACAGGGCAGAAAATAAATTAATAGAAATGGATTAATTTAAGTTATAAGAGCTAGTTCGAAACAAGCCTAACCAAACAAGCCTAACCTATCTTCTAAGCTTATATAATTAATAATAAGTCTCCATGTGGTTGTTTGGGAGCTGGAGGAAAATCCACCATCATGTGTAAATAGTTGAAGATTCATTATTGAGAGCCAGTAAAAATTAAAACTATAGATAAAGGGAAGCTCACTAATGCTTTTATGCAATTTTATGGTTTGACTTCATTATCTTTTACTTTATTCATTTGACAAATGTTTGTTGAGGACTTATTGTATGATAATCTCTCTGTTCATTATTGGGGGATGATAAGGTAAAAAAATGCACTGTTTGTGAGCATCTGCTTAAAGCCTAGTAATTAATGTCTATGTTAATTACCAATTAATTCCATAATTAGCCATGAATGTCTACAGACATTAATCAAATAAATTATCCAACATAAAATTGCAGTTAAGAGAATTGATCCAGCAAAAGAAAAAAAAAGTAGGAGCCATGAGAATGAATTATACAGCTCAAAGATTCCAGACCCTTCTGGAAAGTAGGTTTGGGCATATGAGGTTGCTTCATTCTGGTAACTTCCTAGAAGCTACCAGAAATACGTCTGTTTGAGAGTTGGGCTTGAACCCATCTCTACCAGGTGTCTTCCAGAAAGGAGAAGAGCCAAGTATGAGTAGTTACATGTGTAGAAAAAGATAGTGTGATTGTGATACGTAATAAAACTGGGAGTGATATGTGAGCAAGCTGCAGATGGCTATTGCTTGATGACAGCTAAGAAGATGCTTCAATTTCTAGATATTTACCAAGTTACCACTTAGACAGTATTTTCTACAGATGCATTAATTTGTTAAGAAACTTTGGATTGAACATCACTGAAAGCTGTATCCTATAGATGACATCATGAACCTTCTTGTACCAGCTTCCAGTAACCACTGTCTCTTCTCCAAAGGCACCTACCATCCTGATTTCTGTCCCCTCATTTATTTTATCATGGCACTTGATTTTATGCAGTTGAACTCATATTTGTAAATCCATATTTGTTTTCTTTATGTATATGTAGTACTTATTCCTTAGCCTATAGAAATAATCCATCCATTTTTATTGTTATGTAGTATCCCTGTCTGTGAATACTTTGGAATAACACACAATGTTCATTTGGACTTTTCTAGGTTGAAGCTATTACAGAAACTGTCTGTGAATATTTTTCTAGAAATCACACACACACACACACACACACACACACACACACACACGTTCTTGTTTCTGTTAGGAAGAGACACAGGAGACTGGATCAAAGTGCACACATATATGTAGAGATATCGTAGGTACTGCTATATAGTTTTCCAAAGTAGAACAGTATGCACTCTCACCAGCAACAGGATTCCAGCTGTTCCATGGCTGTGTCACCACTTAGCATTGCCAATTAAATATCTGGTGTGATCCTGTGCATTCGTGTTTTAATTTGCATGTTTCTGGTGATACTTTTGTTTTGTCTGTCTTCTGGGAAAGTATCTTATCAAGAGCAAACATGAGTTTGTTAAGATTAGCGAGAAGAGACTCCTGAGAGTGGGAGAAGAGGCGCTTCCTTGTTTTGATGTGATCTTCTGGGGCTGCGAGCATGTTACCTCCTATCTGTACATCTTGTCCTCATGCCTTGATTATCTATTTGAAAGCCCTATGTTGATATTGGTAGGCCTCATTTATCCCCTTACATGTAATTCATCTTTCACTGTACATAATTTCAATTTTCCAATTAGCCAGAAATATAAAATTCCCCCTAAATAAGCTATTTATGGGTTTCAAATTGCATGCTGTTCCAGATAGTGCAGTGGAATCCTGTGTAAGGCCTGCTCTGACCCACTCATCCTGAATTGTCCCTTTGTGCAGTATATCAACACTGGCTACTCCACCTGCCTTCAGCTGCTTAGCAGTCATCCAATTTTTAAAATTCTAGAGCGAATAAACTTAACTTGTACAGCTTCTAAGAATACGTGACCTGGATTTCCAGGTATCTGACAATATTCCATTTTACTTCTTTAGCTTCTTTTCTGTAAAATTGATTACTTAATTATTATATATTAATAAATGAGGTAAATGCTTTTTGGTTTTTAAATAATTGTTTTTGTTACCTTTACTTAATTTTTAGGTTTTACCCACTACTTTTTAGTACCTTTCACAGGTATCTATTACTAAGTAGTTAGTCTAGAAACTAGACATCATTTAGAGGAATTTGTATGGGGTTGAAGGTGCATAGCTTAGTGGTATAACTCATACGTAAATGGAGGAGGCCAAGTCAGATTTACTCCACAGGAAACCCCAACCCAAAATTCTGCAATATAATATTTGTATATTTAGTTGTTTAAATCTCCAAGACAGGTTTTCTTGTGGCTGTGGATTTGCTTTCCAATCATGAAGAACCGTCTCAGTGTGATTTATTTTTATTATGAATGATAGAATATTGATCAGTTAGCATGATTGTAAGGTTTTTAGACAAATACCTTCAAGATAGTGGTTTTCCCCTTATAGAAAATAAAACCATACCCTCTCTTATGTGAAAAGATAACTCTAAAAATAAGATTGAAGTAATGTTTACATTTGGCTCTATATTTGTAAGGTTTTATCTTATGCACAGTATGCCAAAATAGAAGATTTCATTTCTTTCCATGTCTTTGCTCTAATGTTGTACTGTGTTTCCAAGATGACTTGAGAGCCACCTTCCAGAGTTCAGATCCTGGTACCATATGGTACTTAGAAATTGAATATTCTGTAACACCTTACTTCAACCCTCTACTTCAGATTTCTGATTTGTTAATCAAAAGTAAAAAAAAAATCACTAGATAGATAGATCTTTATAGAGCTTGTTTATTAACTGAATGGTTGCTAGCAATGCTCTCACACCTAGAGTGAGCAGTCAATAGCGAGTGGCAGAAATCGTGCTTTGGATGAAGACTATGTTTCTGTTTCTTAGGGAATCCTATTCCTAGAAACCACTGTAACCAATACAAAAGAAAACAATTCAGTGGACTATCTTCTACCACATGGTAGATAATTTTCATTTATAAGCTGGTAGGTAATCAAAGGTGTGTATAAAAAACTTGAAGATATTAAATTATTGTCTTCCATAATAGCTAATTGTCAAAGTAAGGTTATATTTGTCAAGTTGACACACCTGAGAAGAGGGAACTTCAACTGAAAATTTCCTTCATCAGATTAGTCTGTAGCCATGTCCATGGGGTCATCTTTTTGATTGCTAATTGATGTTAGAGGCACCAATCCAGTATCACCCCTGGCAGGTGGCCTGGAATTTATAAGAAAGGTAGCCAAGGAAGCCAGGGGAAACAAGCCAGTCAGCAGCATTCCTCTGAGGCCTCAACCTTAGCCCTTGCCTCCAGGTTCCTGCCTTTAGTTCCTGCTTTGGTTTCCCTCAATGGACTATATCCTGTAAGCCAAATAAATCTTTTTCTCCCCAAGTTGCTTTTGATCCTGGTGTTTATTCCTGCAACAGAAAGCAATAGAAAACTAATTTTCCATGCCAATTTACTTTGAGACAGAGATCTGGAATGCAGATATGTGCTTTCTGCACATGTCCTGTGTCTTTGATGGCATTTATTAAAAATATTAACATTTAATATGATAAACTGTGTAAAATGTTACCCTCCCTATTTGAGTGACCTTATCAAATCCTTTGAAAGCCTGAATGCTATAGAAGGTAGAGGGAAAAAGAATTCCTCCATCCTTTACCACCTGTGAGTTGACATCATTCTTGCTTTGCCGTTTTAGCTCCTCATTCTCTACTCTTTAGACCTGGGTGAAAATCAGCTCTCTGCTTAGAACCATTGCCTCTCTGGTTGTCAGTCCTTCAGACCGATGTCTTGTCTTTCTTGGTTCTTGGCTTTTAGATGGTAAACTATGGAACTTTTCAGTCCCTGTTATCATGTAATTATAGCAAATCACTTTGTATATCTATATGTATAGTATATGTGAATAGGCATATATATTTTATAGACTTATGCATGTATACATACAGGCATGCACACAATACATTTTTCTAGAAAAACTTAATATGATCATATATTTGAGGTTGACCATGACAAGTCGCATTGAAAATTACACTGGGAAAGTAGTTGAATTTGCCCTAGAAAACTACTTAAATGGTCTGCTTTGTTTCTTTATCAGTAAGTCTAGTCGCTACCCTGATGACCAACCTACATAGCCAGCTAATCGTATTTGCTTTACTCTAGATACTACATGAATATGCTGCATTAACTTTCTCTTGCCTATTGTCATACAGCCTTTTATAAGTCTTCATTTTTCCACTCTTGAACATGTGTGTGCATGTGTCTTTAAATTTTCTAAGCAAGCTGAGATAGCACAATGTGTTTAAGCAATGTAACTTTACTCAGAATTCACATTCTTCCAGATACATTTTTCCAAATGGAAAGATGGCTCAACGTTTTTCTATTATTATTTTAGATGAACTGTTCTGCAATATGTTGTTGATATCATACTGAAGTAAATACTGTACGCTTATGTCTCCCTGGGACCTTCATGGAAATGAGACGCATATCTCAGGAGGCTATCTCAGAGAGGAGAAATTCTGAATAAAATAGCCTGAATGAAGAAGCACACATAAATTTATTACAAGAATATATTCTTTTGTGTAATCCTAGACGTAAAGAAAATGAGATGTTGCTACAACAGATTGCTATCACTATGTGACTCTGTGTGGTCACATATGGCTTGAAAGCATCGTAGTTTATAATTGTTCCTTTTTTGGTCAAGTAGACTCAAGGAATTTTGTGTTACATTGAGTGGTATAGCATATTTGCATGTCTTGTATCCTTATTCATTGAGTCTACTACAAACCTCTCTCTTTACAGCTAACAATTCAGCTATTCTCTTCTGCTATGCTCCCTCCTCCAGTGGAGTAGAAGGAGCCACAGGACTCTCAGACTTTGTTGCTAAGTGAAGTGCAAATTAGGACAAAGACTGACATAGAGTTGAAAAGCACCAGTGAGCCTGGTATAGATTTAGGCTGAGTAAGGAGATAATTACTCAAATAGTCTTCTTTTAGCCGTGGGCTCTTATTTTTGAGTTTGGGTGCCCTCTGCATAAAGGGCTTTGCTTCTGGGCTTGCGTATTTTCAGTAGGTTTTATAAAGTTGATTTTCCAAGAATACTTTTGCTACTTTTTTCAGTGGTAGTCATTATAAGCTTTTTTTTAAAAAAAAAAATATTGTGTGTTGTGTGGGTGTCATTGAGATTATGAGCTCATATTTTTAGAAATTTAGCAACTGAAATATCTCTGTTCCTGAATTGTAGCATTATAGTCCTCAGCTAGACTTCTTCATTCCCTTTTTCTGCCAGTAATTTCCTCTCTCTATCACTTTTATCTCTTTTATTATGAAACTTTGTTTGACATAATAAATATTTTCTAAACCAGTGCCTTATTTCTTAAGCTCATTAGTAGTTCCCAGTGTTTTATATGGTTGACAACTCATTTGATGGAAGATAGTGATGGTTGGACTGGAAGGGTCCTGACGTGAGAAACAGAAATCTGAGTCACCTGCTCATGTCGTCATTGTCCAGATAGAACAATGATGCAGTAAAAGGCTGGTTAACCACAGGTTCATTTTGAGTACGTCGGGTGATGCAATGTGAGTGATAGGACCTCATGAACTCAGTGTATTATATCCAAACATTTTCCCTTAACACACAGGGGAGTGAAAGGTGGAAACAGACACTTCACTTCATATACTGATCAGAGACTGGTGAAGGCATTGAATTTGGTGGAAGCAAAAGGGGCAATATAATTAGTGATTTGTATAAATGGGAAAATTAGATTTGCTGTGGAGATAGCTGATGTCCATGATAATCTATACTGATAAATTAGCAAGAATCGGTACCAGGCTTTCTTGTGGTCTACCAGCCAGTTCCCAAATCATGACATGGAGACTTAAATAGAGGTTAAAATGCTCAACTTTATCTTATACTCATTTCTTGCTGGCTCTTATAGCTTAACCTGTTTCTCTTTATCCGTTTTGCCTCCAGGCTTTTTATCTTTCTTTCTGTATGTCTTTCTTCTCCTACTTCTTGTGTCTGACTAGTGGCTGCCTGGCTTCTGGCCCCGGGTGTGTCCCTGTTTTTCTTCCTTGTTCTCTTTATTCTTCTCCATAGTCTAGATTTCTCCTATTACTTAGTCTTTCTGTATACCATCCCCACCTATCACTTTGCTACCTAGCTATTGACTGGTCAGCTTTTTATTAGACTAATTAGGTGCTTTAGGTAGGAAAGGTGAAACAGATGCAAACACTTTTATATAATTAAGCAAATACAGCATAAACAAATGTAACATATCTTTGCCTAGTTAACGTAATAGTCCACAAGAGGAATTACCTGTTTTGTTATATGTAATTTTATGTTAAAGTTAAAACCTTTTTTATTTAAACAGAAAAGGGGAGGTGATGTGGGATTTCCCTCTGTATGCACTGATTACCATTAATGAATAAAGAAACTGCTTTGAACCTTTATCAGGACAGAATCTAACTAGGTTGAGAAAACTAAATTGAATGCTGGGAGGAAGAAGGCGGAGTCAAGAAGAAGCCAATGAGCTGCTGCCAGAGACAGATATGCAGAAGCTTTGCCAGTAAGCCTCTGTCACGTGGGTGATACACAGATTAATAGAAATGGCTTAAATTAATATGCCACAGTTAGCCAATAAAAAGCTAGAACTAATAGGCCAAGCAATGATTTAAATAATATAGTTTCTGTGTGATTATTTCGGGGCTGAGCAGCCAGGAACCAGCAAGTGTTCTCTTAACAACAGTCCTCTGCAAAAGCAGCAAGTGCTTTTAACCCTTGAACCATCTCGTTTGCCCCTTGACTAATTTGAAAGGACAGACTTAATGTTGTTATTAGATTAAAATTGAAATATTTTTATTATTTTTAAAGGAACTTTTAAAATGTTCCTTCTAGTGATAACTTGTAAATCTGACAAGTCATGGTACTTTTATTTGGGTAATATATTAACATGTAATTGTACATGTTATGTAACATGCATATGTACAATTGTGGTTTGTGAAGAGAAAGACTTGATACTATGAGGTATGCATCAAGGAGGCCATTAATCCTTAAAACCCGTGTTGTAAGAGAATAGCAGAAATCTATGGAGATTGCTAGTGGACCCACTTCTTGACTAGTTTGATTTTCATTCCATAACCCAAAAATAGTTTTAAGTTACTCTTTGATGAACTCTCATTTATAGAGGTCTCAGTGAATTGTTAATCTAGCTTTAATCAAGGTTAGTTTTTAGTAGATCACCATTTCACAGAGTAAATCCTAAAAACGAATCTTGTTCAGAACAGTAAAGAAAAGCATACCACTTTCTCTCACAGACCTCTCGATTAAACAATGACATCAGTGAGTCGATGTTAATGCTGTCAGTGTGTTGAGGATCAAACCTTAAAATGCAGTCATCCCATGTTCACAAATGTGAAGAAACATGAAATGAGTCACTTTCTTTTGCTACCGTGAGTACCTGGTGTTCAGGAGCCTGTTTGTGTGTAACAGATGTGCAGGATTCTCCTCTGGGATTGGTCCTCTTCCTGCATGTTGCACTTGGTAGAGAGGAGTGAGAATCTTGTCACAGCTGAAGTATTCTCTGATCACAATAGTGGAGCAGAATAAAGATGGTGGGGTATTAATTTGAAACTTTCTTTGTCAGAGGGTTTAGGATTTCTGTTCTGCTTTATAAATTGATTGTTCATAGCTTTTGCCCATTATGTCTTTCAAAGATAATTTTCTATTCTTTTCAGATTTAGTTAGTTCCTTGCAGTGAAAACTGATATATCAGTTTATAAAATAACTGTCTTTTATAGTTAAAGCAATCTTAATTAGGAATCTGAGGATGCTTTGAAAATTGTAATATTCTCTGAAAGTTTAAGGTTTTTTCAGAATCTGGAATTAGAGTAGGGGCTTTTCAATCCTTTTATTAAAATAGACAAGACTTTGATAATGGGAATTGTTTTATCTGGCAATACTGCAAATGATTCATTGTTCATTGTTGCAAGTTAAAACAATCTTAATTAATTTAAAGTTTTGCTGTAGTTATTGTCTATCTCAGATATGAAAGAAAACTGATGAAATTGTATATGGTTCGTTTGAAGTAGTAGGAAGAATGGTGCAGATACATGACCTTGAATTCATATGTACTTTTTATCAGTATTCACAGAGTGCCAGTCTATGCTGTATAAGTGTGGAAACAGCCCAGTGTGAGAAACATTGATCTGAATTCTTATACATGGAAATCTCACTGAGAAGGCCCTTTTAAGAATCCTTATACTTTCAATGTTTTTTTTATATTGAATCATTTATATACATTTGTTCTGTGTATGTTTACATGTATATGGATAAAATTATCTTAGTCTTCTCTATATAGCATATTTCCTTAAAAATGTAAAAGGTAATTTAGATGTTGAACGTAACATTCTTTTCAGACATTGCTTCATTGGTAGGCAGCTCTGTTTAGTTGTAGCTTATCAGTAACCTTTGCACATAATGTGATATTGTCTGAATGTCTTACTTTGTTCAGGCTTCCCTGGCACTGATGAAGCCTAAGGCTGCTGTTTCTTTGAGTTACTGATAATTTTTTATCTGATTAACTGACACATTTAGTTGAAATCAGACACAGCCCTTAGGCTGGGCATGGATTTAATTTAAAAAGTATCAAAGGTTTACTCTGTGTGCTATTTAATCATCATGTTTATCAGGCAAAGAGAAATTACCAGAAGGACCATAGGGAGAGGGTTATCTTAAGGAGCGGTAGCTTGGGAAATTGATAATGGCTACAAGGTAATTTACTGCTAACTTTTACATTCATTAATATAACATTTCCCGCTAATAATTACAGTGTATGTAATATACTAATTAAATTGAAAGCATTATCACTAATTTTCTTTTTGCTGAACCCTAAGATAGCTGGATAAGAAGAGAGAATGTGAAATTGAAGAAAGCTTATGTAGTCTCACCAATTTAAACAGTTGGATACTTGGACAGCTAAAATATTTTTAGAGATAGAAAATAAAACCCTACAAGTCTTTAGGAGAATTCATGATAGGCTGCAATGAGGAAATGAAATTTTCAAATGAATGAAATCACTATGTACTGGAGGTTTGTAAAATATTACACTGGTCTGACCTGTAACAGTCATACATCTACCAGGAGCCCATGCATCAATATCTTTGGTAGGGATAGTGACACCACTCTAATGAATGAATATGCCTGCTTGATGGAATACACTGAGGCCATGGGCCTTTGCAGTACCCATGTTTTTATATGACTCTTAACACTGCAACATAATTCATTTTCTACTTGAAAACCTCATAGTACATAACAAAGCTTAGCATCCAAGCTAATATTTAAGAGAAAACCTATCTCCCTCAAAGATTCCTTAACAAAATACTAATAAATAATCTAAAGGAGGATGCATTTCAAATTTTATATAATTTGGACAATAAATGTTACACTTTGATGTATGGTTATACATAATTGTACATCTTAATCTAGCAGTAGCCTCCAGGGTTTCCTCCCACTTTCATTAATGATATGCATAGGGTTAATAAAATCCAAAATAATATAATCATTTTTGTGTGTGCAAACTATGAAACCCATGAGAAGACTTGTCTTCGTGGATATAAGTATTGTGCCATTTGCTAAATGCCTTTTGCCACAAATCACCAAAAATATTTCTCTTCTTTTGTTTGTTGAAAGTCTTATGTTGTACTCATTTTAAAAATAGAGAAGTTTAGAAGTTTCCTTGGAAAGAAATACTTAATATTAGAATAATAAATAGGAAAAGAACCTTAAACCCTTTATATTCCACTAATGACACTGGAATCTAGAAAAATTAGACATTGGTTAATCTGCCAGAACTATTCAGTATCAAAAATATGTATGTGTCAAGGATTCTATGTCTATTTGGGAACCTGAATCAGTCAAAACAATCTATTGTATTTATAGAATTTATAAAGTTTTCATAATTTGAATTACCTGTATATTTTAAAGCATTTGATTAAAAAATTAGTAAGCCTTACTTAATCTATACAAAATATTTTTGTTTCATTTGTTCTATATAGTTTATAATCAGTCACAGAAATGTTTGCTTACTTTTCTACAATTTTTGTCAATTATTACTAAAGATATATCCATATATTTTAATCCAGCTACTTGAGACTAGAGATTGGCTTATATTGTTTTTTAACATTCTTTCTATTTTAATTTTGTTTGTATCTGTCTTTTTGCATAAGTGTGTGAATGCATATGTTTGTGTATTAAACATGCATGTGGAAACCCGAGGACAACCTGGGATGTCATTCCTCGGGGGCCTCCCAGCTTTTATTTGAGACAGGGTATCTTATTGACCTGAAGCATAACTGAGTAGGCTAGGCTTCCTGTATAGAGAGTTCCAGAAATCTATCTTTGCCTTCCTTCTCATCATGAGGGATCATAGTGTAGGCTACCACAGAAGGGTTTTTACATCAGGTCACTACTCTTTGAGGATAAGCATTTTCCTGAGTTAGCCATCTTCTAGCCTCCTCTTAAATGTTTGTTGAGATTTACAGTTACTTTTTCTTTGCCACTTTCAACCTCATGTTTAGCTTTTTTACTCTTTTTAACCTAGTCATTTCACATTAATTTTTGGTCCATCTAATACTTCACATATTACTTATGTAATAGTTATGCTAATGCTTAACATATTAGATGTTATAATGGTAAAATTGTGGTGTAAATAGCAATATACAAAGTCCTTCAATACAGCAAAATTCCATTTAACTGCAGCAGAAAGTCTCTTTTTCCATACATAACTGACAACAAAATATTAAGAGCTTCTTTCAAAACTATAATTCAACTAAATATGTTCATATCAACATTGATGTCTCTTTAATTGACATGGGCTAGTTGGATTGTCATTTTACTCAGTTGATAGTCTTGAAAAAATTTAACAAGAAATTTAGAAAAATATTTTTGATAGTTCAGACAGAAGAGCTTAAAATACATCAGTATACATAGCTTCTGTGGTGAATGAACATGGCCCCCAGAAACTTACATATGTGAATTATTGGTCCCCAGTTGGTGGAACTGTTTGGGAAGGATTAGGAAGTGTGGCCTTGTTGGAAGAGATGTATCACTGGGTTTGGGCTTCAAGGTTTCAAAAGTGTTATTACCAGTCTCTTTCTCTTTTTTCTCTGCCTCCTTCTTGTAGATAAGGATGTAAGTTCTTAGCAAATGCTCCAGGACCATGCCTGCCTGCTGTTGTCCTCAACATGATGGTCATTGACACTAACCCCCACAGCTGAGTGAAAGCTTCCATAAAGTCTTCTTCAAGTTGCCTTGGTCATGGTATTTATTGTGGCAATAAAAAAGTAATTAAGACAACTTCCAAAACCATTTTTGACCTTGGACATATTTGGCCCGTGGACATCGTTCTATATCTATATGTTGTATAGGTGGTACCTGATTTTGAAACATACACAAAAACCCACTTTAGCAAGTATCTTGATCTCTTGGCTATACCTGCAGCTTGACCAATCAAAAGAAGACTTATAAAAGACCATCTCCATACTTTGTTAAACTCTTAATCCACACTGGTCTCTATTTCATACGATATCACAGATTTTATCAGATTAGTGGGTCTTAGATCCTATATAACAATAAAATAGTATGAATATATGTTTGTATGTACAGCGTGTGTGCGAGAAAGAGAGAGAGAGACAGACAGACAGACAGACAGACAGACAGACAGACAGACAGACACTACACAAAATGAGCTAGAACTATCCAGGGAGGAAAGTACTATGAAAGAGGGTGGGAGAAGCAAGGAGGTGAAGTGAAGGAATCTGCATTGTGTAATGCATTAGTTATATAATTATATTCACAAAATATAAATAAGAATTTTTGAAAATGGTAATGACAAGATGAATAATAGACTATGTTTCTTATTCTTTATCTCCTTGTGAAAACTTAATATAAAATGTATTTCTTTTAATTTGAAGAATAAAAGCAACCTAATAGAACTCTAAAATGTATCGATTTTATGTTAAAGAATAAAACATCTGGGCTTTGGGAGCTCAGTCCAGTGCTCCAATGTGGGTCTCTGTCTCTATCTCCATCCCTTGCCAGATGAAGGTTCTATGATGATATGCAAGATATTCATCAGTATGTCTATGGGAGAAGGCCAGTTCAGGCACCATCTCCTCTGCTGCCCACGGACCTAGTTAGGGAAATCCCCTTGGACACCTGGGAACCCCTCTAGAGCCAAGACTCTAGCCAACCCCAAAATGGCTCAATGTCCTTTGTTTATGGCTAGAATCCACTCATGAGTGAGTACATACCATATTCCTCTTTTTGAGACGGTGGGACTGATCTAATGGGAGCTCACCAAGGCCAGCTGGACTGGGTCTGAATGAGCACGTGATCAGACCAGACTCTGAATGTGACTGACAATGAGGGAGGACTGAGAAGCCAATGATAATGACACTGAATTTTGATTCTATTGCATGTATTGGCTTCTTGGGAGCCTAGTTTGTTTGGATGCACACCTTCCTAGGATTGGGGGGGGTGGACTTTCCACAAGGCAGGGAACGCTGACTTCTCTTAGGACTGGAGAGCGACGGGGAGGGAGAGTGGGGGAAGTGGGAGGGAAATGGGAGGATGAGAGGAGGTGGAAATTTTAAATAAATAAATGAATGAATGAATGAATGAATGAATGAATAAAACAAAGACTTCCTCTAGGACTAATTTGACCAAACATTATTTCTCTACATCTCGGTGTATCTTCCATCTCTCTGTAGTTTGTGCTGCTGGTCTATTTATAGTCTCCCCTGTTGCAAATCAAAGGGCTTTTCTCTGTATTCACTGAAATGTAGTGAAGCCATGACTTGGGCAAAGAGTGACGGATTCTTTGTAGAAATCTTTAATAGACTTTTACAAGGAGAGAAGTCATTTTACTGACAAAATTGATTCAAAATAGCAAGCACAGGATCAAGCTACATCTTCACATTGCTTCCAACATTTATGGGGGAATGTTGGTTGAGTATTTCTTTGAAACTATTGATTGCTTTTAGCAAGTAATTACCACAACACATACATAAACCCATACATTACTCTATCTCAGAGACATGGAAGAGTATATAACTTAAGATTAAAGCTTAGGTTGTAAAAACTGATTGCATGGGAAATCCAAAGCATAGCAAAGTTGGTTGTCCTGTGTTATCTTAAAGCCAAACTAAACTTAAAACAGTAGAATAGCAGGTTAAATATGTAGTCTTAAGTCATCTTGAAGTGTATTATTAACTTTGCTCTGAGTTCTGATAAAAACAGTCTCTTTCAATGTAAGAGATACTTTCATACAGTTCTGTCACTACAGGCATCAATATGATCAGTGTACACAATATAGTAGGGTAAAATGTTTTTATGAAATCTGTCTCAATGCACAATGAACATGCCTTAATAAAACTGCTTATTATTGGGCTAGCGAGATGGCTCAGTGTTTAAGAGCAGCTGTTGCTCTTGCAGAGGTCCTGGGTTTGAGCTTAGCACCTACATAACAGCTCACAACCATACCTAACTCCAGTTCCAGGGGACCTGACACCCTCTTCTGACCTCTGTGGGCATCAGGCACAGTACTGGTACACAGACATGCATGCAAAGAGAGCAATCATCATGAACATAAAATAAAACATTTACATATGGGAGGGATCATGTAGTCTTTGTCTGGATTATCTCATTCAAAATGATTGTTACCAGTTCTATCAGTTTTCTTACGGATTTCATTTTTTATGACTGAATACATTGCCATTGTGTACCACATTTTTATTGTCCATTCATCAGCAGATAAACAGATCATTTCCATCTGTTGTTGTGAATAGAGCAGCAATGGCTGGGGATGGGCTGATGTCTCTAAGGCAGGATATTGAGGCCTTTCGGAATATGCTCAGGAGTGGAATAGCTGAATCAGGTGGCAGATCTGCTTCTAGCATTTTGAGGCACTTCAACACCAATTTTCCTAGTGGTGGAACCAGTTTGTACCTTTATTGATGTTGAATAAGAATTCCTCTTTCCCCACCCCACATCTGTTGTCATTTGTTTTTGCTTGCTTGTTTGTTTGTTTGTTTTATCGCACCCATTCTTACTGGAGTAAGAGGAAATCTCAAAGTAGCTTTGATTTGCCTTTCCCTGATGGCAAGAATGTTTTGTTTTGTTTTTCTTTTTTTTCGTGAATTTTTTTTAATTTATTTATTAAAGATTTCTGTCTCTTCCCCGCCACCGCCTCCCATTTCCCTCCCCCTCCCCCAATCAAGTCCCCCTCCCTCCTCAGCCCTAAGAGCAATCAGGGTTCCCTAGCCTGTGGGAAGTCCAAGGAACCCCCACCTCCATCCCCTAGTGACACACCTTCTCCAACAAGGCCACATCTTCTACTCCTTCCCAAACAGTTTCACCAACTGGGGACCAAAATTTTATTCAAATATATGAGCCTATAGGGGCCGTTATCACTCAAACAACCACACCACTTTTAATTGGCTATTTCCTCAGTGTGTGTATATATATATATATATATATATATAATATATTATTACATATATAATATATATATTAAATTTTAGATCTTTGTATTATAGACACTGACACTCTATATATTGATTATGTAGTAAACTTGTTTCCCATTCTGTCTGCTGCCTCTTGACTCAAATGATGTCTTTGACTCTTCACAAGCTTCCTTTTTTTTATGTTTCTTTTATTGTATTTTTTAAAAAGAAAGCAAACTATCTTTTTTCATTTTACATACCAATCCCAGTTCCCATTCCCTCTCCTCCTCCCATTCCCTGCACCTACTCCCTCCCCCATCCCCTCCTCAGAGAGGGTAAGGCACATTGCTTTGGCAAGGGTCCAAGGCCCTCCCTACTATATCTAGGCTGAGCAAACTATACATCCAAAGAGGATAGGTCCCAAAAAGCCAGTAAAAATTAATTAATTAAAATAAATCCTGATGCCACTGCCAGTGGCTCCAAACTGCCTTTGCCCTGTAGTCAGACTGATAAATATCTTAAATATCACCATAGAACTTTCATCCAGCAACTGATGGAAACAGAGGCAGGAGACCCACAGCATAGCACTGGGCTGAGCTCTCAAAGTCCAGTTGAAGAGTGGGAGGAGTGAGAATATGAGCAAAGAGGTCAAGACCATGATGGGGACACCCACTGAAACAGTTTACCTGAGCTAATGCGCTCTCACCAACTCCAGCCGGACAGGGAAGGAAAAAGCATAGGTCCAAACTAGTCCCTCTGAATTTGGGTGACAGTTGTGTGGCTGGGACACACTGTGAGGCCACAAACTTTCTTTTTTCTTTTTTCTTTTTTTTTTTGATTATTTATTTATTTATTAAGGATTTCTGCCTCCTCCCTGCCACCGCCTCCCATTTCCCTCCCCCTCCCCCGATCA
>NW_004949096.1:23639676-23647584 GCF_000317375.1 Microtus ochrogaster
GAGCAAGGAACTCAGGACCGCGAGGCGTACACCCACACACTGAGACAATGGGGATGATCTTTCGGGAATTCACAAACTTTCTTAAGAGGCCCCGTTTATCAGTTCTTGATCCAAATGACTGCACTAAATTGGGTTCTATCCAGAAAGTTTCTTCCTCTACCTGGAAGTTCAAGCATATTCCCAACCTTTTTCTTCTATCAGATTTCTCTTTAAATTGAGACTGGTGATACATTTAAAGTTGAATTTCCTCCAAAGTGAGCAATTGAGATCCAGTTTCATGATTTTTTTCCCTTTTAAGAAAATATAAAAAATAAAAAAATAATAGGTTAGACTTTCATACTGTATATAGGTTTTCTATCACCCAATTCCTCCCATGTCCTCCCTACTTACCTCCCCACACAAACCCACTCCCTTCCTTTCTCTCTTATTAGAATCCAAACAGGCATCTAAAATTTTATTAATAACATCAGTACATAAAATAAGATGAAATGAAAACAAACCAGTATAGGACAAAACAAACGAGCCAAAGAAAAACCACAAGAAACACCAGTTCTGGGACACCTACATTCACACACACAGAAAATCCTATAAAAACAGAAGTGGAAAGCATAATGTCTAAGCAAAATATCTGTAAGATTAAAAAAAAAAATGCCCAGTCACAGCATTGTGAAACCAAAAAAACTCTAGAAATACTATTGAGTTCATTGTCTGCTAGCCATTAACTGCTGGGAAGGGGGCTGCATTTGAGTGTGGTTTGTGTATCCAGTGAGACTTGTAAAAATTCTCCTTTTGAATGATTATCAGTTGGAGATAGCTTATGAGCTAAGGATGGGGGCTTGTTCACCTTACCATCACAGCACTGGGATCACATCTGCCGTAGACTCTGTGCACAATTCTACACTTGCTATCCAATTTGTCTTTTCTTCACTGTGTACTATTTCAGGCCCCTTTGTCAAATACTGGTGGTTATAGGAGCATGGATCCTCGGTTGTGTTCTTTTGACTGGTGAATTTGTTTTTATGACGGCACCATTCTATATTCGTTACTGTGTTTCTGTAGCGTAACTTTAAGTAATACCATTGAAAAAGATTATTCTGAATCTTTTTGTTTCCATATGAATTTTAAGGTTTTTTTAAAAATTTCTGTGAAAATTGCATTAGAGTTTTGATGGGAATTGTATAGGAAGTGAGTGTATCTTGGTGGGGGGTGGGGGTGGGGGTGACCTGGCAGGAGTAGAGGGAAGAGAAAATGTAGTCAGGAAGTATTATGAGAAATATTGAAAAATATCTTTTTAATAAAAGGAGACAAGTGAAGATAATAAACCAAGCTTCACACGTTTCAGTGTTCACTAACTCACCTTGGATTTATCTGCACACTATTTGTAACTATTGTGCTTATCATTAGCAGCATTCTCTCATTAGCTCTTCCCAGCGTTCCTTCAAGGGAACTTTCTCATCTTCAGAGAAATGCTCACAATGCCTGTCTTGTCAGAATTACCATCATCCAGGAAAATAAAACTGTTCAGCAACACACACACACACACAAAAGGACTCTTTATACACTGTTAGAAGAAGTTTAAGTTACTGCAGCCACTGTGGAAGTTAGCAGAGGAGGTTCCTCAAAAAAATTAGCAGTAAACTGCCTTATTCTATCAACAAAAATGCCTTGGGCCTTAAAGAAAAACACTAAATTCTTTCTTTTCAGACTGATAATGTAAAAGTTTGGGCTGAAGTGATGTCACACTATCACAAATCAGGTGGAAAAGCAGAAGTAAAATAATGCAATGTTTGTTTTTAGATGGAAGTCACTGAAAAAATATTTTATCTACTGCAATTTCTTTGTCATTTAGTTTTCTGCCTTAACAACTTTTTCCCTTATTTCTTTGAGAAATCTCATAAAACAAGATGATAATACTGCAAATTAGTGACCTAATATTCTGTCTTGAGCTCAGTGTTTAATGGGGCAGTGCCAGATGGTGATCATTTTCCATTTTAGAATGTTTCTATTGATTATGCTAAGAAAAATAATATTTTTAACTTAACAAATTTTTTAGTGAACTTTACTTGGGAGTTCTAAATGTTGCATTCAAAATTATTTCACTTAAATGGTATGTTTCTGTGCTTCTCTTTATTTGTCTAGACTAAATGAAGAATTAGAAGCTTAAAGAAAAAAACATATGGTACTTAACCAGCCATATTCATATCTGGTTTAGTTATCTAGGCTGCAGAACATCATTGATATTCATAAGGGTTCCTTTTGTGCTCAGTAATGGTATATTGCCAGAAGTCCAAATATTGCCACTTAGAAGATAATGCAAGAGTTTGTCTTTAATGAATGAGTCATATTAAAAATTTTAGCATGCCTTTCAGATAAAAAAAAACACTTTAAATTCAGCAGATCATTTTTTTCTCAACAGGCAAGAACTCATTAGCAGAATAATACTGATAACTGAGACATTTTTCAAAGAAAATAATATCTCTGATAGATGCAACATATCTTCTCAACTTTAGAATAATTAGGGTTCATTTTCATTGATAAAAATAGACATCTTAGTTCCAATTCAGGGGGCTTTGTGAGCCAAATATTCAACACTGAGTCCAGTGAATATTAATGAGCAAAATCATAACTTAGTTCTGGATTTGGACCTTTAAACCCGCCTAGATTCTGCTTAAGATCATCCCTATTGATGTATAACCACCCGTCTTCATCATTGTAATCCCTGTCTAGAGCTTTGTATATGAATAAGAACACGCAACCTTAGCTACGTATCACAGAAGAGTACACATCCAGCCTTGAATGTGGATATTCGTGATGTACTCTTTTTAAGAGTACTTAACAATTTTTGAATACTAGTTCATAAACTCTAATAAGTAGATCCATGTTTATCCATCTCTATGCTAAAAATAACACCAGTGGCCTCACAGAATCTTTTACTTGCTTAATATGGACGGTTCAGAAGTAGCTACCAAGTGGAGACTGACAATTAGACCTGTTCGGATTTATGTTAGCATAAATGTTAGTGCATAAGTTATTTATAGTTTTACAGCCATATTTTTTCCTTTGGGGTTTTATATATAGATGCTATGCTAAGGAGAATACAGGGAAACAGTAGACAATTCTGAATTCTACTATTTGGAATATAATTTTTATATTTAAAAATAAATAGTTCCTGTGTTAAATTTAATGGTACATGCCTGATCCAACACCCTGGAGGTGGAGGATCAGAGGAGCTCAAGGACAACCTGAGCTTCATAAGCCCTTGCCTCAAGAAGCCAAAATTAGAGTAGTTCATGATGTTACTCTCCATCAACATACCTCTTGTTTATAGTCCATTAAGCTCTACATAGACATGTCAACAGTCTTAATATTCCTCTATATTCATGACCACAAGATTTTAATTCCCCAAGAATACCCGCTGTGATATTTTTAAATGTTTTTCCTTCCTTAATATAGTATGGAACACTGATGACCCTATTGTCGTTATGGGCAAGTGCCCTGCACAGTGTTAATGGTATTGTACGAGCAAGCCATATCCAAAGTTTCACTTCTGGCAAGATGTACCAGGTGCTATGATCTGCCTCTGGCTAGGAATGGAAGAAAGCAATAATCGATGAGTTCATAATTTGTGGCAACATGGTGTCAGATGTATATGTGCAATTCATTTCCGAAGCTCTGGAGGCTGCCTGATTTGTGCCAACAAATACATGGTAGAGTTTCATTTCAAGTGAGGCTCCACCCTTTTCGTGTCTTCCAAATCAACAAGTTGTTCTGTGCTGAGGCTGACGGACTCCAGACAGGTATGTGTGGTGCCTTTCTTTGGGAAGGCCCATGAAACAATGCCGAGGATTCACATTGGCCAGGTCATCATGTTCAGCTACACCAAGCCGCAGAATAAGGAATATGTGTTTGAGCCTCTGCATAGAGCCAAGTTCAAGTTCCCTGGCTGCCAGAAGATCCACATCTCAAAGTAGTAGAGCTTCACCAAGTATAATCCAAATGAATTGAAAACATAGTTACTAAAAAGTAGTTCATTCTTAATGGTTATAGAGACAGATATATCCCTGTAATAGTCCAGTGCACTCTGTACCCTACCAAATCATGTTCAGTAATAAATCCCACATCCACATCCAGTGTGCTAATATATGTATATATACATACATTTGTGTGTGTGTGTGTGTGTGTGTGTGTGTGACACATTAGAATTTTAAAATTGGTGTTAGTAAACCTGTGAGTAATTTTGCCTCCCAACATGACAGGACATAGAATAAAGAAATGAACGTATATCTACGTGTATATTTTGAGTGCTTTTCCTACGATTAAGAAAATAATAATATGATATTTGAGATATTTGTGCAAATTGTAGTCTCATCTTCTTTAGATAGAATTTTAGACTTAATTGTATCCCCACAAAATTTTCACATTGAAGTTCTAACTAACCTGGTGAGCCATCTATCCAGCCCTCTGAATTTGCATTTTAAATATATGCTTACTTTGTGCCTTATTTTATGCGTGGGAAAAAGAAATTCTCCAGAAATTGGCTCTCAGTTGACTTCCAGATATGGCCATAAACTGAACTTGATTTTTTGTATTTCTTAATCTATTCTATGCATTAGTTCCTTGTCTGGAAAATAGCTGGCATAGTTTGTCTTCCCTTCTATATGCTGCCTCTTCACTGTTGGTAGTTTCCATTTCTGTAAAAGCCTTTTAATTTCATGCAGTCTTATTTACTGGTTCTTGGGGGGTTTCTTCTGCTTTTGAAGTTCTTTACAGAAAGCTCTTGCCTATGCCTATACCTTGTCTTTGTTTCCATAATTAACAGTATACTACACATGCATTTAAATATGCATATATAATATAAATTATTTTGTATACACACATATAATCCAGTGCTTCATAATTTATTAGGTTAGGACTTCCGAGATACAAAACAGGAAGAGAACTGAAAAGCTTATCTTTTGGTACCTTCCCTACTGTATGATCTATTAATGATGAATATAGTGACTTTTAGGGAAAGAAATGTTTAGGGAGGTTAAAGAAAGGTTAAGAGCTTCACAAAGTTACTGATAGGGTAAATACAGGGAATACCTCTTTTCTTGAAATGTTATCTCACAGAAATAATCATTTTATTTTGGGGCAGTTTGGAAAGATATTTTTCTATCATTAGAGTGGGTATATTTTAAATTCTTCAATGGCAGGAAAAAAAATCTCTTGCATAATTCTTTGTTTATTTACTATAGTATCCTTTTAGGACAAACTGTTATTTCAGCATGTTAGGATTCTTTTTTGTGCCTGGAAGCATGATTTGTTTTCTGTGAAACACTCTTACTTCTGTTGTTGAGCTACCATGATTGTAAACCAATGTATTACCAATGATGTTATCTCTCTGAAGTGATTTCTTCTGTCAGTCTCTATGCTAAGATGGATTTTCTCTTACAAGTATTCAGAGAACTTCTACTCAGAACCATATTAATAATTACCTCTATCATTCCCTTCATTTCTCTGTCATAGATAACATTTCCCTGGGGCTCATATCCGTGGGGTGTGTTGTTCCTCCCTTGTTTAACTATATTTCACTTTACATTAAGTCTCGTTGTAGAACTGTTTTTTGACATTCCTAGGTTTTCTGCATCAGTCTTTATCCTTGACCGATCTTCTCTACCTTTTGATTCCCTCTGGCCTCAAGGCCCTCTGCAAACATGGTTATGAGTGACTTTACATTCTCCTTCAGTAAACTCATGAGTATGTTGGACAAAGTCTTTAACCCTCTGGACCATGCTGGTACTGTCACTTGTGACTGTGTTGGTGATAATCCATTCCTTCCTGTATGTTAGGATTCTTTATTACTGTGTGATACTAGGCAGTGCCTCAATCATTTCTGCATTCTACATGCCTCTGTACTGTTCATCTTTTTCTGATATATAGATCAGAAGCCAGTGTGTAGCATATCTGATGGTACTATCGTGTAAATTTTAGAAATTACTCAATCTGAGAAAATATTGTCCTTGGTAGAATTTCAGTGTCATTATGTATATAAACGTGAAAACATTTTGGAACACTTCTAAGTCTTTTCTTAATGAAAGTAGGTCTGGAGTTAAAATTCAAGTAAAGGAATAATTACTTTCTTGCTACTAGGAGGATGATTATAATGTATGTACAGATAATTGTCCTAAATGTGTATTTGCAGGTTTTTTGATTTGAATTTGGCTTCTTAGGTAATATGCAGTTCATGTGTAATTTTCAGAGCATGATACAAACCACATGCCTATTTTTTAAGTTTACATGTTTTTCTTTTATTTTCAGGAAAAAGAAGAAATAGAAGGAGTATCTGTAGGTGCCATACTTTCTGATTATCAACGTGTGCGAGTAGAAAATGTGTAAGAGAACATCAATCTTTCTAATATTTTAAAATCATAAATAATTTAAAATCGGGATTGGGGATTGAGGACTAAATTTAGTATCTGAATGTGTGCTCAGAATGTAAAAGGCAGGAGTTATAATTCCAAGATCTTCCAATGGGGAAGACATAATAGTGGATAAGTAGCCTGCATTGGCCATCTCCTGTGACCAGATTGATGCCTAGCCCAATTGTCATGAGAGGGGCATCATCTAGCAACTGATGGAGGCAGTTGCAGAGACCCACAAGCAAATATTATGCAGAGTTCCGGGGCCTGTGGAGGGGTGGAGGAGTCAGAGGGCTGTAGGGTACCACAAGAAGGCTCACGGAATCAACTAACCTAGGCTCATAGGGGCTCACAGAGACTGAATGAGCAACCTGGGAACCTGCATGAGACGTCCTAGGCCCTCTGCATATAGGTTACAGTTGTGTAATTTGGTCCTCTTATGAAACTCCTAACAGCAGGAACAGGGCTTATTTCTGACTCTTACTGTTTTTGGGGACTCTACTTCTCATATTGGGTCACTTTTCCCAGCCTTAATACATGAGGAGGTGCTTAGTATTACTGCAACTTGATATGCCATGTTTTCTTGATATTCATGGGAGACCTGCCTTTCTCTAGAGGGAGACAGAAGAAGAGAGGATGCGGGAGACTGGGAAGGGAGAATGGCGGGCTGCAGCCTGAATATAAAAAGATGAAATTTAAAAAGAATATAAAAATAAATAAAAAGCATTGTTAATGAATAAAAAAATAAATAATTGTACCCAAATCACAAGCACATCTGTTACGGATGCTCTATAGAGCTAAACATATGTTTACCTAATTAACAAAAGCCATATTTGTTTTCTATTTTTAAAAATTTTTTTGAGAAATTCATGTGTGTATACAACTAAATATTACCACAACCCCATTATTTCCTCCTACAACTCTGCTCAGAACCCCACAAGTGCACATCTCTTCAGTAGCACAGGGTCTGAATAGAACCCCACAAGTGCCCCTGTGCCTTCTCTTCAGTAGCACAGAGTGAATAGTGCTGTCCATATGCTTTCACTGTGTGCTGATCCACTGGAACAGGAGCAGCTTTCCAGTGACCATATCCCCTGGATAAACCAAGTCATCTTACAGAATTTCATCTAAATCAAGAACATACATAAATAATACTTTGAAATGATGGCCTAAGGTATAGGTAATACATCCCTATTAGCAAATCAGTCGTTCTGAAACCTAGGCAGACTGTTTCGAAACAGGAAACTTTCACCTCCTCTTCCCCCTTGACTTTTAGTGTATGGAGAATCTGATAAACTTGTAATGTATAAAATCATCACACCCTTCTTATTGAACTATGCCTTTCCATATTTTCCAATTTATGGAAGTATTGAAAATTGATGTGGGAGTGTCATATCAATCTGTCGATTTCATTGGTTAAGCAATAAAGAAACTGCTTGGCCCTCATAGGTTAAAACATAGGTGGGAGGAGTAAACAGAACAGAGTGCTGGGAGGAAGAGGAAGTGA
>NW_004949096.1:23651705-23659907 GCF_000317375.1 Microtus ochrogaster
GAGAGAGAGAGAGAGAGAGAGAGAGAGAGAGAGAGAGAACATTTCAAAATTGCCCTTTACATATATGCAAAGACAGTACTAGTGAACATCTATCTCATTTGAAGTATATACTTAACAATAAAAAAAACTGATATTATGGTTTTCTAAGTGTCTATGTAATTTGGAATTAAGGGTAATGTAAAATAGAAAATATAGGAGTTAGGGGCAATTTGTTTGGTGTTTTTCTTTTTGGAAGCCTCTTAAGATACATAACTAGCACCCAATATTTACCTTGTGTTTTATCATTGTGAATAATATAAAAACAGAATAACTTTGTGTTATTTTTGAAAGGTAATTATTTTTTGGTTAAGGATCATAAAAGAAAAAGCACATCTGGGAGTTTTATTTGATAGGTGTAAACACAGTGAGTTTCTTGTTTTTAATTTATAACATTGTATTCATTTTGAAACATCTTTGAGGCTAATGCGTTTAATTCATGAACCCATTAGAGAGAATACAATGAAGGTGCAGGGTGTCAAAGCCTAAAGTGCATACCACAGAGTGTCCACCCCACCCATCTCTGAGATGATTTCATGAATAAATTCATATTTACAGATAATACTTAAGTGTAGTAATATGAGCAACAGGGCTGCGTCCCCAGCACCCGGTCGCCTGCACGGCTAGCTTTATACCAAAATAATTACACGGAAACTGTATTCTTTTAAATGCTGCTTGGCCCATTAGCTCTAGCCTCTTACTGGCTAGCTCTCAAATTATATTAACCCATTTCTAATAATGTGGCTAGCCCCATGAGCTGGCTTACCAGGAAAGATCTTAACCTGTGTCTGTCTAGAGTGGGAGAATCATGGCGACTGCCTGACTTAGCTTCTTTCTCCCAGCATTCTGTTCTGTTTACTCCACCTACCTAATTTTCTGTCCTTTCAGGCCAAGCATTTTTCTTTATTAGTTAACCAATGAAAGCAACAGATAAGATATAAGACCCACCTCCATCACTTAAGGAAGGGTCATGTGTGTGTGGCACTTAGCACTTCTTGATCAGCACTGCTCTGCTCTGTCTGCTAAAGCTGTGGTGTATTCCAGTGGAAGGCCTTGTGTGCTCAGTGTGCATCTGCTCTCTTTTGCTGCTAAGATGAGAATAATTGACAAGATGTTCTCTTTTATGAACAGGCTTCTGGGCAGCTCCTAAAGCCTGCGCTGAAGCTATATTTACTGCTGGCCTTCTGTGTGAAGCTGTGCAGAATGTGCTCTGTTGCTTTCCTGGATTCTTATTCGCTCCTGGATTTTTTAAGATGATACGTGCTGTACTCATCCTATACCATGCTGGAAGATATCACACTTACGAGTGAAGACATACTATATTTGTCTTTCTGGGTCTGGGTTACCTCACTCAGTATGGTTTTTCTAGATCTATCCACTTGTCTGCAAATTTCAAGATGCCATTATTTTTTACCACCGTGTAGTACTCCATTGTGTAAATGTACCACATTCTACAATAGTATTTATTTCTTTTAGATAAAGTGAGTTTTCCTCAAAACTTGTCTTTTTAAAATACTTTCTAAACGTTGATTATAGGGATAAGCTTGTCTATAGTAAGTTACAGCATAGCCAGGGCTACAAAGTGAACTACTGTGTAAAATGAGCAAGACAAAAGACCAACCTACTCCTAATTGCACATGGATTTATGTTGTCAGAGACTTTCGCTGTAGAAAACCCCTTTGTTTTTATATACTTCAACCTCACAGTGTAGGTTTCCTGACACTGATGACTAAACGGCCTTCTGTTAGGATTTTCATGCTTACTTTGTCCTCAGCTCTCTTCTGCTCACACTCATCTTGGAAGGATTCTGTAGTTGAGCTTTTCTTTGTTGCTTTCAACTGGATACGGATTTATATAGTCAACTTATTATTTATCTGAATTATAAAAGGTATTTGATATGTTTTTTTCCTTTTTTCCTTAACTTTTTTCACTAAACGTGCTTCCATTATTACATTTATTAGTTAACTACTTAAATATTACTTTTATTCTTGTCTAGTGGTTACTGTACATGTACTTTGTAGTGACCTTGCATCTTAATGTAGATGCATGTCTGTGCTTGCAGTGTGTTGTTTTGTCTCTATAACATTTATGTATATTGTATATTCTCCCTCTCACTACCTTTGTTCTCCTCTAATGTACTCGTTTACCTCTGTGAAAGCTTCCTACTGCCTCAGTAACTCACTTTAATATTCTTCAAATATAGCTTTGCTGGTGAGAATCCCTTTCCTCAGTATGACTAATTTTTCTTTCATTTGAAATCCATTTTCATGGTTCTATAGAGAACACAACATTTATCATCATTGTAACTATATTTTACCTAGCATAAGCCTTGAAATATTTTGACTCATCTGCCTCATGATTTATATGTATATTTTTAAATTGTTTATATTTTACTTGTGTTCTTATGTCTGTTTTATGTAGGGGAGGGGAGTGTCACAAGCTTGTGTGTTTGTTTGCTTACCAGCTACCTTACTTGTTTTATCCAGGTCTTAATAACTGGTTCAGACTGACAGGGTTCATAGTCATCCTTCCTGGGCCTGGGATTAAAGGTACATACCACACTGTTTTGTTCTTCATCTCACTAGTGGCCCGCTATTATTTTGATTTTTGCTACCTATTTTATGTAGGTAATATATAGGTGCCCTAAAAGCTTAGCGATAGTTCTGCGTGTCATTCCTTGTAGCATCTCAGATTTTCCTTTTGATTGTGGTCTTGTCCTGCCCATTGATGTTTCCTACAAAGGCTTTTGAAGATAAGTACATAAGTAATCTTCTAGATTTTTTTCTCTTTATCCTGTTTGTTTATTTATTATAGATGAGCTTTTTTATAGATTCATAAAAAGTCATTATCTAAACTGTGACTGAATCATGGGGCTTTGTACTTCACTTCTGTACTTGCCAGCCTTCTGTTCTTGCCTTGCTGAGGATGTTTCAGATAAGATATATTAGTTCCATGTCCTAGGAAACATTTAGCAGCCTCGGTGCTTCTAAATAATAACATTTTAAACTAGCTTTTAAATGTTAGACTTGAAAGATGTAAGAAAGGCACCGTGATTGACACGGTGATGGCTTACACTGATGACTTAGACTAGGTTTTCTAGAAGGAAATATTTCCACCAAACACTTTAAAACATAATTATAATGATGTTTCACAAAGCCCAGTTTTAGAAGGGTCTTAAAGAGCAAATACAACAATAGGTTTAGATAGCAATTTGATTAGAAATCAGTGATTTTATTTCATTTCTTTTTTTAGTGCCAGTTTTTTTTTTTAAAAAAAGATCTTATCAGTATGCATTTCTCACCTGCCTTGGGCAGGTATAATTAGACACAAGCATATTTAATGGAGCCAGTGTGCTCTGGGGCCATTCAGCTGTGGTTCATAATTGCATTTTTTTTAAACCAAGGAGGCTTTTTAACATATTAAGTGGCAAAAAAAAAAATAAGTAAAGGTTTCCTGTTTATCTTTAGGTGAATTACCACTACTGTTTGCTTTAGCTCACAGTGGACGTCAGACAGGAAAAACTGAACCCTGTTAGTAGTGTGTCCGTTCAGATCTGCCCTCTACATTTGTCACTGTCACCATGACTCCAAAGCCCTCTGTCTTTGTCCCTTCGTTTTCTTTACTGAGACAGTTCCAGTTTCAATGAGCAGCAACATATTTGAAGAGATTTGAAATACTTGAACATGTTTGAAATATCATTTGTGATAATTTTCCATTTATTTTCAAATTTTAAAAGTTAACTTACACTTAGACTCGGCTCCAAAATAAAATATTAATTCCTAACCCTAAACACATGGCGATGAGACTTTTTTCTTTTCTCCAATAGTCTACCACTCCAGTTAAGTGACTACTTTGGTTTTACAGCTATAACTCATAAAAATTACATACAAGAAAATATTTCTGATTGCTTTCTTATATTTTTGGTTTTGAGCCAAGCCTTTAAGGGCTGAACCAACTCTCACATTGTATCCTACTGCTGCTTAAAATATGATTTCATGTGCTTATACTTTTCTAAGTCATTATCCTATGTGATGTCAGACTGTACCTACAACATGGAAAACAAAAGAGTTCAGTCACTTAAGCAGATGGATGTAATATGAACTTGATAATAAGTCAGCATCAACTGTGGAAGACCCCGTGATACTGACATCATTATTTCTTTATCTAACCCTTCTTAATTTTTAAACAGCTATGTGAATGTGTGCTTCAATCGCATGATCTTTAAATTGTTGATAGCTTAGAGGTTGTTGAGATTCTAATACTTTTGATAATAGAATCAGTCCTGAGTCATATTCATATTCATAAACCTAACTACTGCAGCCCAGGGAGAATTCAGCAGGTATGTATATACGGTATGAAACAGATAATGTTAACTGCTAACCCTTGAGAAACAGCCTTAGCAATTTTCTACATTATGCTTAATTTGTGACAGTTGTAGTTTGAGGTGGCAAAACAGCTAAGCAGATTGGCAGGGTGGAATTAATAAGTTAATATGGAGTATTGTGTTTTATGAGTAGTAGTTACTTTTAAGATTGCTGGTCTAGTAATTTAAGAGAGAGTTGGGTCTTTGTAGACCATATTAATATAAAGATACCCTAAACACAGAAATAACAATGCATTAGCAATAGAAATTCTCGTAAATACAGAAAAAAAAACCTTAAACATTTTTGTGTGTTTCCTTACTATGGTTTGAAATTGCTTCTTTAAGAAGTGTGACTATTTTGAAGATGGCACAGAGAAACAACTATACTTCACTGAGCAGGGAGTTAGTTACCAGAACAATAAAAGGACAGCAGTGGTGCTGTATGAGCACTGTTTAAGGAGTTGTGTATTTAGCTTGAGATGGAGACAACAGTTTACTATGCCAAAGAGAATCAGGATTTTTAGAAGCAATCTGCAATATCCCAAAGACTGCTGGTATTTTTTGTAACTTCATAGGAAAGTACTAAGAGCAAGGAGAAGTGACAGGTGAAAGAAGTCTTGGTTTGTTCCGGGAGCCTTCCCGCATCTGATGCTGTCATATGCTGTCATAGGAGGGTGGCCCAAGACTTTGCATGGATCTCAGACTTCTACTTGTGGCCCTTGCTTTTTCCCTATATAATTGTGCTCCTTTTTGAGAAAGAAAAGGTAAACAGAGGTTGGCGAACTGAAGGATGAAGACTGGCTTCCCTTTTTCAACTTTTGAGTAACATACTACTGACTATGAAGATAGTTTACAAAATTATTTTAAATAACCTGGTCACGGACAAATGAACGTATAGTGTTAAGTAAATATAGTGTCCAAAACTGACCCTGCTGAGGGAAACAGCCCTAACTCGATATGTAAAATCAGTCCACCGGTACTAACAGCAACGCTTGTTCTTTTAAATCGGTTGCTTATACTCTGCAGAGTGATAACTAACTTAAAGTAAATTTTGCTTTCAGATTCCATTTCACAAATATAAGATTTGTTATCTGCCTCTTTCTCTCTATTGCATGTTAGACTTTGGTTTACTTCTTTGATCTGGGAGCTCATCTTCCTTTCACACTATCACCGTGCCTCTTGACCTTGGTGAGATCCTTCTCTTCCTAATACAAAGGAAATCTATGTTACCAGGGACTTCCATTTCCTTTCTTCAGATTTTGAGCTTATACTTAAAGTCATGTACCCTTTTGGCTAACATTAAAAGATGCCTAGGACCCAATGTAGGGAACAAAAGCGAAATTGTCCTGAAACTTTGTTTTCCTTGCTTAGCAAGTTTTACAATTAATGGCCCAAGTTTCTCCTGTGGCCTCTCTTCCTGAAGACTGTGCTTATTTATTTCCCCCAACAGTCTCATGTGACCTTGTTAAAAGCTTCATGGAATTCCTAAATAAATTACATTTACTGGTTTGCTTCTATCTAGTATTTTATTGACATTCCCTGATAAGTTTAATAGGATGGAGAGAAACAGTGTTCTCTTTATAGACTCAGTGGGTGATTTGACCTCAGTCAGTTAACCTTATCCTGATGTAGAAGGAAGCTATTCTTAATTAGACTCTATCAGTTTCTCCATTATCAACACAAGAGCTTCTCATCTTTACCTCTATAAATCTTAATTTTATTGTTGCTCTTTCCTAACGAAAGCCTTCATATTAGCAAAACAGTTGCTGGTTTTCGGATGCTCGGCCTTGTCACACTTTATTTCCTTCAGAAATTCTCAGTTGAACACCATCTGGCCATGGTGATTTATTGCTGTGGAATTTCTCAAGTTGCTCTCTTCTTTCCCCCTAGGAAATTGCTCTTGGCTCCTGCACCACTAGTTATTCTCAAAGTGCCCTTGGAGTAGTCCTTTCCCCACAGGCCCTGCAGCACAGGTCAGGGCAGCACAAGGCCCCGGAAGTGCCCTGCTACCGTCTCTCTGCCTTGAGTCTGGGCCGAGGCGCCCAGCATCTTCACTCATGCTGGACTTTGGCCTCCTTTTACTTTTTGTCCCTTTATAGCTCAGATTTTTCATTCCCCAACCATACATCTCTGGTACTTTATTTTTCAAATACTGTATTATTAAATGATCTAGACACTTTCAGCAGGTTCATGAACAGTTCTATGGAGCTGTTTCCATGTTATCTTTTTGCTATACACAGATGTCTCTTCTGACCTTTCAGGTAAGGTCATATAGTGCATAATCTCTTGTAACTACTGTCCTTCTATTTCTCTTAAGTAGCTTGAATTGCTTTTAAACTCTTTTACTTTTCTCTCTCAGAAAGCTGCTTACTAGAATTTTCTTTCCAAATTTAATATATACTTTTTAGTCTCACCTTCTGGGTTCACAGTAAGAGATGCCCATACTAATTAGCCATGTGCTTTAATTGTGCAACCTGCCCAGTTGCCAGGTTCCACTCCCACGCACGCTCACTGGTGGTACTTCTATACATGCCTTATTCTGATTCTGATTCTGACTGCCCAAATAAGCCATGCTACGGCATGTTAATTATTTCTCCCTCTCATTGTACTCTTCTGTCATTCATTTGGATAATAATGGACATAATTAAAACCATGCATTGTAATAGTCTTTCTAGAAAGAATGCTAAGCAGCAAAGGTTAGAAGCAATTTATGTTATTCTTTTATATTCTATGGTTAACAATTTTTATACCTGAACTTGGTTCAAATAATTATTTCGTTAAAAAAGATTATTTAATATGATTTAAAGTATAGTTAATTGTGATTTAAATATATTCTGTCTTCACTTAGAGTAATTTAGTAGTTTTTTAAGCTTCAGAGTTTTACCATACCCAATTGTATCATAAATTATTTATCATTTTCATCTTATGAAATAAAATCAAGGATTATATATCAACTTTTAAGTATTTTTGGTATAATCTTCAGTTTGAAAAACAAGTACAACTAGTCATACAACTGGCTATCTCTGAAGAAAAGCATCATTTTCTTAGTTTTATAAATGGAAATACAGATTATAACAGCATAGAAAAGGAATACTCAGTTGGATTATTTTAATATTAGAACATTTTTCTTTCATGTAAGGGAGGCTGTTCTAACAAAGTTAGCCTTGTAATATCTGATTCTGATATGCATATGTTACTTAAATTTTTTAATAAGTTGAGATTTCACACTCAAAGTACTTTGCATTTTCATCTTCAAACATATGATATATGTGAATATTTATCTTATCTATATATGTGTATACAGGAATATTTGTGTATATATAAATTTCAAGAAATGTTTACTAAATAGTCATACATTATGCATGTGTATGTTCATTTGCACCTGGATACACAGCTGTATGTGGGTGGGTGTGCACATGTATGCGCATGTGTGTTTAGGCTGGACAAGAACTGCAGTGTCATCCTCAGTAACAGCCATCCACCTCCTTTCAAAGGAGCTTTTCATTGGCCTAGATATGACCAGTTAGAAAGAGTGTCTGACAAGGGAGCCCCGTGAATCTTCCTGTCTTCACCTCTCCAACACTGTAATTAGACATGAGCATCACCATGCCCAGCATTTTTTTTTAATTTTATTTTTTTAATTTATTTATTTATTGAGGATTTCTGCCTCCTCCCCACCACCGCCTCCCATTTCCCTCCCCCTCCCCCGATTAAGTCCCTCTCCCTCATCAGCTTGAAGAGCCATCAGGGTTCCCTGACCTGTGGGAAGTCCAAGGACCGCCCACCTCCATCCAGGTTTAGTA
>NW_004949096.1:23660007-23661174 GCF_000317375.1 Microtus ochrogaster
CAACAAAAAAAAACGCTGTGTCATTTTAAAGCGCAGCTTCTTGGGGCTGTGCTGCCAACGTGAACTCTGGCTTTAAAGCATTTCAATGGATTTTATGGGACTGGATGTTTGTGTTCCCACTTGGGATCTGAAGGAGAGTGCTCTAAGACCATGCTGATGGCTCAGTGCTCCCCGCCTAATCAGGCTTAGGCAGGTGGAAGAGCATGGCGGATTCCTGCCGCCATACAGAGATGTGTTTTCAGACTGCGCAGTGCTCTGCCTGTCAGATTTGGCTGTAACTTGGCTGAAAAGAAATTCTGTGCTGTACGTTCAGTCTCAGAATTAAAATGCTGAGTGCCGCTCCTACCTGGCTCCCCCTGAGCTAGCACAAAATGGTATGTCCTCCATTTTGAAATTTCCCTGACTCAGCAGCAGGAAAAAAATGGCTGTTTTAAAAATGCCGGCTTTCTGGGCCATCCTGCCAGGGCAAACTCTGACTGTTTGAGGCAGGAGGGCCGACTACAGAGAGAGGACTTGTGTGTTGTCTGTGGACATAATGCTGCAACATACTTGCTGGCAGGGACCTTGAAATGCCATAGAGTTGTGGCAGTAAACGTGGCTACAGCCAGTACCTCAGCCATGAGGCTGGAAAGCTAAGGAATGGACTGGATCTAGCTGGCAAAGCCACAGCTTTAGTCCTACTGATATTGCTTGGTAAATTAAAGACTCATGTGGTCAGAAAAAGAGAGATATACAGTAAAGAGAGATTCAAAGACAAAGAAATTTTCTAAATAGTTTAGTGTGTTAAAAATATATGCAAGCTAAAAGTTGAAGTTCTTAAAGTAAAAAAAAAAAGGAAGAAAGATAGTTATTGGGTGTGGTAGTACACACCTTTAATCCCAACACTTGGGAAGCAGAGGGAGATTGGCCTCTGTGACTTCAAAGTGTGGTAGCACACGCCTTTAATCCCAGTGCCTAGAAGGCAGGGACAAACAGATCTCTGTGAGTTCAAGGTGTAGTAGCATACACCTTTAATCCCCAATGCCTGGGAGGCAGAGACAGGCGGATCTCTGAGAGTTCAAGGACAGCCTGGTCTACAGAGTTATTCCAGGTCAAAGATACAGAGAACCTGTCTCAAAAAGCAAAAAATAAAAGTAAAAATAAACAAAATCGAGGTTAAAATAAAGC
>NW_004949096.1:23663247-23693632 GCF_000317375.1 Microtus ochrogaster
GTTCCCTGACCTGTGGGAAGTCCAAGGACCGCCCACCTCCATCCAGGTTTAGTAAGTTGAGCATCCAAACCGCCCAGGCCCCCCCAAAGCCAGCACGTGCGTTCTTGGGATCAAATATAGGTAGGTACTCATCGTATAGGGTAGGTACATTACCAACTATGCCAACCCAGCCCTTAAAATTTGAATTTTAAACCTATCTATTGGCCTTCGCCTCTTCTAATTATCATCCCTCTTAAATTAAAAAAATACAATATTCACAAATAAATGTGAAAGGAGCCTACAATAATGCATGCTACTCTAAAAGCTAATCCTCTCTATCATACATATGGAAAGGATATATCAGATAACCTGCACTAAAACAATGCCCATGATAATATGAAGCAATTAATTGAAAACATCTCCCCAAAGAAGTCAGGAAGTCATTATTGTCTGTGTTGCATATTATTTAATGAAAATACAAAATTTGCTTTCATTATCTATTTTTTTGTGATCGAGAGAATGATCCATGATAGATAGTATGGGAGTTTGTATGAAAATGGCTCCCATAGTCTCCTAGGAAGTGGCACTGTTAAGAGGTATGGCCTTGTTGAAATAGGTGTGACCTTCTTAGAGGATGTTTATCACTGGAGGTGGGCTTTGAAGTCTCAGAAGCTCAATCCAGGTCTAGTGTCTCACTCTCTCATCCTGCTACCTCCCAGTCCTGATGTAGAACTCTCAGCTCCTTCTCAAGCACCATGTCTGCCTGCTTGCCACCATGCTTCCCACTATGATGATAATAGACTGAACCTCTAAACCTCTAAGCTGGTTCCAATTAAATGTTTTCCTTTATAAGAGTTTCCATGGTCATGGTGTCTCTTCACAGCAATAGAAACACCAAGACAGACAGATAGGTATTAGATAGCATATAGACAGCAGAACATCATGAAATAAGCTTCTCAAAGCATCCTGCAGATAAAGACAGGGCACTCAGCTGGAGTTCCTGATACTCTTGGATGAGGCTTCTAAATAAAGCTGTTAAAAACACCAGAAAGTTAGCAACATCAAATCAAGATTACAAACATCCAGCAGAAATCAAGTGGGGGTGCCAAGATGCTCAGCTAGACTTCCAATTTAGCTTTCTCTTCATGAATGAGCTTCCAGTTTTCTTTCCTACTGTAGGCCCTTTTATACCGTGGGGATAAACAATAGGAACATCTGTTAGAAATGGTTTACCTTCAAGCAGTTGTCAAGAACACAGTGTTTTTACTCTGGCTATTTGCCTGTTGGTTCCTTCTCTGCCACAGAGTCAATGAGACCAGTCCATTACCAGGGACCTTGGGAAATACTTTGAGACAAACATGCTTGAAGAAAAACATGGAGTGTTGCGGGGAGACTCTGTTTCCAGAGTCAGCTTTGCAGTGAGCTCAAATAACATGTGATAATTTACCACTGTGATATTCATAATATAGATAGTCCTTATTTGGAGTGATTGAAAATGAGATAACCCATTTTAGCTGAGATCACAGCATAATGTATTAAAACTGTATAGATCAAAGGTGTGCTATAACATGTATAAGATTTATCCTCTAATGAATCACTTAACATGGAAGAGATATTTTATTGTTAATCTCTCATCTTATGCTGACTAATTTGTATAAGTTAAAATATTCAGAGCAAATGTACATAAGAAACAGGGGATGAATCACATCTCTTGGTAAAAGGTCTGAGACAGGCTGTAACCAGTGTTTTCAGCTGTGTGCTCTTCATTTTCTAGCAGGTTATTCTCACCCTGTAGAAGTCTTACAACAGCCCTTATCATTTCTTTTTCTTTATTCCATAATCCATTAGGAGCATAGGATACTGAAGAAATGAACATGGTTGAATGCTGGTGCTCATATATTTTTATCTTGAATAAGTGTGAAAAGGACCACAATATAAGGCAAGGTTACCCACTTTTACCATGTCTAGTCAGCATAATACTAGAAATCTTAGCCAGAGCAATTAATGGAAAATAAATAAATAAAAAGCGCCAAGGCATAAACAGTAGTTATTTCTGTTTGCAAACGGTGTCCTGATGGACATAGGAAGCTCTGAAGACTCAGCAAAACTTGAAGACTGGCTAACCAGTAAAACTTAATCACATGTAATCAGCATACTAAAAAGAAATTGCTTCTCTACATACAAATAGTGAACAATCAAAAAATGAAATCTGGAAAACAACCTCATTTAAAATGACAACATGAATAAAATATCATAGGAATAATCTCAACCAATGAGATAGGAGATTTGGACACTCAAAATTATTTTAAAAATTGAAAAAACAATAGAAACACAACTGATGTTAATCATTTAGAAGACTTAAAATTTGTTAAAATGTACATATTATCCAAAGTAAATGAAGAGATTCAATGCAGCTTTATTCTCCATTGACATTCTGGGTGCTCTCCATGGGAGGGCTGCCCTTTTCTGAATAGAAAAGGAGGAGGAGTGGATGTACCAGGCTTCTTTTAAGCCACCAACGAGCTCCCAAATCATGACATAGAGAATTATTATTAGTTTTGAGTGCTCGGCCTACCATAGGCTTGTTTCTGGCCAGCTCTTTTAGCTTAAATTAACCTCTTTTTGTCTTTATCCAGCTCTTGCCTCAGGCTTTTTGCCTTTCTTCTGTATATCTTGCTTTTCTGCTATCTCTTTGTCTGGCAGGCAGCTGCCTAGTTCTGGCCCAGGGCATGTACTTCTCTTTCTCCTTCGTCCTCACTGTTTTTCTCCTTCTCTTTTCTCAAGCCTCCTCTTTATTCTCTCTGCCCACCAACTGGACGTTCCATCTTTTTATTAGACCAATCAGGTGCTGTAGGTGGGTGAGGTGAATCAACAATATATCTTTTCATAATTAAGCAAAGGCAACAAAACAAATGTAGCACATCTTTGCATCATTACCAAAGGCACCAGAACCACATGTAACACATCTTTACATAGATAAATATTCCACAACAAGAGGATGGTGAGCAGAGAAGTGGTGGGGGAGGGAAGAAAACTGTGGCTGCTGGTGTGTTAAAAATAAATAATAGTATAGTTATTAATAATATTTTATTGTTATATTAATATATTATGTTATATTATTAATATATTTTATTGATACTGTTATTGTTAAAAAAGTCCCCAGAGTCATAGGAAAGAACAGAAGATCAATAGCTAAATCAAACATAAGCAGTAACAAAGCTATGAATTATACTTAATGATTTCAAATATATATCTATGGTTTCTTGTATTTTATATTACTTTTCATTATGATGTTACCATTAAAAATAATACAAAAAATTATACATAAAAATCAGACATCAAAAAGATTATACAGATGGAATAGAGTATGAAACAAAGAATCCAGAAGTCAGTTCATGTCTCTGTATCCACTTCTGCAAGAGTGCCAGTAGCACACAAAAGAATAGACAATCTTCAATGAACAGTGCTAGAAATAGGAAAAGGACAAGTACTACATAACTTCATTTATATGTAGAATCTCCAAATGTGAAACTCACGGGGAAAGTACAAAACTGTTGAGTAAGAAGAGTTTGCGTTTTTAGTTAGACAAGATGAGCGAATTCTGATGATCTCATGTGCAGCACTGTATGATAGCTAATTATATTGTTTTGAATACTTGAACTTTCCAGTGTTTTTACATTATATTAATGTTCAGGTTTTATTTGGGTAATGGCTTTGACATTATATTATGATTAACTGACCTATAAAATTTATGTAGATTTATAGACTAAAAAGGGTAAATCTTTACTTTTCAGAGGGACAGTAGGAAATGTCTCACCTTGTTGCTCAGGCTGGCCCCAACTCAGTATGTAGCCAAGGGTAGCCCCAGATTTTTGTTATCCTTATTGTCTCAGACTCCAGAATATAGGATTACAGGCCATGGACCAACATACCTTGTTCAGGTGGGGTTTTACCAAATTGAAAAGATTAAGTAGCACTTGGGATCTGTGGGGTTCATATCCTAGCAGCAAGAGAGCCTGGTTTCAGTCCTTAGCACCCACTCCCCAAGATAAATACAGTTATGTAAGGTGATAGAAAGTTAACTCGCTTTAATGTGATGAAAACTTAAAATGTATACATATATAAAATTATTAAGTTGAGTACTTTAAGTATACATGATTTTAAACTGTCAAATATACTTAAATAAATTTGACAAGGAGGGAGGAGAAAATGACTTGATCAGATTTGAATTTTAAACAGTTCATTCTTACTGTCATCATTAAAATTGATATTCCTTGGGCTCTTCTCTGTATTTTTTTTTGACTCACATAGTGTTGTCCTGCAGTCAGTTCATCTACAGCTTCTGTTTCTATTTCTGTATCTCCAGTCCAAACTCTCTGCTGGGCTCTGACCCCATTTACCTCAGTGCCAATCAGATGTCTCTTCTCTGGCGAGTCTTAGGAAGTGCAGCATGCTCCTAGACTGATATTTACGCTGCATTTCCCTTCCAAATTTTACATGCTTTGTTGCTTTGCATCTGAAGTAATGGTAGCTGGTAGTATTATCTTTTAATTTACTCCATACTTAAAACCTACGAATCATCTAAACTTTTCTCTCTGCTACTTTACTAGTTCTGCAAGTACTGTCTGTATCCTACCCACCATGTGTTGCCCTCAAATTTGTCCCCTTCCTTTCTGATTAATGGTTTGGTTCTAGTACAGCCTCTCTCACTTACATCTCTGGTGTACCATATTCATTCCCTTTCCATCTTTCCTCCAGTCCTCTTTCCACTAAAGGAAGTGGGCTGAAGCTAGAATGACCTTTCTGAATTCCAAACTGGATCAAAGGTCGACTGGATCACAGTGCAGTCTGTTAGAATCTATCAGTCTTCTGTAATTCAGCTATAAACTCCCGTAGTAAAAACCAAAACCATAAGGACTGGTATGTATGTATATATGTATCTATCTATCTATCTATCCATCCATCCATCCATCCATCCGTCCGTCCATTCGTTGTTTTTTACCCTTAGCTCTTTGCTTTCCCAATACCTCTACCCTTACCAGGTTTCCAGGTTCCAGCAGTCCTCATGTTTAAAACTAGTAAGAACAAGTGTTCTTAAAGAGCTATTTCCAGTATGCCCCTTCTGTTGTTCACATATCTTTTATTTTTATTTGTTCTTTCCATGTTAAGAACTGTACAATATTTTTAAAGTAGAAAATCAGAAAATTTTGTCAATTATTAGTTAAGTATTGATTATATAACTACATAATTATACTCAGTGTGATTTACTGGCCATTCATTTAATATATACCATGGATTTTAAAGTGATTCCTTAAAAATGAGTCCACTTGTTGTTAAAAATCTGTTTATAGATTTAAGAAAGAAGACCCATGTTAAAACAAGCCTTGACACAGTGACTAAGATAGTTAAGAATTTGGTGGCCTAATTAGAGAAATGAAAAGTATAAATGTTGAAATAATGTCCTTGCTCGAGTATTCACTTTCAGGTGTCAGCTCATTTTATTTTAGAGATTATATAACCAGTCTTTTCCTATCTGTCATTTCTAACAAAAAAAAATTTCATTCCATTTCCTGGATGCTCAGATATGTTGTAAAGGTGTAGGATTTTTACATCTAGGAGCAACTAAATGTTACATTTATTTTTTAAAAATTAAACTTTACAAAATGAGACTACTTGTTCTGGTAACTCGTGAATGTGATAAAGACAGCAAGAGATTATGTGATGTGTGTGTGTTAATTATGAAGTTATATTAGATTCTCAGTTCCTGCTTACAATGTATTAAACAAAAATTATAGGCAGGTTGGAAATTGCTTCTCAGATTGATTATGCCTTTTCTAATAATGATAGTGATTTTACAGTTAAAAGTGTGCACTGCTAAAGTTAAGATGGGAATAAGATTCATTTCATTGGACTTTGTTAAAAATAGCATTATCAACTATTTCGTGATGTTTCCTTCACCATATATTGGGCTGTCCTGAAGAAATAAACCTCCACTTGCTTTCATGACAGTAGATAATAAATTGGCCGATATAATTCAGTTGAGATGTTGAAAACTGCATTGAAAATAATGGGGCATAACATTTTAGGGTTAACATTTATTCATAGATGATGCAATTAAATAAAGCACGCATTAACTTCAAGGTCAGTCAGTAAAGTAATAAAATTGAATATTTTAATTGAATTGTAATCGCTTCCCATTGATACATGCAACTAAAGTAAAATGGATGTCAGCTCTGCAAATTATAGTTCTTTCCCTAATTAATTTCTTAATTCTGCACGGAGTTATCCAGTGCCTAGGTCTTGTTGTGGGTTTATTCACCCACCCAGCTTCCATCAAGGAATGTCTGTAAGTATGATTGAATGGTTAGATGTCATAATTTACAGTAAATCTTTTCCTGTACTTTGGAGAAAATCTTGTTAGTAACTTAAAATAATCTCGTGCCTGTGAATTAAAACGTTCTTGAAATGAAATGACATCCTACATCGCCTGGACTGTTGTCTTCTCTGTTAATACTTTATTTCTTGATATCACTATTTATATCAACATTAATAAATGGCTCACTGACTGAAGTTCTTAGGAGACATGAATACGTTGAGACAGCATTCCAGAGCTGACTATTGGAGACGATAAACTAAAAAGATTCTGTGCGATTCAGTGAAGTGCAGTTTGTGACTGTTCACGAGCTAGGCTTTCGTGGCTAACAGTCACTGAATAGAATGAATCTAAGCAAGCAAGGTCTCTCTTGCGGAGTGAGATGAACTGAAGATTTTGGATAAAGTTTGCATTAAAGAATATATGAGCTATTCTGTGTTTTTCATAATATCCCGAAGTGTTTGATGAAATGTTGCTTTACATAAAATAATAAGAAACATGTAACCACACAGATCTCTCAGCTACAACTGACATTGTGTTGGATAGAGATGCTGTTTTTTAAGAGAAGGAATATTGTACATTTTAGACTGGATGCATTAGTCATTTAATACTCAATTTTAAAAGAAATGACTATATAGGACGGATTTGAACATTACCAAATTCTTGTTATTAGTATACCTTCAAATAGTTCAAATAATCACATCCTAGAATCATTTCAACACAAACAAAGCTCTGTGTAAAGACTACTGTTAAGATGCCCCCTCTTCCAGCAAAGCCAACAAATTAAACTCAGAAGTGATTCAAACATTCCAAGATTCATGTTTAATTTCAACTCAAACATTGACTTGATCATTTTAAAAACTTCTAAAAAAGGTCAATGATGAATTTATTTTAATGACGCTAATCTCACACTTCAATTCACAATTATAAACATTCCTGAATATTAGAATTCTCTGTAAGTAACATCCAGTCAGAATGTCCTAGTTCCTGGAAGGAGTAGAGAGAGGGGAAACTGTAACCAGGATATACTGTGTGAGAAACAAATCTATTTTCAGTAACAGAAAAAAAAATCATGAACACGCACACACACACACAAACAAAACAACCAAAAGACCAAAATCTTAGAGCTGCAAATTTACTGAAAATTAGATGATAATTTTATAAATTAAGGTGATCCATTTTACCAGATATTTACTTTTAAGACATTCTTCATAAATAAAAGTCAATTATATGCAAACTGGATATTGAAAGGTAAAATATGTGAAAATGTAAGAAAAGTAAAAATTCAATTATATTGGGTTTTAATTTGCATGTTATTAATAACTTATGGAGCCATTGGTGCTCTAGGAATTTAGAGTTCATTGAGAGCTCTTCAGCATCTGATTATTTGGGGGGAAGAGGACAGATATTCTTCCTCCCACATCTACAACTAATAATGCTTCTGTGGTCAAGCCTGGGCTGATTTAAAGATAACAATAGACTTAGGCCATCAACTTCTCAAGGTCATCAGCATCAATCCCTAGAGGTCTCTGGCTCTTATCCAAGAAATGTTTTCTCCAAACAACCTGAATGTGTCTCATATGGATAGTAATCATGGGCTTCCTAATGACTTGTCACTTTCTAATGAACAGGAAAAAAAAAATGAAACAAATGTGGAAATGTCTGATGGAGTTCTCTGCTGGGTGTGAGAAGCAAAAGACCTAAGTAGGCATTATTGAGGGCAGAGTAACATATAAGCCTGACATAATATTACTATATACAGAAAAGTACCTATATTATCGTATTGAATTGAGGAGACACTTTAATTACTAAAATCAGGATATTCTTGGTAAAGAATTATAGTCTATTTAAATAGATACATTGTTTTGAGAGTAACTATGATTTGATTTCTTAATACAAGTGTATCATATTGTATTATTAAGTGAACTAATTTTATAGGTGTATCAATCTAATAGTATTTCATTTTTATTATTCTGTAATTACATTTAAAGTTAAAATAAGAATAAAACAGACAAATCACACAGTTTTATTTAAATAAAATAAACCACAACAACTAAAATGGCGAGATTTTGCATTTTCTGTCTTTGAAATTATACTATTTTCATCTTAATTAAAATTCCTGAAAAAGAAAGTCAAATTGAAGGAAGCATCTGCCCATTGAAATAAACTAAATCTTATTTTTTTTTAGGAGCAAGAAATCCAGCTATCTTAGGGAAATAAGGAATTCATGCTGGTGAAGTACATTTAACTTTAAAATCAAAACAATAGAAGATACATCCACATTGCTTTCCTAGGAGAGACAGGGTCAGGGGAAGGGAAATCTGCCTTTACAGTTCTACTCTGACACTTACTAGAAAACTTTGCCCTTTCTTCCACAGGCTTAGATCCTGATAAGCATCTTGGGAAAACCCTGAATGAAATGGAGCCTTATCTTTTCGAGGTAAGAATTTATGTTCATCTTTAAAATATCACTATCTGAAGGAGGAAAATATTATCATAGCATAATGACGATAAGAATGGATTTTGTTTTAGAAAGGCTTAGATGAATTCATTTTATGATTTGTGAAAAGGTTAAACTTCACAGTATATATAGAAGTGTGCTTAAATTTATATAAAATGATTACCAGTTTGTTGACTCAAACTAGAATGAGGCTGTAATTGCAGGGTAAGTCAGCGCAAAGGAAAATCCCTTGAGGACATGTGCTTTGTTAAAAGGGACCCGCAAACTGCTTGAGTAGTGCTGTGCTACCAAAGCCTCTGCAGCGGCTGACTCAGCTCTCCTGGAGCTCACTGTGTCTAGTCAAGACTTTCCAAAAGCAAAGGAATTATTCCAACATTTCAGATAACCTCCTTTGTCTTTACCATTGTCGAGTCCAAAGTGGGTTCTACATACTAAAATAGTATTTATTTCATTATTCCTCCCTGTTAATTCTGTTGAATTGGTTTTGGGATTGAGGACAGGTGTTAGGTTTGATACAGCACAGGTTCAGTCACTGAAGCAGTATGATTGTTAGATTGTGAGATTTTTAACTTACAATCAAGATAGAGATAGACAGTGACTGTTTTTATGGGAGAGCTGGGCTCTGCCTAGTGTCCTGTCCTTTACCTCACTTCCTTGTGTCTCTGGGTGTTGTCAAGGAGAACACTATGGCAAGAGTTGCAACTCTCCACAATAACTCCATGAACTTCATATTGTTCCTTGGAATTATTTGTAATTGGATATTTTGTGGTTTATAAGTATATACCAAATGCCTAAAAGTCCCTAAAATATTAATTCCTTCTTTGATTAAACGAAACTACACACTTGTTTTGTGACGAACAGAGAGTAAAGATGAAAAGAAAAATAGGAAAAGCATACACTTATGACACATTATGTTTGGTTTCTAGAGAAATTAGTGTCATTTGAGATTTTTGTTTGCTTGCTTTCTGTGTGCGCATAAGCATCTTGCAGCCATTTATTTTACAGGCCATGGTTCTATCTGTCGTCATATCTGCTCACTGCCACCAGAGTGAATTAGCTTCTTTCTCCCGAAGCAATATTGACCTACAATGAAGTCAAGTTTTAGAAAGTGAAAGAAAGGAAGTGAAAGACTGTGGCTTTGACAAAAGAAGTTTTAGAAGCCCTCTCTAGATTTCGACATTATGAGTTGAAGGACTCTACAGCAAAACCAACTAAGTAGGGCAGCTATAGATAATAGTAATGTACTATGTGTTCCATAAACCTGGGTGGAAGGAATTTGACTGCTTTATATAAAAATATAGCTAATTGAGAATATAAGTTTGTTTACCCTTAAAATATATGATATGCACATATTTTGAAGTATTATATAATACCCCATTAGTATGTCCAATTCTGTGTTTCTGTTTAAAGGCGTTTTTAATTCTATGAGAAAAATAAAATGTTCTTAATGTTTTAGAAAGTGTGAAGATGTTGGTTATGGGTAAACCAGGATATTACTATATAATATTCAGACACAAAAATGACATATAAGCCATGTATAATTACGATACACATATGTATATGAAGCAGTACATTTTATCTTTACACTTAGGGGTTAAACCAGAATATCTCATTATGTATATATATAAAGACTGCAAAATTTGAAAATAAGATCTGAAAATTTAAACACTTGTGGTCCCCAGAATTTTAGCTATTCACTGTATACCAACACATAATGCAGAAGAAACAGTTTTTCAGACATTAGTCTCCGATCTTGGGAGTATATCTTAACTAAAGCTTTTCTGGGGAAATAGAACCACATGTTTAAATGTTTAGAATAATGAAGTAAGAATTAATTATCTAAACAGGGGGCAGTAAATGAAGACTTTTGAGGAAGGGGGAACAATTATTAAGTAGTTTGAGCAGCAGTACCTGATTGTAGTATTTAAAGAGGAGCATAAAAGTCATGTTAGCTCCCAGCTGCCCTAATTTGTGGCCCTCACATTTTTCTAAATGTATATTGTATATTGTATATATAATGTATATTGTAAATGAGCTCTTGGTCTCTACTGTCATGTGATACTTGTAGAATTGAATGTTGAGTATTTTCAGAATCAACCCATGTTACCAGTTCTGTGCAAACTGCTGAGGTGGGAGGAAAACACATTGAACATTTTGCGTTGTTCATGGAATGTGTACTAAACTCTAGTAACCTGTATCAGATAGGAACCTGGTTCCTAATGTCGGCACAGGTAGGAGCTGCTAGATGCAATAGGGCCACAGGTCCTGGAATAGTGGATAAGATCTTAAACAGATTTGAATGATGGGTGAAATTTACCTGGGCAGTGGCCACAAAGTAAATCAATATGAATGAAGACTCATTAGCAGGAAGGCACACAGAGACAAGAAGAAACTTGATCTAAATGAAATTAAACTGGTGTTGATAGATTGGTAAGGAAAAGGTAAGATGGAAATGTAGGGCAGTCTTGAAGGGCCTTCCGGTATAGGCCAGGCAATTTAGGATAAGAATAAGATTCAGAGGACTCCTCAACAGCAATTCATGCTATTAAAAGAAAGGCGAGGAGACATAGTCTGCAGCTGTCCACGGATTAGCAGTGGAAATATGGGAAGTAAAGTCCATGAAACTGTTCTAGGAAGCAGATATGATAGAACTATATGGAAGTAATGTGACAGGAAGACGAAAAGACATTGGCATCAAAATTTGCACAAGCTGAAAAATGAAGAACCAACAATTAATTACACACAATATCAGCAATTGTTCACATGCGATGAAGGTAATCAGAAGCACTTATTATTATAGAAGGCAGAAGGATTTAGTGAAAAATCAAGACAAGCTTGGTTTTTGTTTGTTTTGTTTCAAGATAGGGTTTCTCTGTAGCTTTGGAGCCTGTCCTGGAACTAGCTCTTGTAGACCAGACTGGCCTTGAACTCAGAGATCTGCCTGCCTCTGCCTCCTGAGTGCTGGAATTAAAAGTGTGCTCCACCATGGCCCGGCCACAAACTTAATCTTAAACAGACTAGATTTCATGTTATAACATATACCCTGAAGAGAAATGTTTTTAACCAATGAGACTGGCATGCAGTTGAGATGGTCAGACAAAAGGCTAAGGTTGTTATTTGTCGGTACTGCATGTAGTAGGTGAGTAATCCTCACGTGCTTCTGCTCTCTTTGTCAAGCAGCTGTGGAACTTTGCTTTCATTCTACCCTATTACATGAACTTCATTGTCTCTCATAGTTGAGCCTTGTAGTAACTCAATGCTGAGTGCATATCATGTGCTAAGTGGTCTTCATTCATGACTAGTTAATTATCTAACAAACCTATGAGGATACAAATTCTGGCATCTGTCTCTGGTGGGGCTACATGGCTTCCCTCTGACTCTACCTTTCTTTCTCCCAGCATTCAGTTTAGTTTTCCCCACCTACCTAAGTTCCGCCCTGCTATAGGTGCAAAGCAGTTTCATTCTTCATCAATGATAATCACAGCATACAGAGGGAAATCCCACATCAATAGCTGATTTCAGAGAATGAACTGTTCTACTCAGAAGTCATTTTGAGGTCTAACTAAAATAGGAATAACTCTGCCTTAGCCATAGAACAAATAGTATGAATAGTAATGTTAGCAGCAGGAGAATAACATCAGCCTTGGAGAAGCCAGAAGAGTAATGCATATGAGAGGGACTGTATTGACAAAAAAGCTTACTACAAAGAGCTTATCAAGGGGTATGTGTAACTTAGGAACAGCAGTAGGGAAAAGGAATAGGAAAAGAGTGTCTTCAAATCTGTAGTAATCTGGAAGCCCACGGAAGGCTGTCAGAAAGACATGAGAGGTGAATAACGTTACAGACCACATAAACTGGAAAACTGTAGAGCAGTTTGATTCTGACAATAAATGGATAGCAATAAGCAGACGATCATCCACTCAGTTTTCTAATGTAGAAAGGTGAAAATTTTCCTAATGCAGAAATACATTTCACTAATCATTCATGCTGATGGCATTCAAAATTAACCTCTCAAAACAAGATACCTTGACATTTGAGCAGAATCAAAAAAAGGTCACTCTGACCTTCTTTGTTCTTGTCCCTAGAGCAGCCAATGAAGGAATGCCTTGATCTTCCTCTAACGTAATCATGGGGCTTCCATTGCAGGTGTGCCCTCTCTATACCTTGAGGAAGCTAACGTGAACTAGCCTGAACAGACAATCAGTATGCTCTTCTTTACAGGATCTGTTTGTCTGTTCACACTGCAAACCTTTATATCTAAGCCAGTAGTAGGTGATACCCAATAAATAAGTAAATCCTCTGACTCAGTGTATACAGTATGAAATTATATATGTTAAAAATTCCATCTGTGAAATAAAATTGTGTTGCTTTGTATAAGTCCTGTGGGCTTCTCTAGGTGAGAGTGAATGAGAAGTCCATTTGATTTGGCACTCCCCATCTTAAATTGAGTAACAGAAAATGGGATTTATTTAAAAACAAAGCTTCATGATTTAATAAAAAGTTTTATAGTTAATGTTAATATTATCTGTTAAGGGGATAAAAATTTAAACATGGAGATTTTAAACCCCTTAATTTTCGTTCTGTAATTACTTTTCTACATATAACATTATTGTAAATGTGTATATGTAAGTAGATATGCCCCCTAAACAAACTCATGTAAGTCATTCCCTTTTCATATGTTGGGAATTTGCTTTTAAAATACTGAGATTCCAGAATATTTCTATGAGCCATGAAATGGCCCAAGATCAGCACATCTGCTCAAACAGTTTGTTAAAAACCTTACTCTAATAATGAAATGAGAAACCAATATTACTCAAAAAATTTTATCTAGAGGATAATATGATGTAAATATTTATGAAGCATTAAACATGCTTTTATGCAGTGAAAGTTACATTAATACACATATAAAAGTTATCAAAACCCCGTGCCATTGTCCTTGGCTTCTCATCATCCCTCATTGTTTGCCATGTTTAGAGAGTCTGGCTTTATCCCATGCTCTTTCAGTCACAGTCCAGCTGGCCTTGGTGAGCTTTCAATAGATCAGCCCCACTGTCTCAGCACCCCTCAAGGTCCTGACTTCCTTGCTCATGTTCTCCTTCCTTCTGCTCCTCATTGGGACCTTGGGAGCTCATTCCGATACTCCAATGTGGATCTCTGTCTCTATCTCCTTCCATCGCCAGATTAAGGTTCTATGATGATATGCAAGATATTCATCAGTATGGCTATAGGATAGGGCCATTTCAGGTTCCCTATCCTCAGCTGAACTTGTCCAACCACTTTGGAAATCAGTGTGGTGGTTTCTCAGGAAATTCGGGATCAACCTACCCCTGGACCCAGCAATACCACTCTTGGGAATATACCCAAGAGAGGCCCTATCATACAACAAAAGCATATGCTCAACTATGTTCATAGCAGCATTATTTGTAATAGCCAGAACCTGGAAACAACCTAGATCCCCTTCAATGGAAGAATGGATGAAGAAAGTGTGGAATATATACACATTAGTGTACTACTCAGCGGTAAAAAACAGTGACTTCTTGAATTTTGCATGCAAATGGATGGAAATAGAAAACTATCCTGAGTGAGGTGACTCAGACCCAAAAAGATGAACATGGGATGTACTCACTCATAATTGGTTTCTAGCCATAAATAAAGGGCATTGAGTCTATAATTTGTGATCCTAAAGAAGCTAAATAAGAAGGTGAAGCCAAAGAAAAACATATAGTTATCCTCCTGGATATGGGAAGTAAACAAGATTGCCAGGCAAAAAATTGGGATCTTGGGGGTGGGGTGGGATGGGGGTAAGGGGAGATGGGGAGAGAAAAGTGAGAAGGGGAGGATGGGGGGAACTTGTGGAAACGGGATGGTTGGGATAAAGGAAGGATGGATATGGGAGCAGAGAAGCATATATCTTAATTAAGGGAGCCATCTTAGGGTTGGCAAGAGACTTGAACCTAGAGGGGCTCCCAGGTGCCCAGGGCGATGTCCCCAGTAACTTATTTCTTGTTTTTTTGTTTTTTTATTTTCGAGACAGGGTTTCTCTTTAGCTTTTTTTGGTTCCTGTCCTGGAACTAGTTCTTCTAGACCAGGCTGGCCTCGAACTCACAGAGATCCTCCTGCCTCTGCCTCCCGAGTGCTGGGAATAAAGGCGTGCGCCACCACTGCCCGGCTCCCAGTAACTTATTTCTTAATCAAGCAAAATACAGAAAAGTAACAAGTGTGTTCATCTTACCCATTGGCCATATGATCTCTATAAATTTCTGTGTTAACTCAACTCCCCAAATAATTAAATGTGAGGGAGGAGGAAAATAGTGACATCACCTATTCAATGTCTAATAAAAAACTCTGCATTAGATCTCGAAAAATGGAAAATTTTTATCCTGCTCCCGAGAGTAGAATAGAAGACATCAGTAAATTTTCCTTCTTATTCTTGATAGACAGGGGCTATTTGTTTCCTGTTCAAATTGAACTTGTCACTGCATGCCAGTCAGGCTTTTCCTATGGGGCATGCTCACATCTGATCTATAATAAGTCTCAGAGCAGGATAAGGTACCATAGACTGATTGTATATGTTGAAAAGAAGGAGACTCATTTGGGTCTTATGTTCCTCACTTTGAATTTTAATTTATAAAGTTATTTTTTTTTAATTTTCTCAAGTCAATCAGAATCTTTCCAAATCTGCCAATTACTCCAGTGCCTATATATTCATGTATAGGACAGGACAGAATGCTGCAAGCCTTTGGTTATGACTTAAATAGTTAATTTTACTGAGAAGACAGTGATTGACCACCCAAGATTTTGAGCAGAATGTTGTACATATAGCATTAAGAAAAATTAGCAAAGTCATATTGAGGGAATTGGAAAGGTGAATATAGAAGGCAAGAGAGGAGCTGGTTTTTGAGAGTTGAGTTGCAAACTGGTCATCAGAGCCTTAAAAGCGGTGCATTCTCTGCCTTGTTCATGGCCATGCTTCTAGTGTACGTGATAGAATCTGCAGCTGCAAAAGTGACGCATTCTCTGCCTTGTTCATGGCCATGCTTCTAGTGTACATGATAGAATCTGCAACTGCAAAAGTGACGCATTCTCTGCCTTGTTCATGGCCATGCTTCTAGTGTACATGATAGAATCTGCAACTGCAAAGTTCTTGGTAGAGCTATCAAGTCAATAAATGAATTGATGAACTTTCAAAAATCAGCCCGCATGTAGAACAGAAGCACAGTCTTAAGCTCTCCACTAGTATTTCAACCCTTGTTTGCATTGTTGTATTTAGAGAATTAGGGTGTGGGGAGATAAAAACATTCTTTTATGCATATTAAATTTGAAGAATGTAAAGGAAAGGAAAAAGTAAATCTTAAAAAGAGATGGAAAAGAATAATAAAATTTTATTATGATGCTAAACTAAAGAGAAACATCATTTGGTGTTTTCCATGTAATAATGCTGGCAGAATATTATCGAGGAGTAGCTAAGTAGAGCATGTGATATTTCCAGTTTGAAGATGCAGCCAGAACTGAGATGAATGAGGACTGTTGCTGCTTCGTGTGAACAGTATAAACATGATTTACACGTCTTATAAAAATACATTAAAGGTATACTTCATGAATATTTCTCTGGAATCTATACATTTGGATCCTAAACTTATAGAAACTTATGGAAAGTGACATTTTCTGTACCATGGATATTTCGTGCTTTTATACTACAAGAATCTTGTATTTTAGTAGAGTGCCAATTCTCTGAACAAAATAGATATGATTAACTTTCACCTCTGAAGAATATACTACCACGTTATCAAGAACCTTAGAACTGGTGTTTATAACTCACTTGTATTATAGCATGAAGCTAATTGAACTTAGAGAAGCAACAGAAATATCAGGATTCAGTAAGAATTCTTAGTGATTTGTCAGTCTTAGAGATCACTAGGGCTTTTATCCAAATTTCTTAACTAGAAAGCTATATTTATTTCTATATTGGTAAATTAATAATAGAGAAGGAAAGAAGGTTCTGAATATTGGTTGATATAGGCAACATCATGGTTTAATCATTATTTTGTGGCACTGCTATGTGAATGCATTATATTTGTGGTGAATTTCAAGAACTAAAGAAAGTGTTTTGTTTTTTATTTTTTAATGTCTCAATGCTGCTCAATAAATATTTATTGAAGAGATAGTTGATAGGATAAATGAATATTAATAATATTTACTGTAACTAAGGATATTGCAGAGCACATACAGATGTCTTGTTTACCTCTTGAAAGCAAATGTTGAAGGAACATAGCAGCTTATGTTACCTTTACAGGGACTAACAGAATCACTCCTACAGGCTGTAGCAGTCACACAGACTTTAACACTCCCGTTACTCTTTATATTACAAAAACAACAGAGAGTTTCAATGAGACATTTGGCAGTGAAGAAAATCTAAGTATTGATCATATATACTCTCCACATAATCTGGCCAGTGAGTCATAAAAGTGAAATTAGAAGGTCCATGGTGGGAAGTTGTTGGAAAATCAGTTGAACACCAAGTGTGGAACAAATAAATACTCGGAAATCCATATCTCATTATTATTGCTGTATGGTTTTTATTGCAGAAAAGGCATTAATTTAATTTAGTTTGGTATGACAAAGCAGTCTTGTCCTATTATTTGGTCACATAGGGACCACCTCTCATCATTTGGCTCTGCAGAGTCTCTGCTTTATGAGCCAGGCAAAAGTTTATCTATCTTGCCCTTTGGAGCCCTTATAGAAAACACTATCCAGTTCTCCTCCACACTCTCCCTGCTGTTTGGCTTTACAATGTGTCTTGCTTAGGGCTTTTATTGCTGTGAAGAGACACCGTGACCACAGCAACTCTTTTTTTTAAATATTTATTTATTTATTATGTATACAATGATCTGTCTGTATGCCTGCAGGCCAGAAGAGGGCGCCAGACCTCATTACAGATGGTTGTGAGCCACCATGTGGTTGCTGGGAATTGAACTCAGGACCTTTGGAAGAGCAGGCAATGCTCTTAACCTCTGAGCCATCTCTCCAGCCCAGACACTATTATAAAGGAAACATTTAATTGGGGTGGCTTACAGTTCAGAGGGTCCTTCCGTTATTATCATGACAAGGAACATGGCAACATGCAGACAGACATAGTGCTCCAGGAATAGCTGAGAGTTCTATATCTTGTAGGCCACAGGAACTCAAATGATAGACTGAGCAGTATCCTGAGCATAGGAAACCTCACATCCCACTCCCAGAGTGGCATTCTTCCTCCAACAAGGCCACACCCACTCCAACATGTCCTAATAGTGGCACTCCCTGTGAGATTATGGGGCTGGTGCACTCAAACTGCCTCCCAGTGTCGTTCACATCACTTCTGACTCTCAGCGTGAGGGGTAGAATGCTCACAGGTCTGCTCTGAAGCCACGAAGTCAGAAGAGTAGCACAAGGACAAATCCTCAAATAAGCTTGTAACATGCAGGGAAAACTGAAGACTTAGGAAGTAGCCACGTCATTGATAGTAAGGAAAAGGACTCCTGCCTCCAAGCTGAAAAGATTTGGACTTTTGGCACCTTTGAGCATGAAAAGCTATTACATTCTGAAGCAAGGAGCCATGGAACTGTGATGGCAAAACTTCCTACAGAGAATCTGAAAGATCAGTATCAGTGGCAGCCTGTGCAAGCAACCTCAACACTGATTCCCGGTGTGTATGAGCCGTAGGGCTTGCGCTCAGTATCAAGATCACCACATAATGGCTTATAGTGAAAACAAATAAGACGGGTTTGTTTGTTTGTTTGTTGCTTTGGAGCTTTTTAGTTTATTTTCTTTGTTTTTTCTTGCTTGCTTTTTTATTTCCAGATTTTATTAGATAGTTTCATAAACTGAACCTTATTAAAACATAAGAACTTTTTAAAAAGACTTTCTACAACTTTGGAAATTCACTGTTTTTAGTATCCTATAATAGTCCTTCTGTAGCCTACAATATATTTTAGAATCAGTATCCTGAATTAGTTTTTAGGAGTGGATAACCTGCTAAATGAGTATTTTGAGGGTATTATCTTAATGATTCCTTTTCTTTGTTTTTCATGATTCTCAGCTTTCTAAGAAGTATGGTGTCCACGTATGTGGGGAAGGTGGCGAGTATGAAACATTCACTTTGGATTGCCCTCTATTTAAGAAGAAAATCGTTGTGTAAGACACCATTTCAGCTTCTTCCCTTTTCTTAAATTTAAGTGATAGAAGCAACTCAGCATTTAGCTTGAGGCAGCTTTGGTTGGAAGAAATAGAACATGTCCCTAAAGTTCACAAACACTCAATTTGTTTAATCCCAAGGAAGTCGTGTGAATACTTAAATCAATACCCGACAAGGATAGGTCTTTCATAGAAGGCTGTAAACTTTTTAGACATTGCACTTTCGTTTACTTGCTGATTACGGCCTGCAGTAAAACTGGTGCCTACACACTGACACTTTTATCCTTTCCTGAAGTGTGAATTGCCTGTATTATTTATCTTTCATTACAGCTACGTTTGATAAACTACCACATCAGTAGCCCGTGGGTTCCATTAACTCTGTCCTCTTTTTCTGCTTTCTTGGCTTTAACAAGTTAGAATGATGAGACTAGACATTTCTATTGAGTTCTGGGGGAGGGGTATTTTTACATATAAACTCTTTTGAAGCAGATTCAGTTTATTATGAGCAGTGTGGTACCTCTGCCATAAATGGTAAAAGTTGGTAAATGAGACAATGGGAACTTAGTCTAGTTCATCACCTTATTAGCTATGTTATGTGTCTGCTGGAAGAGTATTTCCTGTGTTGTTTTTGTTTTGTTTCTCCTACACTCATGCTTCCTGAAAAAGATGCCTGATGAATGACTAGCTCTGCTACTCTCCAGCATTAAGCTGGACTGTGGTGCTGCAGACCTTGAGTCCCAGCATGGGAGGCAGAGAGGCAGGTGGATCTCTGTGAGTTTGAAACCAGTCTGGTCTACAGAGAGTTTCAGGACACCCAAGGCTACAAAAAGAAACCCTGACTCTGAAAGAAAACAAACAAAAAGACTTGAATTCTTTGAACAATTAATAATGGGCAAGGGAATAATCTCGGTAATTAAGACTAAAACTGTTTCATCCCCAAATCCAGTATTCATGACTTGCTTTCATGTTCTCCTAACTTCTTTTGCATTAGTAATTAACATCACTAATTTATTTGACATGTTATTATGGAGTGTCTGTTTTTTCTATCAAACTCTGCTGGCCACTATTGATGCCTATTATTTCTTCCTTTATAAGCTCAAAGTGAAAACATATCTGTGTATTAACTTTGATAGAAGAGAGCAAAGTTATTTCCTAAAAGTTTGTAGATGGGAGAAAATTTTTGTGACCATACAGATCACAAAAGGATTTCGTATACAGGAAGTATACTTTTATGAAACAGTGCTGCTTATTATTAAAAAAAATAATTTACATGTTTGGGTAAATAGAATATAATTGAAAAAGTAAAAATAGATTTACTTATTAACACAAGATTAAACACAGAGAACGAAAAGCGAGAAATGAGAAGGAATGATACTCGACCTGTCCTTCTGACAGACTGATGACTCTGAGAACACAAAAGTCTTCATAAACACCTAGTTGTAAGAAGTACTACTTTCCACTTTGTCACGAAAGGACCTTAGCATTGTGGTACTTCAACAGTGAAACAATTCAACATCTTCACCTGGTAGCTATAGCAACTCAAGCCTTATGCAGTTCACGACACACAAATACTAGTCCTGCCACTGTGTGAAAGGTGTCAGAGAATGTCTATTAAGTAAGACCCTTCTTCCTGACAAGTTCCCTTCCTGTTTCTCTGTATGTCTGTGTGTGAGTCTGTCTGTATGCCTCTCTCTCTCTTTCTCTCTTTCTCTTTCTGAAAGCATCTTTATGTTGATGTAATCTGTGAAAGCTAGTTATATCTTTTTATCCAAAACCTGATTTTTTAAAGGGTCAATTTATATAAGTTTCTTTTCTTCCAACATTGTCTGTTTAATGTTATTTTATTCAAATATGCAAAGATGCATTTTAATAGTAAATATTCATGAATATGTATTATTTTTAATCACCATATATGCAGTTTTAATATTTTACATTTTGCAAATGAAACAAACATTTTCTTGTGAAAATTTAGTATTCTGGACTCAAGTATTTTGTGGTTCTTTCTTCATAACTACATAACTTTCTAATGAGTAAAACCTTATTCAAATATGTTTTAAGCTAGTTGCAAAGAGTTGAAGAGTCTAGAGAGATGGCTCAGTTCAGCTGTTAAGAACATATACTGCTCTTGCATAGGACCCAAGTTCAACTCCCAGCACTAACATCTTACAGCTGCCTATAACTCCAGACCTCCACAGGCATTGTCCAGTTACGTGCACACACCTACACACACTTTAGTTTTAAAATAAAGTAAAAGCATAAAATAATTTGAATTTTTAAATATATATATATATATATATATATTTATTCGAATTAACTGGACTGGAGAGATGGTTCAGCAGGTAAGAGCATCTGGTGCTCTACCAGAGGACCCAGGTTTGATTCCTAGAACCTACATAGTGACTCAAAACCATCTTTAACTCCAGTTACAGGGAATCCAGTGACCTTTTCTAGGCTCTGTGGGCACCAGACATGCACATGGTAATATATGCAAACTAAACACTCACACACACAAAATAAAAATAAATCAATCTGGTTTTTTAAGAAGAAGAAGAAGAAGAAGAAGAAGAAGAAGAAGAAGAAGAAGAAGAAGAAGAAGAAGAAGAAGAAGAAGAAGAAGAAGAAGAAGAGAGTTAAAGATGAGCTTTCCAATCTTGCAATGGCCAGCTGTGAATAATATAACCAATGGAAATGATTCATGAGAAATTAAAAGATATTTGGAATTTCTATTTTTATATTTTCAGTTGAATTGAAAAACATTATTGCTGTATTAATAAACAAAAATAATTAGTTATTAATTTCACAAATAATCTTAGTTATTTATATTTACAGGGTATCGTTATTAAAATTTGAGTAAATTTGCATGTGCCCATATGGAGGCAGCAAGCAGTTCGTACCATGTTACCTGAATGTAGTAATTACCCTGTCAAATAAGCAGTGTTGATAGCAGTGACCCTACAGTGTGAAGAGTGCAGCCAGAGCCTTCCACCTCAACCAACTTGCCTTTGTGAAGGATGACTTAGACTGTGTCTGAAGCACCAAGTCTTAAAAATAAAGGCACATTGAAGACCAAGCAATGACACTTAATGTTTAGCCCATGTCAAGCACATTTGTGAAGTGCAATTGAACAGTTGAGGTCTCCAGCGAGTTGCAGAAACTTAAATGTGAACTGTGGGTCCCTTTACATAGGAAAAGTGTCAGTGTTTCTTAGTATTGGCAGATTTCAGGTGTCTGCTGTTGGCAACTGGAGTGATTAGCCACAGGTATGGATTTGGTAAGTACACTAAATTATCTGTGTTGCAGAGACTCCTCAGAAGTAGTCATACACTCCGCTGATGCATTTGCACCTGTGGCTTATCTGCGACTTTCAGAGCTGCACCTGGAAGAAAAGGTGAGTAACTGTCCAATGGCAGTGATTCAGACAAGTGACAGGTATAGTATAGGTTAGTTCTCTTGTGTGATTCTCTAACAGTAGGCAGTGGAACAGAGAAGTTGATTTCAACATCAGTCAACAACTAATACTTTTACAAATACTTACAGTTTTTGAAAAATATGTCTAACACAAAAAGCCTTACATTCTGAAGAGACTGAAAGTTAATTGATGAAAGAATGATAAACACTAAGAAGACAAGCACAGTATAAAACCAATAAGTCATCTAGCAGGATAATCAGGTTGCAGTGCATGAGCATTTGGGGAAAGACTTGATGGTTAGTTAGATTTTCATTATGGAAAGATTTCGAGGGAAATAAAGGAGAGAGAAAAGTTTTCTAGACACTATAAATAAGAAAAATGACAAAAAGATGGAAGATGAAACAAAAAAACTTTGTTTTATTTTCAGTACATTGGTGGTGATCAGGATGGAGCAGATGCCTGTTGAATCTGTCTTTGGGGATAGGTGAAGATATGTATTAGATATTTGTATGAAAGACCTAGAGAGTTACCCTCTGTTTTCAGTAAAGTTATGTAAGGAAAAAGAGAGTCATGATAGAAAGCACAAATAATAGGAAAAGGTCTTGTGACCTATTTTCTTGCTTACTACCTGAGGCACACACATAAGCTGTCTATGTTTCAGGGAATCACAATGATGTTTTCAGATGAAGATGGCTTCTCTAAAAGTAGAAGGAAAACAGTGGTTCCCCAAATCTCAGGATGAAGTCAGTAAGAAAAGAGTACTTACTAGGGCCAGCAAGATGACTCAGCAATTAGGAGTGGGTGGGAGGAAGGAGTGGGAACTGTGATTGGTATGTAAAATGAGAAGAGATAGTTTTTTTTAAATAAAAAAAATAGTGAAAGCATTTACTATGGAAACCTCATCACACACACAACACAACACACACAAATAAGTAAGTAAGTAAGTAAATAAATAAATAAATAAATATGCATGTAAATCTCGTAGAAAAATTAATGATGAACAGGTTTGGATACCTATAGATCATTGGACTGAGCTAAAAGTAAACATTGGTGACCTTTTATCAAAAATTGGTGACATCAAAGGGTTATTTATTCCATCCAAACACTTTCCAAATTTAAAAAAGGACCCCTTATTTTAGACTTCCTCTACTTCTGCTGCCATGAGCACAGCTAAGAACCTGAAACACTAACCCCTCCCTTAAGCATTGTTCAGCTCTAAGCTTAGCTTCACCATGTAACCCACTAGGGTTCTCTTGGTAGTTCATTGTCTTCACAGGACATTAGCCCGCTGCAGAGAGCTGTTGTTTCTTTGAGATATGATGTTATTGACATTAAGAATTATGTCAAATTTTCCTTCTTTTGTTTCCTTGTAGGTGTCTTCAGTACCTGGGAATAACGAAACAACTAATTATGTACACCATTCTTGAAATTTTATGGTGCATTTTAAAAATTATTTTGACCAACTTTTCTCATTATGGTTTTGTTCCTTTTCAAAAAATATAATGGGACATTGATTAACTGGAAAAATTTCAGTTAACTCTTCTCTAATAGTGCCAATTTCCTCACTTTCTTTTTTAAAAGATAATTTATTTTTTGAGATTATAATGTAATTACATCATCTTCCTCCTCTCCCTTTCCTCCACACCCCTCTTTGCTCACTTTCAAATTAAAGCCTTTTTCCCCCTTCCTGTTGTTATATACATAACCCTTTCTATGTCTCTCTGTTTCTTTTCGTCTCTGCCTCTCTCCCACTTTGTCTCGCTCATTCTACACACACATACACATGCACACTTTCTTAAGTACATAAATACAACTTGCTTAATCTGTAGAAAGATGCCTGCATGTATGTTTTCAGGCCTGGCCATTTCTTATTGGATACCAAACTGGTGTGCTCTTCCCTGGGGAAGACAGTTTCTTCTGCTCTCAACATTCCTTAATTGCCTGAAGTCCTTTGTTGAAGCAGCATGGCTGCTGGTGTCCTGCTTGTTGAGCTCATGTTTAGACAGCCACCTTAGTAAGGCGTCATGGGTGCAGCTTCAGATTCCTGGAAGAAGCAAACCCCATGATCCTCTGGTCCTTAGGTCTTTCTGCCTCCTCTTCACTTTCTTTTTTGATAACAAGTCTCAGGACCTTTTTATTACCCACCTCTCTCTCTCTCTCTGACATTTCCTTTTCACACTTCTTTCCTCCCTTTCTTTCTTACCCCATGTCTTGGAGAAGAGGAATCAGAAAATGAAGAAGACTACTCTATCTAGACAAATAAGCTTACTGTAATCAAGGGGTCATCAATGTGATTTCCCAGAATATCATGTATTAATATCAGTTATTAATATGCATTTGGTTCCCTTGTGTCTTGTTATGACTGTTTCTACTTTTGGTGACTGTGAATAAAGCTGCTATCAACATTCACGTACAAATTTTCTATAAATGCAAATTCAGTTCATTTGTATAACTATTAAAGAGCATAATTACTTGATGGTGAATGGTCTGGTTTATTTCCATTGCTATAGTAAATATTCTGACAAAAAGCAACACAGTGGAGGACAGGCTGTTTGGCTTTTATTCCAGGACATAGTCTGGAACTCTGGCAGCTAGTCCCATGCATCCACAGGAAGGAGCAAAGAGCTCCTTCGTATTGCACGTACATGTTTTTCCTACATTATCCCATACTCCTCTCCATCTCCCCTTGAAAGTTGTGTCTTCCCTAACTTCTCTTAAGTTGACCACTTGTCGAAACCCACAGGTTGAGAACTGCTTCTTTGTAGTGGTTGGTTCCCACAGTTGAACGTTGTTTTCTACTTTAAGGAGATGATCATCTATAAACTGCAAACCATGTGTCAAAATGTTGTGAGGTCTTTCAGCAGTCTTGGTCTCTGGGCTCCCTTTGAACATCCTTGCTTATCAGACAAAACCAGCTGATACTCCCTTGTTCTGCCATTACTTCCTTCCTCCCTTACCTTTCTTCTTCTGCCATATACACTTTGCATTCTTCTTTTTTTAACCTGATTGTATCCTAGCCATGGAGCGAAATTGAATTCGAATACTTACATTTAACCACACTAGTTAAATTGTTCCAATGCTTTCTTCTCTTTCTGTGGCAACTTTATTTTAAGCAGTTGTTTTAAGCATTAATCATTTCTACTCTTTTGCAGATTTCTTGTGGACTGGTCCGTTTTCATCTTCTTGTCATCTGAATCAGCTATGATATCCAGATATAACTTTAAAATTAATTTTTATATGAACTGTCATTTTTTAAACCTCATTTTTTCTTCTTGAAGTGTTTTATATATGCCTTTCTGTTATGTATCACACACAAATTTACATCACTTTCCTCTGTAATTATTAGAAAAAGATGTCTAAGAAAACTGTAGTGCACAATCCAAAATATAGAGATTGTTAGTGAACATTTTAAAGATGATACTTAAACACCTTATAATATAAAATAACAAACTTAATTTACTTAAATTTTATGTTGCTGTAAGTTATTGATTTGAGTATGACAATGATACCAATTAGACATGAGATCACTAACCAAAAAAAAAACCCTGAATAATGGAAATATCTGGATTAAAAATTGAGAAATCACTATTAAAGTTTCTTTGGGACCCTGGCTCTATTGCTTATAGCAAATTTGATGTTACAATGTACCATACATCACACAGTGACAAGCTTGAGTAAATGAAAAGTACAAAGCTTTACATAAATCAACTAAAAGATTACATCAAAATGCCTAAAATTTAACAGAGTCAAACCTTTTACTTGTAACTATTCAGATACTCATCTCACATAATTGTTTCAGGACCGTAGCTCTTTGGAAAATAGCATTCAAACTTTATTTTTGGGAAAAAAAAATGTACTTTAAACAAAAAGAGGTGCTTAGCAGTTAAGAACACTCCTATTCCAGAAGGCCTGGGTTCGATTCCCAGCACTCAAATGGCAACTCACAACCATCTGTAACTTCAGTTCCAGAGGATCCAAAGCCCTCTTTTGTCCTCCACTGGTATCATGCACATACCTGGTACACAGACATGCTTTCATGGAAACTACCCATACACTTAAAAATAAAAGAAGTTTAAATGGTCATTGAAATTTAGTCTCAATATCATTACTTTCCTCCAATGCTGTGGGATAATACTCTGTACACTGTAAAGATTTGTCACTCTTACTGGTTTAATAACACGCTAATTGGCCAGTAGAAAAGCAGGAAGTATATGTGGGGTGACAGGACTAGGAGAATTTTGGGAAGAGGAAAGGCAGAGACCCAGTTGTGAGCCAGACAGAGGAAACTTACTGAGAAAAGGTACAAAGCCACATGGCTAAACATAGATAAGAATTATGGGTTAATTTAAGTTGTAAGAGCTCGTTACTAATAAGCCTGAACAATAGACAGAACAGTTTGTTATAAATCTATGTGTGTTTATTTGAGATTGAATGGCTGTAAAGACCAGGTGGGACAGAAACACCTGTCTATACTCCAATACCAGTTCTTCCTTAATACTGCTTCGTGTAGAAATAGCCTTTTAGTTCTGAAGTATATGTTGGCAGTTAGTGCTTACCTTTGTTTTTGCGGAAAAGATCTCATGGTAGCAAATTATTCCAACATCTTGTAGCTTTTAAAGACATCATCATTGTCACCCTTACTTTGCTTTTTTTTATTTTACTGTTTGTCATTATTTCAACTATGTCAACAAGTTTCTCAAAACAATATAAACATTAAACAACCTCTGTTTTGATTTTTCTCTTTAGCATACATCTATCAGTCTTTGCTTTGCAAACTTATTCTGGCTATATGACAATCACTATAAATATAGTCAAATTGCAAAATAATTCTGATTTAACCTTGTGTTTAAGTTTCTGCCTATAATCATTATATCCATTGCTTTTTACATTGACAATCCCTATAAGATGTACCAGTATTTACATGGCCATGATATACTGTTGCTTCAAAGTGAAGAGTAATGATTAAGTTTTGGACCTGTTTTTGTTAAATAGCAATGGGGGCTGGGGGTAAAGAGTTAGAGGTGCGTGTATTGATGAAGATAATACCCCAAGAATCTCCAGATTATATAGTATTTTTAGGAAGAGGGAAAACAGATTAATTCATCAAATTTCCATAATTTTGTCTTACTAAAAAGACAGTGGGAAGGGGCAGGAGATGCTAGACCTGAGGATAAGGGAAAATAGGGTCTCTGAAGGCCTATGCATCTAGGTTGTTACAAGTGCCTTAATGGGAGTCAACAGCACTTTCCAGTTGCCCTTTGCCACATTAAATGTAGGAAAGTGTGCTATGGCTACTTTGTGTTCAGAGGAGTCCATTGCAGAATTTCAGCTCTCCTGCAGCCAAATCAAAGGCTAACTCTCCTGCAGCTGGGGCCCTACAAGAACTTCCAAATGCCCTTTTGGGATTCAGGGACCTTGGAAAAGGCAGGAGGATCCAATGTCTTGCATTTTTCCTCCTGTCTACTCTCTGCCATCATTGAGCCCCTGTTGATCAGTGTTATGGTCCAGCAGCTGGGAAGAGCAGGACCTTTTCCTGATCTGTTCTACAGAGCCTAGAGCAAGCCTGCCACTAACCCGCTCTACCAGGGCACTTGCTCCCTCTTGGCTTTGGCCTTTAGGGCCCTTGTGGAAGGAAGTATCATATGCCAGCTCCAGCACAAGATATGAAGACTAAATGCCCATTTTTATTGATAAGGTTTAATGTGGAATCATGGATGCCGGGATACATATTTTTATCAGTGCTTGGTTGGTTTTAAATAAAGTACACACTATTATCTTCTTCTGAATAAAATGTATTTACTCAGAAAACTTTTTCATTGAGTGATTAAAAAAATAATGAAATCTTGAAATCTGCAGGCCAATGGATGGATCTAGAACAAAGCATATTGACCAGAAAGACAAATATAATATGTACTCACTCATAAGCAGCTTTTAGACCTAAAGCAAAGAAAAACCAGCCTACAGTCCACAACCCCAGAGAAGCTAGACAACAAAGAGGACCCATACATGGATCTAAATAGGAGAAAAAGAGTAAATTGGGATCATGGGGGTCACAAGAAGGGTAAAAGGGGAGAGCAGAAAAGAGGAGGGGAGCAGGAAAAAAATGAATAACAATAAAACAACCACCTGTATGGTTGTCACTTCTGTGGATGATCTGCCATTTCTCTTTTACAAGAGGTTTCTCTTTTTCAAACTGAATGTTTATTCATTTTGATGGTATCCATAGCTTTCCTTCTCATGTGTAGACAAGAGCAAAACCCCTTCCCCAATGTAGCACAATTCTTGATTTCCATTCTGAGGTGAACACATCCTTAAAATTCACCAGCTGACTTAATTCAGAAGATTTTTCTATTATCCAATGTCTCTCTGCTGCCATTATTCCTTTCTCATTAGCGTTAAGAAAATTCAAGGTTAATTAAGCATTATGCAATCTATTTCTGGGGGGGGGTATTTTCCATCCTTTTCTGTTTGTTTAATGTATCCTTTATAGTTTGATTTGATTCTTCTATAACTGCCTGACCTGTAGTATTATTTGGTATATCTGTAATATGCTTTGTAACATAATAAGCAAAAAACTGTTTCATTCTCTTGGAGACATATGCTGGACCATTATCTGTCTTTATTTGTGCAGGTATACCTATGATGGCCATAACTTCTAATAAATGTGTTTGTTTTAGATGTTCATACCTATAGGTTTCCATCTACACTCTGGATCTTTTTGGGTATTTAGTAATTGATGGTTTGTCAGAGGTGATTATGGGGTAAGTAGCTAAAACTCTTAGTAAGTCATCTTTGGCTCTGACAAGTGCTGGCAATGTGAAATCCTTCCATTGTACCTTCTTCTCTCCCTGCTAATCAGTTCTGATAATTTCCTCAATTGTTTCAAATCTTTTTACCACTGTCTTTTGTAAAGCCCGAATCTCTTGACCTGTGAATATTTCTAACGATTTCATCAACTCACATAACCTCTGGTCCTCATTCTGCACATATGATTCCAAGGTACGAAATTCTTCCATTAAAGATAATTTATCATTCTTGGATATTATTTGGATGATGTGCAGATCACCTACCTGGAGAGATCCTCTATGTGCTAACTTACAACAACTTTTTTTTAACAGATTTTGATTATTAAATTCAACATTATAAATTCTTTCAGATAATTTCTCAGCACCTTTTGACGTGGATTGAATTTTGTCTGTCAAATTGTTATCCTCTTCAAGGGTATTTTTTTCAACTAACTTTTGATTTATGATGGTATTTATCCTGTCAGCTAGCTATTCATTATTAGTCTATAAAGACTGAATCATTTCTAAAAGTGCCCCATTCTTGACTCTATTATCAAATCATTTTCTTAAGGATATAATATGAAAAACAAAACTAATTCCCAATATCAAATAAGTGGATATATCAGAAAAACCATATAAGCCTTACAGAATTCCATCCATAGTATAAGCAAAGAGGTTATTAAATTTCTGGATGGTGATACTTTCTGCCATTATATAACTTTCAAATTTATTGATTTATTGATCAAATTAACTTATTTTCATTATGAGATTTCAGTAAATTGTTGTAGGTGTAATAATCTTTATTGTTCAGCAGGTATTGCAGTAGCAGCCACATGGTGGAGAGATGCATCCAACAGCAATGTGAACAGTCCCACTGGGTTCTGCTTGGTGCCTGCTTAAATACTGATAAATATGCTTTGCTTGACAAATTAAGAGCAATTAAATTGATTCTGTACATGGAGAGAGTTTTTTTTTTTTTTTTTTTTTTTTTTTTTTGGCGGCCAGAAACCCAGAGCTCACTTTCAGGGATCACAAACTAAAAGCTGCACAATCGCTGGAGTGGGAGGGGGCACGAGCACGGGAATTTGCCAAGTTACCATGCGGCAGGCCTGCCAAAGAAGTAGCTCCACTGCAGTGGTGTTTTGGCAAAAAAAAAAAAAAAAAAAAAAAAACAGTAAGTGAAATTGGACCAGGCAGGCAGGAGT
>NW_004949096.1:23693732-23695233 GCF_000317375.1 Microtus ochrogaster
GGTGCCAGATGTAGATGGATGTAATAGAATATTTCCAAACTAGCTCAGAATTGAAGATAATAAAGGTTCTTTATTTAGAGGTAGACTCACAGATCACAGTCCCCTGCACAAGCAGGGAAACAGGGACCAAATCCAGCAGCTGAGAGAGAATGTAAGATTTATGTCTGCATTTATAGTATAAGAGACCACGCCCAAATAGATTGTTATTTTAAAGACTATTGGCTGAAGGAGTTCCAACAGCATACAATAACACCTAAAGCATATTTAAAAAAACAGTTCTAAGGAAATTTAAAGCCCTAGGTAACTATAATTAAAAGAAAAATCTGAACACAAATAAATGACTTATAATACAACTCAAGAATTTGGGAAAAACAAGACCAAACTAAACCCAAATCTATTTAATGGCAAAAATCATTAAAGCAGAAATTAATTAAATAAAAACAAAGAAAATAATACAAAGAATCAATGAATCTAAGAAGTGATTTTTTGAGAAGATATACAGATGTTTGGCCCACATAATCAAAAGAATGACATGTTCCACATCAGTAGAATCGAAAATGGACATATTACAGCAGACAGCTAAGAAATTCAGAATGCGTAAGAGAATAATTTAAAAAAACTATACTCCATTAAGTTGACCATCTAAAAGAAATTAATAAATTTACAGATTCACCCAAATTGTCAAAGTTAAACCAAGAGATCGTTCTAAGCAACCCAGTAAAAAATGAAGAGGCTTAAACTGTAATAACAACCTTCAGAGTTGCGAATTCAAATAACATATCTGCCCCTTTCAAGTTGGAGTGACTGTCAATGTCTTGAAACAAAGCTGCTATGACCAACTACATGAGAGACTGTTTTCTCTCCCCAGTAACATGTAGAGGTGAACAATACATTGAGGTGGGATTCAACAGCATTATAACTGTCTTTAAGTTGTTCATCTGCCTTTGACATTCCAACTACAATCACTGGATAATCATGCTGGACTTGAAAGACCTTGATCTGTCAGCATTTTCTGGTCTCTGCACTAAACACTGGTTTCTTTATTTCTCCCCACAAGTCTCAAAACAATAAGACTCCTTTCTTCCCTGAGACATGGAAGGCTACAGGAGGAAAATTGCTATGAATCTAAGACCTTATCTGCAAAGCAAGACCTTATCTCAAACAAAACAGCTATTAAAATGTTGTCTTACATTTTCATGTCAAATTACTGTTTTATGTAGCCCCTCTTGACTCAATTCACTCATGTGTAATGCAAGGGATATTAATACTCTATTTTCATGACTTCATTTTTCCATGATTAATTGTATTCCACATTTTATCATATTTTCCTTGTACTTTCCTTAGTCACATACAAAACATGTTGTCTTCTCAAAAATTGCCTTTTTTCTCAGTTGACCAAAAGCAGATAATTGAAGTCACCACTTTAAAAATAAGATTTGCCTATTTCAGAAGTACTTTCTCTAGACCAGTTCCAAAAGTGGTTGAAATTTAGTTTGAAATA
>NW_004949096.1:23709099-23735410 GCF_000317375.1 Microtus ochrogaster
TACCTAAGGGTTGGCCTATGAAATGGGCCTAGGCAGTTTCTTTATTAATAAAAAATCACTCCCACATCACATTTGTGAATATAAGCTCTTAATATCAGAATTCTTTTGACTTCTTATTAAAATTAAATCCCTTTCCCCTGTTATGGCTTTGTTTAGTATATTTATCGGATGATAATTCACAAGGAAACAACATTCCAACAATTACTAAGTGTATCTTAAAAACTAAGGCACATGTACAGATTAGCTAAGATTTTGCTCTGAGTCTTTGAATTTGGCTGTTGTTTACTATGTCTTATGTAGTAAGAGACTGCTTGTTTGTTCCCAGCAGCTCTCTCACTCTGCCTTCTTTCCTCCTCTATCTCTGCTTGGAATTCCCATCTTTCTCTATTCTGCTCTTTCATAGGTTCAAAGAGATTCTTTATTATCCAATGGTAATAAACCATATTCATAGCATACAGAGGGGAATTCCACATTAGTCTTCTATATTGTACTTCATTCAATTTTGACATGAGAATTTCATGAATATTTTAGGTATGATAATAGTATTCAGGTTGTATAACAAAATAACAAAGAGCATTTCTCTACCTTTTCTTATTAAAATAAATTCAGATGGGTTCTGTGAAATGGGGGATTTTCATCTCCACAATTGCAGTGGAAGTTAAGGAGATGGTGAGAGAACAGATAGAAAGATTAACCTTGCCAGATAGTGGTGGCACACGCCTTTAGCCCTGGCACTCAGGAGGCAGAGGCAGGTGGATCTCTGTGAGTTCAAGATCTGCCTGGGCTACAGAGCAAGTTCCAGAAAAGGCTCCAAAGCTTCATATTGAAACCCTGTCTCAGACAAATATATATATTCTTTGAAGAGAGAGTTAATAAAGCCAGCTGGTAGCAAGGGTATACTGAACTGAATTCTCATTTGACTATATTCTGGTGTGAAGGAATTCAAGTAACTTAATGAATAACTTAGTTTCTACTTAAAATTACATTACAGAGGAAATTCTGATAAACATGAATTAATCATCTGGACTTTCCTAAAATTTTTAACGTATCAACTAATTTTATAGAAAACATTTAACATTTTAATTAAGATTAATGCTATGGAAACTCATATAATAATACCATAGTTTTGTTTAAAAGTCCAGCTGAAATCTTATTTCAAAATTACTTTTAACAATGAGTAAATTCTACTTTATTTCACTGTTTTGCAATGTTTATTTTCAAAACTGTTCGTCAACCTATTTAAAACCCAACCTTGTTTGAAGTTTGGGGTTGAAACCATTGCTCTCTGATAGAGAAAAACATACTTATTGTTTTACAGAGAGGACCGGTGTTCCATTCCTAGTATCCATGAGGTGGCTCACAAAAGCCTCTAATTCCACTTCCAGGGCATCCAATACAACCTTCAGGCCTTTGTGGGCTCCTTCAGGGACACATAAACTTATATGAGCATGCACATAATTTTTTTTATTTTTAATGCAAAAGAAATCAAAAAGTTTGCTAGAGTAAATGATAAAAGCTGTTCTATAAGGTAAACTAGTTTTCTTTTAAAAACTTTGTCAAATAGAGGTAAAGTTAAAAGAAAAGATATTTTTCCAACTTACTTTTAAATATAAAATTAATCTGATGGATTAAAATAGAAATGGCTTATCCATTTGGTGTCTATTATATCCTATTGTTATTCTATTATCCATTGTATCATATGCAACTACCAATTTATCCCAACTGATAAAAACTTAATTTATGATATGCGTTGTTTGTCCACTTGTGTTTTATGTTATCTCTTTCAGACAATCTGATACAATTATATGCATTTGTTAATGATGTTATCCTATAATTTTGGGGGGTCTATGTACCCCAAATTGACATTGAGCTCACTCTCTAGCCTAAGCTGGCCTCTTAATCCATAATCCCCCTGCCTTAGTCCTATAAGTGCTATGATCATATGCCTGCTCGACTATATTCATCTGTCCTATGACTTTTTAAAGGGGAACCACTTCTGCTTGATTAACACTCTTCCTATTGCAATGACTTAACTGATGTGCTTTCTATGGTCTCTTTTGCCTTTAGTAGCTATGGTATTTTCTCCTTGCTTCTCTTTGAGTTCTGCAAAGCCTAACTCGGTGCTGTTATAGTATGCTTTTGGTCCTGTGATGGCAACGTACCGAGGATGTGTGTGTCTTCAGTGTGATTCTGTCATTCATACTGGTCACCAATCATTTGCAATGTTGGTATTTACTTGTTTGCCACTATCAGATATCGAGTTTTACTGAGTGGACAAACCTCTCACTTCTGCTTTATTGAGTAGATGCAAATTGCCCTTACCTGATAGCTTCCTTAAATTTCCCTATTCATCATTTGTTATCCTGCCCACTGGCTGTTTCTTGGCACTTAGCATCCTCAAACAAGTTGTTCCTGAGTAAACTGCTCATATGAAGCAAACTGTATTGAAAACAACACATTTGATGGAAAAGGAGGACCACCATGAAATTCTATCCTTCCACATAGAAATTATGCACTCCTTTGGTAAAACAATAATGAGAATTTTATTTCTATATTTATTATGTATATGGGTGTTTTACTTACATGTATGTCTGTGCACCTTGTGAATGCCTAGTTCATGAGAGACCAAAAGAGGGCATCACTTTTCCTGGAAATTGAGTTACACATAGGAGTTAGGCTTCATGTAGGTTCTGTAAGCCAAATCTCATTCTTCTGGAAGAACAACCAGGGTTCTTAACCTCTGAACCCCTCTCTGCCCCTTCTTATATTCTCTTTACTTCCTTAAAATACGATTTTATGTAAAGTTGCTGTTTTTACTTCCTAATTCTTGCAGAATATTATCAGTAATACTCATCATCTCTAATAATGCTCACTATTTACTCTGAGATAGACATTTGTCTGAGGGATTAGAAAGTGTTATATATTTTTCAATCTTAAATGTAAAGTTACTATCTTATTAAGTATTGTCATAATCACTATTTTCACAACTTATATGTTGTAAACTGAGAATGCAAATTCAAGCATCTGACATTCTGTTCATTCACTGAACCATCTTGCTGCCTCTGGTAATGTACTGTAGAAAGCTGCATCAAGATAATGTGTTTATATACCCAATTAAAATATGGATAGTGTTCATATTGCTAGAATGAACTATGCATGTTAGAGGCAGAGAAAAGTAATCATCTATATCAAACAACTACAAAACCTGTGATCTACAACAGTGACCTTCCTGCATGATATCCTGGTATAATGGTGGTGTAAATGTTATAGTAGTAAGAAACCACTTTTTTATTGCAATATGGGTTCATATCACAAAATGAAACCCACACCTGGAACTGCTAAAATTGCTAAGAACCTGAAACTAGGCAGGTAATGGGCCTAGAGAAAAACCTGCCACTCTTATTCAGTCAAAGCAGTGGTTCTCAACCTGTGGACTGTGACCCTTTTGAGGGTTGAACTACAGAAGCACATATCAGATATTCTGCATGCCAGATAGTTACATTATGATCCCTAACAGTAGCAAAATCACAGGTATGCAGTATCAACAAAATAATTTTATGGTTGGGTGTCACCACATGTAAGAAACTATGTTAAATGGTTGCAGCATTAGGAAGGTTGAAAACCGCTGTGCTAAATGAACAAAGAAATAAAAATGATCAGCATATCTGGAGATTCTAATAAAAGAACCTCTTCTTGCTAAAGATAGTAGTTATAATAGACATCAACCTGGACAATGTACAGAGAGTGAGAGACTTCTTGCTATAGACAGTGATTATAACAGATATCACACTGGGACAATGCATGGAGAGTGAGAGACTTGGGAGCACTATCCCCTGAATGGAATGTCTGTCAAATCAGTGGGGACTCCAAGGAAACAGCATCTTCCAGACAAAATAGGCCTGGTGTACATATGATCACAGGAGCGATGACAGAATGCACAGGACCCGCCCAAGTTCAAGCCAGCCACATGGAAAGGGGGAAGTGAGCACAGAGTTCCACCCCTAAACAAGAAGCTATTTTCAGTTGATACCTACTAAAAAGGAAAAAAATCAGTTTTCTCTAATGAAGTGACACTGGGTATAAAAACACACTCCATTTGGCCCCCTGATTAGGAATATTTGACCAACACAGAACAGATTCTACGATTCTTGTATGCTTTTTAAATTTTTGTTTGGTTTGTGTTTTTGTTTTTATGGTCTTTTGTTGTTTGTTTTGATTTTGAATGGAGTTTGTTTTGGGAGTTGGGAGATAAAACATGAAGTTAGGTGGGGAGGGAGGGAGGGAGGGAAGATCTAGGGAAGAGATGAGCATGGGAAAATGTAGATGAACACGATAAATTAGTCCCACACTAGCTCAGAATTGATTATAATAAAGGGTTCTTGATTTATGGGTAGACTCATAGATCAATAATCATCTGAATGAGCGGGGAGCAGGAACCGAATCCAGAAGCCGAAAGAGAGAGAGAACACATGTTTTTATTGTCTGTTTTTATAGAGCTCTAAGACCTCGCTGAAGGCCATTGGCTGAAGAAGTTCCCACAGCAGGAGAGAATATTATCAAAATATACGGCATGAAAAAAATTTTAAAAAGAGATTGTTATAGAAAATGCAGTGTGTTCATGACAATAAAACAGCAGGAAAATTGTGCAAGTAATCCAAACCATACCATCACTGATTACTTTTTTATTTAAACCTATCTTATTCATCATTTTGTCTAGTATTGGCATCATTTTCTCATTTTGCATGTATTTATCCTTGTGTATGTATGTATGCGTGCTTTGTATGTGGCATGTGTATGTGCAATTACATGTTTTTTCATATAGAGGCCAGGGTTTGACATCGTGTGTCTTCCTCCATCTCTCTACACCTTATGTATTGAAGCAAATTTCTCCCTTGAACCTACAGCTCTCCATCCAGCCTCTTGCACTGGAGTTCTCTTGCCTCTGCCTACCTGTCTTAGATTGCAGTCAGTCTTTACATCTCCCAGGTATTTATGCAGATCGTGGGGACCCAGCCTCCAGTCCTTACCTTCATTTCTCAGCTCTAACATTAATTTCTTCTGAAACCCCACCCATATTCACATTCCCAAAATATATTGGTTGCAAAAGTATCAGATTAGTTATATAGATATGTGAATTATTGTTACAAATGAAATTGTTTCCTAAGTATTTGATAGCATTTAAAACATTAGATTTGTGAATAGCCCTACCAGTCTCCATCCTGGGGAATTATTCCCAACAGGGCAATGAAAGCTTCACAAGTGTCTTCACACTTGAGCACCAAATTCAATGTGTCATCAGATGCTCTTCCCCACTTTACACCCCAGTACTTGGCCAAATGACATTTTCCTGCCATAGATTTAGGCTACTTGTTTCTCTTTCCCAGTACCTCCAGCCATTCACTGTAGCCAGAAGGACTGCTCAGCTTCTCCCTGTATGGGAAGTTACTAATACTCTCAGCCATCCTCAAAGATTGGAGATGGAACAGAAATTTGGTACATATAATTCTATTATAGTATCCTTCTAATAAGCATGCTTGAAGCACATATAGAATTTGTTGATGAGTTTTTCATAATGCTGACCAGTGGTTCTCCTAATCATGAGCCAGTTTTGTAGGGTTTTATAGAGATCTCATTCTCCGTCTCACACCCTATGCTTCCTTTTTACATTGCCCTGGGATTATCTCCCAAACAAATAATGACCCGGATCCACGTTCTGGTTTCAGGCATTCTGGGACAACCCAAACTAAGACAGGAACTTCTAATAGTCTCTCCAATTATCTTAGAGAAATTGTTGCTTTTTGGGGTGGTGCTTTTTAGTTTCAGAGATTTACTAAAACACTTTCAGCCCTGCACGTATTATATAAGCCTTATCTGTTTCAGGAAATGATAGGTTTACATTTACTTTATATGAATATTTAGTGTTTAAATCTACATTTAAAATAAAACGGTTTGAAAAACATTTGTTTCTGTACAATTATCACCTCTAACTATGCACAGTGTACTTTTAAAAACCCTTCTTTTGTAGGATGTACCCCTACACCACTGCAGGGGCTCTATTTTATGGGACTATCAGAATACATTAGGGCTGTGTTATAAAAGTGTTAATTTGACTCCTGTCATTATAAATTTCACTTAATGGATTTTAACATTTATTTTTTTAAGGATACAAAAAGTGTTCAGAGAGACGACACAGTAATTTCTGATAAATGAGTGGCACCACAGCCCTCTCCTCCTAGAGAATGAAGACAGAGCCTTCTTAGCTCCTTTCTTCTTTCAATGTGCTTCATGGTCGTGAAGAAGAAACTTACTTTTGAAATACAGAGTTAACAGGTTCACATCTTGTATATTTTATCATCTCCTAACCTAAATTTAGGAATATCTGGTATTAAATGGCCTTTAATGATTAAAATAGACTTTCTGGTGATATGCCTTTATTTGGAAGCTCATTAACATGAAGATTATAGAGAACAAAATAGTATAGATTTGAATTATCTGAAATGTATTCTACAGCTTCATGCAAATAGCTGTGGCTCCTTCTATGGTCAGGGCTCTGGGATGCATGTGTGGATGTCTGCCTCCTAAAGTGCTTTTGTTAACACCATAATTTTAAATTAAGTTTTCCAGAAAGCTGTTCCTGCTGTACATTGTGGCATCTAAGATTAGGTCAGTAGCCATAAATCTCATTTATGTACTTAATGCAAAGGAGATACAGCCACCTTGGGAATAGTGGAGCCAGATTCCTCGCTTTGCCCCTCTTACAAGATATTGACATATAAAACAAAATGCTCCCATTTTGCTTTGCTTCTCTCTTCGTTTAAAACTTTAAATAAAGAATGTTTATGCAGGGTTCTTTTTCATTCATAAAAATGGAAATCACCCTTAGTGTCTGCATGAGTAGGCTTGTATTCTTGTTCACGAATTCACATGATAGATTGGCCCATAAAATCTTTACGTTTGGCTTGTGCAGCTGAGTTCATGACTGAATACAGAATGATAAAGAAGTCTTAGCATTTTGTAGAAAGCAAAGAAATCATGCCTCCTAGATGGCCCTTAAGCTAGCTTTTAACTGCCTGGAAATCAGCTAGAAATGCATAATCAAACTTGCCATTAAAGGCACAGTGTGTAGCATAAATCTTGGGAACATAATCTGCAAATGAATGCAAAGAGGTTCTTTCACATTCATTTGGTTTTCATTATATTTGCATGGAAGTCTGCCAATCCAAACACATTTTTTTCCTACCTTTCTATCCATCAGAAGTTAGAACAGAAATGATGGATGGTGTCACTGACCAGTCCAACAGCCTGTTTCTTTCAACACATTACTGTGTATTTACTGTTTTAGGTATATTGTTTTCAATTTCTGGCAGAATAGTCAGGTTTTGATCATTGGTAGAAAATGTCAGTGCTCACATTTCCTGTGGGGTTTTGGCCTTTTTTGTGAAAAGGTAGAAGGAGTTAAATGAATTATGATGCTGTCATCTGAAGAAACCACGATATATTTCTTTGCCAAATTTTAGCAAGAACATAGCTGATCATCTGCTCGTACAAGCCCTTCGCTGAACTCTCCCAGCAGTTCACTGAGGCTGCTGCCTGCTCTCTCTCTTGCTGGGAGAATGCAGCCTGCAAACGTCTTTTAACCTTCCTTTTGAAAGGTTAATGGATTTAATAACCCCCAAGGAAGATAGGTTTTGCCACAGGGACTTAGGAATCTAAATTTATGAATTTAGAGTTTCATAACTGAGCTTAAATAAAATGAACACCAAGTTGCTTCATAATGCAAACACAGTATTGAGAATACACTTGTCTTTCATCCGTTTTTGGAGAGTGGGCACTGATGTCCTAATTTTCAACTCGGTATCCTTATGTTATCTATGTGATAACACATATTTCTTGGCAGTAAACAACACATTCTGAACATTTGTGAGAATGTATGGACACTGGTCATGTAGACTATAATTTACAATACTTAGATATTCCACGGTAACCATCAGTTCATATTACCTAATTTCTTGTACTGACCCTTAAGGAAATGTCTTTTCTTGGGTAAGCTACATTATTTTTCAACCAATTCATAAGATATCATAGTTAAAACAATCTTAAGGATTTCTTAAGGATGGCTTAGTTTTATTTGTTAGACTTTCTCACTCTAATTTTAAACTCCTTTTTTCATTTGACTGCAAATTATCTTTCATGAATAATAAGTTTAAGCCTCTGAATATTTTTTATTTTTGGTTTTGTATTTTATATTTGTCTCATTACTTTATTCCTTTGGCCACCCATGGCCTAAGGTGTCTTCTTTCCATGACATTCATGTAGCAAACATTGTATTGCCTACTCTGTGTCATACCCCATATGCTACATGTTAGCTTTAGTGTCTAAAATAAAAATACACTTATTTCTTGCACTTACATGCTTTAATGTCTTTGGGATAAAAGTATATAATTATAATAAATAAATGTAGAAAAGCAGACTTCCAGACTGACATAGAGTTGGAGAAACAGAGGGCTACATCGTGGACTTTTAGATTGCCAATGTCAGATAGTTAAGTAAAGATGGTCAAAATAAGGAGGAAAATAATACCAGTCAGGCAATAAGTGATCAGGGCCAGTAAATGATATTGTTAGGCCTAAACGCAAAATGGTGTGATAACATAGATGACTTGAAAAAGAATGAGGGTAGAAAATCAGTTACGTAAGTCAACGACACAGTCATTGGGCCTGTCTCTATGTTCTTCTGGACTAGACAAACTGAAGAGCAGCGTGTACTCTCAGAGACCTGGACATCTACTGGCAAAAGTGCCTAGAGCTCGTGTCTGAGCTAGAGTATAGACGGAGGAAAAATAAACTCTGAGGACTACTTGAGAAATGCTTTTACTCCATGAGTGCTCCGAACCACATACCTACCTTGGCTATACATCAAAGACAACTGATTACAAATTATTCAATATATGTTTAAACCCAGACATGACAGCCTCTACTTTGGGGCACTGAGGAAATTTGAAAATCTCTGTCTTTTTTTCATATGTTTGGTTAATTCATCCAAGTAGATGGAGGCCATAGTGCTTCCCAGGGTAATGGAGGGAAAGGGAGTAAAGAGAACAGCATTTTGTTGCTGTTGTTGTTTTAATTGAAAGAGAATTTAATTAGACACATTATGGCCATTGCTTTGTGTTTAAAACTGTGAAATCCTTCAGAGTTCATCTAGCCAGGAGATCGCCAGATAGCGAAGTACGGAAATGGTCCCACTTATAGATGGCAGACTTTAGTGAGCCTAAGTAGGAAGAGACAGAGAGTGGGGAAGTTCAGGCTCAATCTAAAGTTACTCATATGCCCTGTTCCCCGAAGAAGCATGTGAGGTGACTCTTCAGCCAACCCACCTGTTCCATTTCCAGTGTAAGAAACTCAAGGCCAGAGAAAGTTAGAGATCAAAATCTCATAGCAAATATGATGGGTACAGAGATGATGAAAACCGATTCTTTACTTTCACAGACTCTCAGCATTGTTAGCAGAAGCGTCTTCGTCCATCTCACACACTTGAAGGTAAACAAGGCTGCATCTCCATAGTTAGAGCAGTGGCTAACTCCAGTGTGCTGGCTTCTATGCTTCTGCTGCTGTAACCTCTAAGAGATAAGCTACTGCTTTGGCAGCAGGGACCAGCCCCTAAGTCTGGTGTTGAAGGATGAAGTGAGGATGCATATACTTTTCTTAACTTTTCCTATGTTACTTGCCTCTGATGTTTCCAGTAATAAACTTACAGAAAAATAACCTAAACATAATTTTGATAATAGTTTCTCAGTACTGGTACTTATCAAAATCCTGTTAGATTCTGCTTCTGCATTCAGTTTATAAGGAACTAAAAATCATTCCCCCATGATGTTCAAATATTTTTATGATGGAATAATTTTAGGACATAATCCTTGGTTGTAAGTAAATTCACCTTGGGCGAGAAACACAAAGAAAAAATGATATAGCTTTGGGTAAACAATAGCCTTTTATTAAAGCATCTATATAGGGCAGTGACTAGGGAGGTCATGGGCAGCTGTGCTGCCCGGAAAGCTACTGACTTTGGGAGCAAAATGATGCTGCCAAAGTCATCTCTGCTGCTCAGACTTGGACATCTGATGACATCCTGTGTTCTCTTTAAACAAAAATAGCCCCAGAACAAAAAAGGGAACAAAGCAGTGGCCCTCCTTCCCCTAGCAGAGCATTCTCTTGATGAGAGTCCCGCAAATATGCTCCCTGAAACAAAACCAAAAATGTGTTTAAAGACAGACCTAAAATAAACTCCCCGTCAAAGAAAGCAGCTTCAGCCGTTCGCGGGAAAATACTATGTCCACAGCCTCTTATAGGTCACTGTTAACCTCTCTCAATTGGCTTTAAAACAAAGACATCAGAACTCGGCCTCCATCTTTAAAAACCATTTTAGATACTTGAGACGGGAGGATTTCAAATCCCTCTCAAACTCATCCAGGAACATTGCTTTCATGACTTTGATTTTGTTCTTTCACTTGTTTAAATAAGCAATGTTTCAATAAAAATAGTTAATATTTAGTAAACAGTTCAGAGGCATTCATAAATTCATCCTGAAATCTATAGTTTTAAGATTTGTTTGGAAACCTGCCATCAAATAGATATGATCTGAGACTGTAATAGTTCTTAGGACTTTGCTATGACACAGTCTTGTGATATAATTCAAACTGTAAGAAAGAGTGGAGATACTCAGATAGTTTCATATCAATCAAGAATATGTCAAAGACAGTGAGCTTATAATTCACGATCCTAGAAAAGCTAAATTAGAAGGTGAATCCAAAGACAAACATATAGGCATCCTCCTGAATATTAACCTTCATCAGGTGATGAAAGGAGACAGAGACCCACACTGGAGCACCGGACAGAAATCTCAAGGTCCAAATCAGGAGCAGAAGGAGGGGGAGCACGAGCAAGGAACTCAGGACCACGAGGGGTACACCCACACACTGAGACAATGGGGATGATCTTTCAGGAATTCACCAAGACCAGCTAGCCTGGGTCTGAAAAAGCATGGGATAAAACCGGACTTACATAGCAGACAATGAGGACTACTGAGAACTCAAGAACAATGGCAATGGGTTTTTGATCCTACTGCACATACTGGCTTTGGGGGAGCCTAGGCAGTTTGGATGCTCAACTTACTAAACCTGGATGGAGGTGGGCGGTCCTTGGACTTCCCACAGGGCAGGGAACCCTGATTGCTCTTCAAGCAGATGAGGGAGAGGGACTTGATCGGGGGAGGGGGAGGGAAATGGGAGGCAGTGGCAGGGAGGAGGCAGAAATCCTTAATAAATAAATAACTTTAAAAAAAAGAATATGTCAAAGAATATGAAACAGGTGTATATAGCCTGAGAGAAAATCTAAGACATAGCCATAGTTCTTACTTCCAAGTAAAGAAGATACCAAATAAGTGGTATTGATATAATTTTTTTAAAGGTAGAACACTGGTATTTGTTTTTTAAAGATATCATTCTTTTTTATTTTTAAAACAATCTTATTTTACATATCAATCCCAGTTCCCTCTCCCTCCTGTCCTCCCACTCTCCCCACCTTCTCCTCACACCACCCCCATCCACTACTCAGAGAGGGTGAGGCCCTCCATGGCGATTCAATGAAGCCTGTCACATCACTTGACATCACAGGCCTTCCTCCCTGTATCTAAGCTGAGCAAGGTATACCTCGTTAGGGAATGAACTCCAAAGAGCCAACTGTTTCTACTGTTTCTATGGCTAGTGGTCCCACCAACTGTCCCTAACATATAACTGTCACCCTCATCCAGAGGGCCTAGTTCAGTCTTATGCTGACAAGATCTCCTTAGTAAAGATATGATTCTTATAGCCACTGTGGCTTTCTTACAAATCCTGCATAGAATAAAGCCAGCAAACATTCTAGCATGAAAGAAACTCATGGGCCTCCACCCCTAACAGGCTTTGTTGGCAGTTAATGGCTTCTGGGGCACAGGTTGAGGGAGGGTCATCAAGACAGTAGAGCTCCACTCCTGCTTTGCACCTTTGCTTCTCACCATCCTTTCCCACTGTGCTCAAAGAAAAATCATAATCTTCATTGTTTTGTTGGGTTTTATTCATATTCAAAGTATTAGGTATCCTTGTAAATCTTTCTTTTCTTCTTACCCTGATATGTGGTTACAAACTCATCTATATCATCATGTAAATGCTCACTTTTCTTTATTTTTCTGAAATTTATTTCATCAAATGAATATATGACAAGTTGTCCATTCTGTAGAGAACATTTGGGTATTTGCGCTTATTACAGATAATGTCACAGTGGGTTGTGGTGGCGCATGCCCTTAATTGTAGCACTTGGGAGGTAGAGACAAGCAGAACTCTGTGGGTTCAAAGCCAGCCTGCTCTACAAAAAAAGTTTCAGGACAGGCTCCAAAACTACACAAAAAAACCTGTCTCACAAAAACAAAACAAAAAACCAAAAAAATAAATAAAATACTGAAAAACAAATAATGTCACAGTGAACATTATACTCAGATTTTTCAGGCAATGAAGTATGCACTTTTTCTGGTTAGAGTTATTGGCTTTTGTAAGGTGTTTAAACAAACTGCACTATTAACCACAGTATCTTAGAGTTCCTCTTGTCCCATTCCTTCACTAATGTTTTATATACTATTTTAATATATGCCATAGTAGTGCTTTTAAAGATCTTCATGTGTTTGTGTGTGCAGGCATGCAGGCACTCATATCACACAAGCATGTGTGGCTGGGTGGGGGTGGAGGACAACTTGCAAGATCTCTTCTTCTCAAGAACAAATTCCAAGGATCAAAGCAGGCAGGCCTGGCAGCAGGTACTTACCTTCTGCTAATCTGTCTCCCTGGCCTCAAACAGAGTCAGCCAAGTTATCTTAATGTTTTAATCTGCAGTTTGCCCAATTTGATTATTTGAGAATTCTCTTAAGAAAACTACATTTTCAATATTCTTATACAAACATTTATAGGATTGTCTGCTATAGTTTTAGTTGAATGATAAGAGTATATTAGTAGGTAATAATACTATTTTAATTAATGTCTATATATACAAATTTAATTAAGACTTAATTTTACTAGTAATACTGATAAAATTAGTTCTATTTGAAATGGGAATGCATTGTCAGATATGTGTCTACACAGTAGCTTGCCATTTCTCTCTGTAATAACTTTTGATGAATTTGTGTATTGTTTGTCATTTTAAGTTAATACTTTCCATGCTTAAGGAAAACCTTTCCTTGCATCAAGGTTATAAAACCATATAATATTGTCTTTTGGTATTTTACCTTGTTCTGTATCAAGACTGAAATCAGTGGAGGTGGCCAGTTCCATGGGAGCAGGCCTGAGACAGCAACCTTCTCGTGACCAGGAATGAATCCAGACCAGGGGCATTTACAGAAACAGGACTGATCAAGCAACCTAAGCCAAACCAGGCCTGAGGCAGAAAATTCCACAGAAGCAGGACAGAGCCAGTGAACTTGGATCCATACCAGGGACATTTGCAGGAACAGGACTGGGCCAACGACCTAGGCTAGAGCGGGTCTGAGATGGTGAGCTCCATGGGAGCAGGAGCAGATCCAGACCAGGAATATTTGCGGGGGTAGGACTGAGCCAGTGACCTGGGCCAGAGCAGGCTCGGGGATGGTGAATGCCACAAGAGCAGGACTGAGCCAGTGACCTAGGCCAGAGCAGACCTAAGACAGCAAACTCCACAGGAGCAGATAAAGAAAAGCAACAATTGAGAGAGGAGGCCAGAGCCAGAGACCTCTGCAGGTCTAGGCATAAGTCTGGGACCTACAAGGGTACAGGCAGAAACCAGAGACCTCTGTGGGTCTGGACATTGGTTTGGGACCTCTGAGGGAGTTGTCAGAAACCAGAGACCTCTGCAAGTCCAGGTGTGAGTCTGGAACCTCTGAGGGAGCAGGCCTAAGCCAGGACCTCTGCAGGTCCAGGAACACCCATGTCTGGGACCTCAGAAGGAGTATATCGGAGCCAGAGACCTTTGCGAGACCAACCTCATGCCAGGGACCTCCTTAGCAGCAATCCAGACCAGGGACATTTACAGAAACAGTTCTGAGGCAGTAACCTATGACAAAGCAGGCCTGAGACAGTGAACTCTATGGGAGCAAAGCAAATCCTAGAAGCATTGGGTGATCTCCAACAGGGTGACTGGAAGTGTGGCACAGAATGCACCACAAAGAGAAACCATCTGAGCCTTGGATCCTTTGGCACCTGGAACACTGATCACCAGAGTGAGTCACAAACAACCCCAATTACACCAATTATAGGAAAAGATGAGTAGCCAAAGTAAGAGCACATAGAACACCACAAAGAGCTACATGACACCAGTAAAATCTAGTGACCTTACAACAAGACTTGAACAACCAAATAGAGATGAAGCAGAAGAAAATGACCTAAAAAATAACTTTAGGAGAATGTTTGAGGGAAGAAATTCCCTCAAAGGAATGGAGGAAAAGACAAATAAAAAATTGGAAGACATCAACAAATCCCTGAAAGAAAACCAAAAAAAAGTAATCAAATGTATAAAAGAACTATTCAAGACTTGAAAACTGAAATAGATACAATAAAGAAAACACAAACCAAGGGAATTATGGAAACAGAAGCCGTGAGAAAACGATCAGGAACCACAAATTCAAGCATAAACAGCAGAATACAAGAGACGGAAGAAAGAATCTCAAGCACTGAAGATACAATAGTCAAAGAAAACATTAAATCTAACAAAAGCTTAACACAAAATATCAAGGAAATATGGGACACCATGGAAAGACCAAACCTAAGAATAGTAGTTGTAGAAGGAGAAGTTCAACTCAAAAGCACAGGAAATATCTTCAACAAAATCATAGAAGAAAACTACCCAACATAAAAAAAAAGATAGGAATATGAAGATACAAGAAGCTTACAGAATACACAATTAGACTGGGTCAAAAAAAAGTTTCCTAGCCACATAATAATCAAAATACTAAGCATACAAAAAAAAAGAAAGAATATTAAGAACTGCAAAGGAAAAAGACCAAGTAACTTATAAATACAGACCTATCAGAATTACACCTGACTTCTCAATGGAAACAATGAAAACCAGAAGGTCCTAGTCAAGCTTTAAGCAGGCATTAAGAGACCACAGATGTCAGGCCAAACTAATATACCAAGCAAAACTTTCAATCACCATAGACAGACAAGATATTCCATGACTACTACAGACTTAACCATTACCTAGCCACAAACCCAGTCCTACACAAAGTACTAGAAGGAAAGCTCCAACACAAGGAAGTTAGCTACATCAAAAAATAAAGAAAATAACGAAACCTGGATGGAGGTGGGTGGTCCTTGAACTTCCCACAGGTCAGGGAACCCTGATTGCTCTTCAAGCTGATGAGAGAGAGGGACTTGATCGGGGGAGGGGGAGGGAAATGGGAGGCAGTGGCGGGGAGGAGGCAGAAATCCTTAATAAATAAATAAATTTAAAAAAAAAAAAAAAAAAAGAAACCCAAATGATGATCCCATAGCAGCAAATCCCAAAGAAGGGGAAAACACACAAATTAACATTATCAACAACAAAAACTAAATTAACAGGAGATAGCAATCACTGGTCATTAATATCCTTTGATATAAATGGACTCAACTCACCTATAAAAATGTATAGCTAAATAGATTGGAAATGAAACAGAATCCATCCTTCTGCTGTATAAAAGAAACACACCTCAACCTCAAAGACAAACATTGCCTCAGAGTAAAGGGTTAGAAAAAATTTTCCAATCAAATGGACCTAAGAAACAAACTGGAGTAGCTATCTTAATATATAACAAAATAGACTTTAAACTAAAATCAATCAAAAGAGACAAAGAAGGGCATTTCATATTAGTCACCAGAAAACGCTATCAAGAGGAAATCTCAATAGTGAACATTTATGTCCCAAATACAAGGGCACCCTCATATGTAAAAGAAACACTTCTAAAGCTTAAATCACGCATTAAACCCCAGATACTAAGAGTAGGAGAGTTCAACACCCCATTCTCACCACTGGACTGTTTGATTAGACAAAAAATAATAGAGAAATAAGGAAACTAACCGATGTTATGTCTCAAATGGACTTAGTAGACAATTATAGAATATTCCATACAAATATAAAAGAATATACCTTTTTCTCAGAACCTCATGGAACTTTCTCAAAAATTGACCACATACTTGGTAACAAAACAAACCTCAACAAAAAAATTGGAATAACTCTATGTATCTTATCATATCACCATGGCTTAAAATTAGACTTAAATAGCAACACTAATTCTAGAAAGCTCACAAGCACATGAAAATTAAATAATGCTCACCTGAATCATGAATGGGTCAAGGATGAAATAAAGGGAGAAGTTAAAGACTTCCTAAAATTTAATGAAAATGACCACACAACATACCCAAATTTATGGGACACAAGGAAAGCAGTGTTAAGAGAAAAGTTCATACCATTAAAGGCCTACATAGAGAAGTTGGAAAAAATCTCACATTAGTGAGTTGACAGAACATTTGAAAACTCTAGAACAAAAAGAAACAAACTCACGCAGGAGAACTAGATGGCAGTAAATAATCAAAAGAGAGCTAAAATCAACAAAGTAGAAACAAAAAAGAATACAATGAATCAATGAGACAAAGAGTTTGTTCTTCAAGTATATCAATAAACTAGACCAACCTTTATCCAAACTAACCAAAAGGCAGAGAGAGAATAGCCAAATTAACAAAATCAGAAATGAAACGGGAAACATAACAGACATGGAGGAAATACAGATAATCATCAGGTCATATTTTGAAAACCTGTACTCCACAAAATTGAAAAACTGAAAGGAAATGGACAACTTTCTGGATAAATATCACTTATCAAAATTAAAACAAGACCATATAATTAAATAGATCTATAACTGCTAAAGAAATAGAAACAGCCAACAAAAAGTCTCCCAACTATAAAAAGCCCAGGACAAGATGATTACAGCTCAGAATTCTATAAGATTTTCAAAGAAGAACTAATACCAATACTCCTCAAATTGTTCCACATAATAGAAACAGAAGGAACATTGCCAAACTTACCCTGATACCCAAACCACAGAAGGACAATATTAAGAAGGAATTACTGATCAATCTCACTCATGAACATTAGTGCAAAAATAGTCAAATAAATACTGGCAAATCAAATACAAGAACACATCAGAACCATCATCCACCATGATCTCGCTGGCTTCATCTGAGAGATAGAGGGATGATTCAAAATACTTAAATATGTCAACATAATCAACCATATAAAAAAATGAAAAATAAAAACCACATGATCATCTCACTAGATGCCACAAAAACTTTTGACAAAATGCAACATCACTTCATGATTAATGTCTTGGAGAGAGCAGGGATACAAGAAACATACCTAAATATAATAAAGGTAATATAAAACATGTTAGCAGCCAACATCAAACTAAATGGAGAAAAACTCACAGCGATCCCTCTGAAATCAAGAATAAGATAAGGCTGTCCACTCTCTCTATATTTACTCAATATAGTTCTTGAGGTTCTAGCTAGAGCAATAAGATAGCAAAAGGAGATCAAGGAGATACAAACCAGAAAAGAAGAAGTCAAATTCTTACTATTGCTGATGATATGATAGTTTATGTAAGCGATCTTAAAATTCTACCAAGGAACATCTACAAGTCATAAACACTTTCAGTAATGTAGCAGAATACATGGTTAACTCAAAAAAAATTAGTTGTCCCTTTTACACAGATGATAAATGGGCTGAGAAAGAAATCAGAGAAACATCACCCTTCACAATAGCTACAAATAGCATAAAATATCTCAGAGAAACTCTAACCAAACAAATGGAAGACTTGTATGACAAGAACTTTAAATCTCTGAAGAAAGAATTTGAAGAAGACACCAGAAAGTGGAAAGATCTCCCATGCTCATGGGTAAGTAGAATTAAAATAGTAAAAAATGATAATCTTACCAAAAGCAATCTACTGATTCAATGCAAATGCCCATCAAAATCCCAGCAAAATTCTTCACAGACCTCAAAATAACAGTACTCATTTGGAAAAGCAAACAACCCAGGATAGACAAAACACCTGTACAATAAAAGAACTTCTGGAGGCATCACAATGGCTGACTTCAAACTCTACTACAGAGCTACAGAACTGAAAACAACCTGGTATTGGCATAACAACAGACAGAAGTAACTCAGACACAGAAAGAATCTCATATGTACTCACTCATAAGTGACTTTTAGACATAATGCAAATAAAAGCAGCCTATAATTCATACTTCCAGAGAAGCTAGACAACAACGAGGATCCTAAGACAGACATACATGGATCTAATCTACATGGGAAGTAGAAAAAGACATGATCGCCTGAGAAAATTGGGAGCATGGGGACCATGGGAGAGAATTGAATGGGAGGAGAGGGGAAGGGGAGCAGAGAAAAATGTATAGCTCAATAAAAAAGAATGTAAAGAAAATATTGTATGTTTTGCATCCTAAATATGAACTGTGAACATTTCCTTAAATTTCTCCCTCAAAAAGGTTGAGCCAATTTTGCATAATACAAAAATGTGCATAGGCATTTGATTAACTTCCCTTACCCACAGAAACTTAACACAAGTTGTATATTATTACTACTTTTCCTTATACCATTGTGGTAAGAAGAACATAGCTTCTTGTTATTAAAATTATTTATAAGATATTCTAAGTATAAAATGGTGAAGTATTTTTTTGCTATTTTTGAGATTATAATATAATCCAGCATTTCCCAAGTCCCTTTCCTCCCTCTGAATTCTCCCATATACTCCTTGCTGCTCTCCTTCAAAGCAATGAATTTCGTCATAATATTTTACACACCTTCCTCATGCCCTAAGATCATATTCGCTCCATTTCACTCTCCTGTCTCCACTTACCTTTTGCTGACCCCTTGTCCTTCTTAAATAGTACCACTTCTACTTTACTGTATTCTAGGTGTTTTTAAATTTTTAACTGGAACATTATGTGAAAGAAAACCTATAATAGTTATCTCCATAGGTCTGGTTTCTGTGATTATCCCAGTGGTCTCCAGTTGCTTTTATTTCCCTACAGACGACATGATCCTGTTCTGCTCTATGACTAAAAGTACTCTATTGTGTACACATTGTTTTCCTTTTCATCCATTAATGGGAATCCAGGCTGACTTCATATCTTGGCCATTGTGAATATTACCGTAGTATATATATATATATGTGTCTGACAGTACCTCTATTACATGCTGAGGTAGATTTTGGGGTCTGGGGTACTGACTCAGCATTAGCATGCCTGTAATACAGCAATTAGCACCTTTCAGTTTTTGAGGAACCTCCATTTACATAGCAGTTGTCAATAGCAATGGGTAAGGGTTCCCTTTCCCCACATCTGGACCAATTTTGCTATGTTTGCTATTCTTTCCTTGATGAATTATGCCACTACGAAGGCAGTGAGAAGGAATTTCAATACAGAGTTGACTGAAGTTTCACTGATGGCAGAGATATTGAACAACGTTTAAAATACCTATCAGTTATCCTTCTATTGAGAAATAGCAATTCAGTTGTTTACTGATTTTACCATTAATAATTAGATTTTTTATTCTTTTGATGCATAGTTTAATGTCTGAGAAAGATTTTCCTCTCATTCTGTAGGTTGTTACTTTACCTCACTCTGGTGATTTTCTCTTTTGCTGTGCAAAAAGCGTTTTAATTCCATGCAATCTCATTTGTAAACTCTTCATACTCTCTGAGCTTCTAGAGTCCTATTTATAAAACCATCATCTTCCACATCTGTGGATATATTCTCTTTATATTTTCCTATAGTGCTTTCAAACTTTGGATCTTTTGCTTGGTATTTCGAGTCTGTTCTGATTCCATATGGATTAGTAGAATGCTTTCAATATTATATCTAAATCACCTCTCAAACTCCCCCAGTGTCTCCTCTTCCCGTATTCATGGTCTCCCTTTTAATTATTATGATAACATGTTTATACATAAACACACGCACACACCCCACTGAGTTTGCTTTGCATATGTACATGTGTCCAGGAATGCCCACTTGAAAGTAGACATCCTACGTGTGAACTCATCCTGAAAGAAACTAATTCACCGACTTTGCTAACCATCTGTAGCTTTTCATCCATGGGTGGTGCCAAATGAAATCTACTCTGGTGTTGCCATTATACTGGTCTTATCAGGCAACCATATTATTGGAACTTCATGGGTGTATTTTCCCTGCCAGACCTAGAAGACACTTTCTAGCAAATAGGGATCGTGGGACTCTGGTCCTTAGAATCCTTTGACCTCTCTTCCATGACTTCCCCTGAGTCTCAGAACATCTTTAGTGTTCACTGTCTTCTTCCCTCTCCCCCTGTACTGCCCTTCTCCTCCCAACCCATTTTTCGTATTGTGGCATTTGTGTCTATGAGCTCCATGTCTAAATTCTTTCTCCCCACTCGCCATCCTCCATAGTCTCTTCCAAATTTCTTGATTTCTTACAATAATCGAAATTAATATTGCCATTCATTACTATAAACTTCCTTCTTAGAAATAGCTTGTTGGTTTCTTCTGAGAAATCCTAGGTTATTCTGATAAAATTTCTTTGGAAAGAAGCGCAACTGTTAAATCCTCAGCTCTCACCAGTCTCTCTTTGTTATGAACTTTAGAAATTTAAGTATAATGTAATGTGAAGAAATCTTTTCTGATTGTGTCTATTTGGGATTCTAAATGTTTCCTGTACTTTTATGTGCGTTTGGATAATGTTCTCTAATAACTTCATTGAATACATTTTCTCTGCCTTTAATTTGTATCCCCAGCTCTTTCTGCCAGGAGTCTCCTATTTGGTCTCTCTGTGTCTCACCCAGAGTTCCTGAAAACTGTGGTCATTGTACCGTTTTCCCATCATTGTTACTTAGTTGTAATAATTCCTCAATATTCCTCTTTTCTATGTTAACTTTCTTTATTTGATCTCATTCAGGGGAAGTTTTTCCATTGTCTACATTTAGAAGACTTTTGCTTTATTGTTTTGCTTTCAGAATCTCTTTTTGCTATGTTTCTTGCACAAGCCTTGATTTCTTTACTTCATTTATCTATTTATTTGAATCTCCTTTAGAATTATTTATATTTTGAAAAGTAAACTTGTAAAGCCTTTGTTCCATATTTCAGCCGTTTTTTTTTATCTTTTGGGCTAGTTATTAGTGAATTATTAACAAATCTTTAGGTCTATGTCTCTGATGGTATTTTTCTATTCTCATTAAAGGGGTACTTGGTGATTTGTCTTCTCAAGTTTTCTCAGTTGATTTTAATAAAAATCAAATAAACCATGTTTCCTTTGGCTATTTTCTCATGGTCTGTGTTGAGCAATCTTATTTCCTCTAGCCTTGTGTCCACCGTATTTTTAAGGAATGTATCTTAGAAGTAGCATCTAGTGTACTTTTAATTCAGTTTAGACACCATTTTCCTTCTAATTGAAACAATTACTTTTAATATAATTGCTAATATAATTTTATATTATATATAAATTATATAATATATAATGCAATTTAAAAATAATTGCTAATATGTTTGTGATAGAAGTTTATTAAGATTTGGTAACTATTTAGTGTGGTGATTTTTAATTGCGAATTCCTTACAATAAAGTGATTTTTATTAAGAAAGAATAAGATTAAAATAATTATCTCTTGACTCACTTGCATTACATTTGTTTTCCTTTTTTATATCTTTTAAGGTAATTTAGATATATTGATCCTCCCTTCTTTATTGGCTTATTAATTATACACTCGTGTATGTGTGTGTGTGTGTGCATGTGTGCGCAAAGGTCTTCTGTACCTATGGATACTCGTGAAATTACTATTACCAAGAATAACCTCAACTTCTCATCCTCTTGAATTTGCTTTCTGTATGCTGGGATTGCATGTATGAGCCACAATACCCACTCTATGCAATACTGAGGATTGAACCAAAGCTTTCTGCATGCTTGGTAAGCACTTGAGCATCGATATGGTGCACACCTGCAGCTCTATGATCCTTTCTATCACTGTGGTTGAGTCCGTGACCTTCTAGGACTTCAAATCTTTAACATCACGTGTTTGCATTTCCCTGACAACACTAGAGATCCTGGTGTTTTCACTCTGTTTATCATCATCCCAATAGCCAGCACTTCACTCACTTTCTTTTTCTTTAAAACCATTTTCGTATATTTGGGAGAGTGTTTCACTGAGCGTAAAATTATAGGAGACAACTTTTATTCAGAATCTTGAAAATATCATTTCATTGTATAGGAAAATTTGTATTGCATACTTTTGACGTTAATATTATTTTGCTGTTCAAATATTTCTGAGTTTCTTTGTCTCTGTCTCTTTGTCTCTGTCTCTTTCTCTGTCCATTTCAACAGTTTTACTGTAATAGAGTCAGGAGTAATTTTTTTCATCATCTTTCACTGTAGAAATTCTTTCCCTTTGCTTTTTCAGTTGATTCTCCTACATTTGCTGTGCTGGAACTCCAATTAGGAATGTCTATGCAAGACTCTGATATTGCACCTATAAAAAATCTTGTTAACCAAATTTATCACAAATAATTTCTAGTATTTCTTTCAAGCCAATAATTCTCACATCACCTTCCAATAGCCTATGTATCCTACCATTTAGACTCCTGTTTTCAGTTCTTAAATCTTCAAAGCTCATTAATTTCTGCTTAGTTCTTGTTTTTGTAAATTCAAGATATTTCAAAATTTTTAAATTTTCAACATATTATCCATTTTTAAACCTATTCATCACAGCGCTTTTAAGGCAGTTAGATATTTTTTTGAAATTTGCTATTTAAGAATTTGTTTCTTCCCCTGTTTTGTGTCATACCTTCTATTTTTAAAAAGAAATGCTAAGTGTTGTACTTATTAACATATTGTGTTGGCTAACCTGCCATGACCCTGGATAATGTTGCTATTCTCCATAGGTCTGCTTGGCCAGTGAGCATTGGTAGGTTACCCAGCTGTAGTCCCAGATTCAGCTACAGAATTGGTAATGCTCCATCTGTCTTTTATTAAGTCTAATTTCTCTTACGTGGACACCTGTATTCCCCATTGAGATTACAGTCGTGTGTGTGTGTGTGTGTGTGTGTGTGTGTGTGTGTGTGTGTGTGTGTGTGTATCTGAATTCCTTTCTCCTGGAAGTTTCTGAACTGTAGCTTTTGAGTCCTTAAGACTGTGAGATTGCAAAGCTCTGCTCAGTCCTTCACTGGCTCTCTGCCTGGCTTCTTATTCTCCTGTTTTATCCACTTAAGTAATTCATCAAGTAACTTCTTATTAGTCACTTTGAGGATCCAGTTTTGTTGTTGCTGTTGTTGTTGGTTTCTTTCTTAACCAAACTTCGGGCGGCATGTCATTAGTTATTCCCATTTGGAATAGTCACAAAATTAAAAAGTTTAATGTTGGAAAGGACTTAAGACATCATCTCTGTTGGCTCCCCTCCCACACAGTACAGAAATGTTTCCTGCAGCATCCTTGGCATATGCTCATCCGGTCTCAATTTGGATGTCTTCAGCAAAGGAGCTCATCAGTTCCTGAAACAATCCATTCTGTTGGACAACTCTATTTTAAAAATCCTTATGTTGAGCTAAAATATGCCTTTTTGTAACTTATACTCATTTACTCATTGTTTCAAGTTTTCCTTCTGGAATTAGTCAAAACACGAGAACATTTCAGATAGCTGTTTTTAAAGCAGAACTAAATGGCATTTCTGTGTATGTATATCCCACTACTTTATTGCTTTCTTGTTTCAACTCATTGAACTTAAACTACTGGATTTGGATTAATAATCATAAAGGCATTTGGTAGTGCTTATGATACTGCCTTTGTAGTATACATATTCTTTTTATATTTTAAAGGTAAAAAACTGTGCAGTTGAGTTCAGTATACATGTATATGTCTGTATGTATTACATACACATTTACACATACCTTTTAATGATTTTTTTAAGACTGGTCCTCTTGGATCTGGCTATCTGGGGACTTATAAGCTTCTGCTTTAATGTCCTGGGTTGGAAGTGAAGGTATGCACCCCCATCCTCAGCTTAAATTTAATCATTTTTATATGAAAAGGGAGGAAGTCTACGATATGTTTTCAAAGACGATATTCCATAACCACTTGCTGATACATAGAGAAACGAGTCTTCATTTGCCAAGAAGCTCAAAAGTCCAGAGTATATATTATTGTTTTTCTTAGTTCTTACAGGTTGTCTTGAAAGCCTGTTATTATTAATAAGAATATTCATCTAGCAGTAAGTTTTTATTGTTTTTATATGTGATTTGTTTAATTTGCCTTTACTTTGGACTATCTTTCTGCTCAGTAAGAACTCACTTCCCCTTTGTATGGTTTGATATTATTCAGCTGTGGCATGGACAGTTGAGAATAGTGCTGTAAAATGTTATATTAAGATAATGCATATAACTATCCTGGCAGACCTGGACTTGCAGTCACTCTCTGTGTGAAGGTGTGCCACATGTGTGTGGCTGCAAGGAAGCAAGGGATCCTTTGGAACTGCAGTGATGGGGGTGGTGAGCCTCTACACATGGGTGCTAGGTACTCAAACCAACCCTCCAGCCCTGACAGTCATTCTTTTAACAGATGGTCTCTTCTAGTTGTTGCTGTCATCCAGAATAAACAGATGACCAATTGCTTCAAATATCACTGAACAGCATACTTTATTGCATCCCGGCCTAATCATTTAAGTTCCTGCTTACATCCTGTCCCCTTTTCACATCCAAGCACAATGTAATTTTGTGTGTACAATCTCTGCTTTTTTTTTCATAAACTATCCAGAGTGGGAAAACAAAATGAAAACCAAACACACAAAAGAGCAAAACAACAACAAAACAACCAACCAAATAAACAAACCAAACGTTTGTCTTGCTCCCAGAAGAAATGGAGCGCAGTGTGAGTTAGGGAAGCTCAAAGGCCTGCCTCTCACAGGACCTGAACTCACGCTATGAGCAAAGCCAGAGTTGGAGGACTCAAACCCCCTTCAGGCGTCCCTCTCAGACCTCCAACGCCCAGGTGACGACAAGAATGGGGAGTGCGCAGTCTTTAGTTACTTCACAGAGTGTCACTTTTCTAAATCAGACGACACAGTCGCACAGGATTGCCCATCATTATTCCAAGAGGCATCCTCAGCCTTGGTTAGGCAACCGGTGAAGTGGTGCTGATGTCTGCTTTTCAGTCTGATCAGCCTCAGTTACAAGATACCCGATCTACCGGGGTTAGACATCCTCTAATAACCCAAACGTGTGCTGAGGTTGAGTCACTGAGCAGAGGTTACTATGACAAGAGAAAAAAAATCTCCTAATCCCCAGAATTCTGATTGCACATTCTGGAACAAGAGAAGTACTACCGACACCTTAGAAGGCCATGAGTAGCCTCCGGGAGTTAATCTATTCACACATCCAGAACAGCAAATGGCTGAGACACCTGGCTAATAATTCTAAAGGAAGATTTCAGAAGTCTGCAAGTTGGATGAAGTGTGGAAACAAACATTTTCTCTTTCCCTCAAATGGGATCTTTTAACAAAACCTTGGCAAAAATCACTGTGATTATAAGATCTGCTCATGGATGAAGACCTTGGTGAGTGATTAAATGCTCACTGCAATATTCAGGCCCTTCAACATTGCAATGAAGCAAGGATTAAGAAAAGTTTAGGAAAAATGTGTGGGTGCTTTTTTTCATTAGTAGAAAAGGAAAATAGAGTAAAAAACATTTGTTTTTTGCTGTCATTTTCCTTATGATTTAAGGAAAGAATGGCTCAGGTAGACAGAATTCCGTGAATTCCAGGCCAGGCTAATATACATAGAAGGTTCTGGGGCAACAAGGATGCTTAGGGAAACCCTATCTCAAAGTAACAAACAAAATCTCCAAAACAACAACAATAAAGAGAAAGAAAAAAAATGAAAGGAAGAAAGAAGAAGGAAGGAAGGATGCAAGGAAGGAAGAAAGAAGGGAGGAAGGAAGGAAAAAATAATGGGTTTAAGGCCCTTAATATTCATTGATCCTGTCTCCAGGAGGACAAGGTTAACAATTTTCTCAATTATCATTATATGGTTGTCATAGGATATCTTATTCTGGGCTGTCTTCACTTTTCTTTTGGCTGTCCTTTCTACAGCTCAGTTCCTACATCTTATCTGAGCTTTCTCAAATTTCAGCCTGTGCTATCTTTCATCTCTTAGGCATTGTCATGATCAAACCATGTACATGAGACCCTTCCCCCAT
>NW_004949096.1:23735510-23789104 GCF_000317375.1 Microtus ochrogaster
AATGGGATGAGTTGAGGAAAATAGTTTTCATTCTTAGTTCCTTTACATCATGATGTCATTTTCTGTAGCCCTCCCATACCATTTTCTTAATATCTAAAAGAGAACTCCCAAACTGCAATCATAACCTATTAATTAAGTTTTATTTTCTAGAATGAATTGAATCTCACTAGACTAGCTGCTCAGCTCTCATACACATCTCAGGCCTACCACCACAAAACTATCAGAAGGCCAAACTACAGTCAGTCTTCAACTCCAAGCTAAAAGTTTCCTCACAATCCCCCTTCAATGATGAGTACGAAGGATGAGCCTGTGCACATGACTTCAGTTCACAAAAAGTTTACACTTGCAGCTGGAATGCTTAGCATTTTACTGTTACATAAATAAGTGTTTGAGAACATGTAATCTGGGCAGGGTTAGTTCCAGATGCTCCAGAGATGCAGGAACGTACTTTCAATGTCCAGCTCAATTTCAACTGTCTTCCTTGGTGGTGGATCTTAATCTGCCTTCAGATAAGAGCGTATTAACTCCATCTCTGATGGCCATAACCTCATTATCTTATTCATAGTAGTTATTATATTCAGTGTCAAGTAGTATAAATAATATAGACCCCAATATATGTTTTTTCTGCACATATCTCCTTAAAACACAAAATATTTCCAGTCCTACATGTTTATAGCATAAGAAGAAGAAAGAAATTTCTATAGGCATAAGTGAGTACTCTGATGTTGATAAGAATTGATTTCCCAAATTATAGCTTAAGTTTTTTCTTGCCACTTTAAACTACCAGGCAGGCAAAAGTTTTCTGTCCAGATCACAAATGTCATATCTTTCTCAGGTCCAGCCCACCCATAGTTAACTATATCTATTTTATTGGGGGGACTCTTTTGTTTTGCTTCTAGAGTTTTCAACTAGCATTTATACTTATATATGTGAAATAACATATATAAATATAAAACAAACATGCATAAGTATACACGTGTTTAACTGTATATGATGTGTATATGCTTGTTTAATTGTTTTATATTTATATTTGCTTTGTTTACGTATTTGTTTACTCTTGTGTCCTTCTGAGTCTACTTCCTAAAAATAAGAATATTGTCTTACATAGAAATAAATTTAAAGTGACACTTTTTCTAATTTTCCTCTGTATCTGATTTAGTTTGTTGACCTAGTGGTACCTTTTAAGCCATTGCTTTTCATCTAATATAGGACTCATCTTAGGATCACATTTTACATAATATCTTTGGTGTCCTTTATGATGGAAGTTTCTAAGAAGTTTTCCTTTATCTTTAATAACACTAATATTTTTGCAAACAGTAATTCCACTTTTAATAATAAAAAGTCTTTGCCTTGTTTGTGTGATGTTTCTGAATGACCCTGTAACTACATGTATTGTTCCAAACAGTAAGGAAATACAACTATATTCTTCTCGGTGTCACATGGGGAGGCATCCTACACCTACCGCTCTCAGTGCTAACTTTAATTCAATAACTTGGATAATTACTGACTGTCTCTACTATATGTTTACCAGTGTTTCTCTTATAATAGTAGTAAGAAATGTGTAGGGAAACAACATAATGCAGATATCATATAATAAAGAAATGACGTTTAGATTATCTGAACTAGTTTTTTAAAGTCATTCTACGACCACAATCATCTGAAGAGAAAGTCCTAAAAGTTGTAAAGACACCCCTACACACACACACACACACACACACACACACACACACACCACACACACACACACCTTTCTTTATTGTAGCATCCTTTCCTATCCTTTAGCATCCCATTGTGATTGCATCTGCCTATTTCTCACTTCCTACCTTTTCTGGTCTGGGGCTTACTTTGGCAACAAATGCAACAGGTTTAGTATGTTCTTGATAGGAGCCTGTGGAAGCAGCTACAAACCTCCAGAAACCATAGTTATTCCTGACGTTTCTGAGAGAAGTAACGTATTTGGAGGAAAAGTTCAAAACTGGTCAAGAGTAGAAAACAACAGTTAAAACTGGACAGACATAGTTTTTAATGAGGCTCCCACAGGACAACTGAAAGACTGAGAGCCAGTCGAACCAACTGGAAAATGTGGTACAAGGGTGTTAAAGCAATAAGTTCAGAAAAAAAAAAAACCCTGGGGATGGAACGAGGTCTGTCTTCATGTGAGAATATCACTGTAGTAGAAAAGCTACTCTATGAACTTCAAGGAGGTTGAGTGACAGAAGAGAGATCAGATAAGCAGCATGACCTCAGGAGAGGTGCGGCACCATCCAGGTAGGGAATATTGCATTGTAATTTAATGTCCTCAAAGGCCCAGATGCAATAAATTTGGTCCCAAAGAGTTGGTACTGAGAAATGGTCAAATATTTAAAAGTGGGGCTCAAAGAGAGGATCAGTAGATACGAATGCGGCTCCTCCGTTCTCTCTTTTACTTTCTGACCATGAACTGAGTAGTTGCACATTACCAAGTGCTTGCCAGCATCACCACCTGGCACTCCCACCTACTGTGAACTGAAAGAAACCTTTCTCCTTTGTAAGTTATCAGATATCTGTTGTAGTTACAGGGAACATCTCAATGCATGTAGGGATGAGCTGTGGATGAAAGGAAGGATCGCAAGAAGGGAGTGATTTCTAGTCTCTTGCTTCAGGCTCACAGCTGAGACGCATGGCACAATTCTGCAACAGGACAGCCAATTAAATTCACTGCTTGAATTTTTTTCCATGATGAGGAGTATGTTTTATTTATATGCAATATTATAAAACTTATTTTAGCAACAGGCTGTATAATAGACTTCAAGCTCACCTCCCAGATACAGAGAAATAAAAAAAAAAATAGTCCACAATGTTAGTAAGAGTAGTCTAATTAGCATTCTTATAGGATGAGCTGTAGATTTACTGGAGACTTACTGAAGGGAAAAATACCAGAGCCCTAGCCTAGCACATCAATCATTTGAGGCTGCCTGACACTTGAAGAGGATATCCTGGCATAGAAAGCACGTCGCTGTCTTAAGGCTGTGGCCCTGGGTCAGAGCATAGGAAGAACAAAAGATGAGCAGTTTTGAGAGGAACCAGCTGGCTAAGGTGATCCAAAGTGCACAGCCGTTAAAGGCTTACTGTTCCAACAATACCATTACCCAGCACAAGAACAACACAATAGCGATTAAAACATTGTGGAACTTGATTTACCCTGTTGACCCTTCAACTATGACTGTTAGTGAATTTCTTTTTCTTCTTTTTCACACTAATTTTTAATTTCCACTTCTATTTTAATTGTATGTTCTGTGGGAATTGGCTGTTAAAAACCAACCGAATATCCTACAAAAGCTGAAAATTAAATCACGACTTATCTTTGTGAGAAATGTATGTAGAAATGTGTTAATGTTGATTATTTAGAAAGGGTGTGGCATGTGTGTGCATCTGTGCGCGTCTGTTATATGTGCTTGTGTGTGGAGTCAGTGTCATTTTTATCCAGGCTGGCAGAGGATGACTCCTGGGCTTTGGCTACAGGTGTATACCACCAGGGCTCAGCTCTTTCATGGACTTTGTAAATGGTCAAAAGCACAATAACCGAGATTTTGTAGTGTAATTTTCGTTCTTAAGCCCTGACACAGGAGTTGTTGTGACAAGTGGAGGGATGGTATGTCTGGAGGCAATTATAAACTCCTAATGCGTGACCTAGCAAGATGGGTGATCCAGACCTCAAGGTGTGAGTGGTCCGAGTCATGAGAGTAAGTAGAGACTAAACACAGAATTGATTTAGAAAACATTAATTTTGTCGTTAGAGGGAATGTGTGAGTATGTGGTCAAAGTCACAGAAAATAGTTCTACATTCCTTAAATTGCAACCCCTATTTCCACTACAAACACTAAATGCCTAGTGAGTATCAGGAATGTTATCACAACTGCACAAAGACTCCATACACCCTAGAAAAAATTACTATGCCCTTGAAAAATAATTAAAACATCATATACTATAGAGTCAACAAAATATACTACCCGACTCAAAAAATATTCAAGTTTCTTTATTCAATAAATGTTCTCAAGCATTTAAAAATCTTTATGCACACAGGCCTGTATCATTACTGAGTCCATAGTTTGGCCACGTGAAGCTGCATGGTATGTACACCGTGCCAGGAGATATTTACTACTTCTCATATAAACCTGTGAACGCAGTAACACTGTGAGTGTCCCTCTGTGAGTGGTTTGTTTCTGTTTTCAATTCTAGGACAATGTTATGGTATAGCATAAGCAGAATTTCAAATCTGGTAATCAGTCTTTGTAAGTTTGTCACATTTTCCTGAAATCTGTAGTCGCTGGATGTGAGTGAAACTGATTCAACTCTAGCTTGCTTCTTTTTCTTTTTCCTTTTTTAACCATCAAAATAGACTCATAGAGGTGAGCTTTGAAGAATGTCTTAAACATACTCTTTTTTCTTTTCTCCTTGGGTTAGCATCACTTGAAAAATCAAGATAGGCATTCTTACTAGGACATCATAAGTAATGCTGGGCATGAACAGGCTTACACTATACTTACCCACGGTAATCCTTCCCAACACACACAGAGACCGACTGATAACCAGATTTGGCATTTCAAATATTTTTTACCCAAGGCAAAGGCTTTAGGGTGTTTTCTTGGAATTAGAGAGTTTAGAGATGAAAAGCATGTCATTTATTATTTTCTCTTTCTGTCAGCTTAGTATGTCTTTTCAAAATCCTGTCTATAACACTGAGCCTATCTGCTCTTGAATATCTTACCTGTTGAAGGACCTTACATCATAAGGTGTTCTCAAATCTTGGGATACATGCACTCAAGGTCCTGACCGAATAATAGCCAAATAAAAGCAAGTAAGCCAATGTATTGGAGAGGAACTTGGATCCAGAATTAGAATCTTAGTTCCAGTGAGGACCCTACAACACAACACTAACTAATTTTCTCATCTCTCCGTTTTCTGTTTCTTTGTGTGACATGTAAAAGGTCTGTAGATGATTCTGCAGGTAAAGATAGTCAGATAAATGTGTCATTTCTTCAAATTAGTCAGGTAGAGAAAACACATTTGAACAGTTTATAGAAGACTTTAAACATCAGAGAACTAAACTTGTATTTCTAAATATTCACTTTCTTGATATTTGTGATTGTGTGCTGAGTGGTGACAATTTAAAGATCTCTCAGACATGTCAGCAGGAAGTTCACCACACTATCATCTTTAATAATGTTTACACGACCTTGAGTATAAATTCTAGAAAATGAAGAAGACTCAGTTATGTTTTCGATTAGCTCTTAAAGAAGACAACGACGGACCTCTCTTAAAAGGTGACTTTCCCCTCATTTCTCAAAAAAGAAAAACAATATTCACACAGATAAGGTGCCTCACGCCTTTCATCCCAGCACTTAGGGAAGCTGAACTGGGAGACCAGTGAGTCTGAGCACAGCCTGAAAGATATTATATGACCATGTTCTCTCTAACAACTGTCCCTCCACCAAGGAAACCACCTCAATTCTCAGATGACATCAACATCCATTTGCTATAATTTGCATGTGGGTTCTTGACCAAAGGTTCACATTTTTTGGACAGTTCACCCTCAGTGTAACAATTTTGGCCTTTCACCTCTAAAACTGTTCCTATGCAACCTCAGGCCTTTCAGTGTGGAGGAAAACAAAACAAGATTTCACTGAACCCTTTGCTTCCCTTACTTGAGGACCTACTGATCTGTATAATTTATATGTCTCTAACAATGTTAGAATATCTTACTTTTATCAATGAGTTATTTCTGATTACAAAAGTTTATCTCTGCTTTAGTGACAGAGAAAAACGCACAGAATTTTAAGCTTGGAATCTGGCTTCCAGAATCTTATCTGTCACAAGCACACACAATCTCAGTATTTAAAACGGTTCTGTTGATAACTTTTTGGCTTTACAATGGTATAAAAAAAGCTCGGAACATTCTGTGGAAACTATGCTTCAGTTTTGAATTTTGACCTAGTCCAAGCCTATGGATATGTAGCTTAGTATATTTGTGCACTTCTGAGCAGCAACTGTGAGCATGGTGTCTAATATTCTTGTGTGGTGCTAGACAACAACATTAGAACACAGCTCCCAGTTAATTGTGTGGTTGTGGGGACAAAGCCCTTTTCAGGCCATTGGGAGGCTCAGTGTTCAGTAGATGAGGCCTGTGGTAATTTCCAACCTATGGTAATTTCACCATAGAATAAATGAATAAGGACTTAACCTCATCTTACATTAAGGAGCATCTGGGAGATGTGGGAAAGCCCTTTGACCTCTCTGACTGTCTGTAATTTTATTTTATTTTTATTTTTTGAAGGCAACTTCTTTTTTATTTTATTTTTATTTATTTATTAAAGATTTCTGCCTCCTCCCCTCCACCGTCTCCCATATCCCTCCCCCTCCCCCAATCAAGTCCCCCTCCCTCATCAGCCCGAAGAGCAGTCCGGGTTCCCTGCCTTGTGGGAAGTCCAAGGACCTCCCACCTCCTTCCAGGTCTAGTAAGGTGAGCATCCAAACTGCCTAGGCTCCTACAAAGTCAGTACATGCTAAAATCTGTGATTTTATTTTAACTAGGTGGTAGCAGTAGTACCTGCTTTCAGAGCCTTTGTCAGGATCTGATGCAATCATGGAGGCAAATCCCAAAGTTTAGCATGCATTATTGTTAGCACTTGCTCTTTTGAAAATATTCTAAGATCTTTTGCATTTAAGAAAGTATAATATTTCCATGTGACTATATGTAAATAACATTTTGCTTTTACAGAAAGTTTCACAAAATCCAAATTTGAGAATGTGACTCAGTTGATAAAGTGTTTCTCTACCATGTCTGAAGTTTGACCTCATCATTACATAAGTCAGGTATGATGCACATGCCTGTAATTCCAGCACACAGGAGATAGAGGCAGGAGAATGAGAAGTTTAAAGTCATCCTTAACTACACAGGCAGGCCAAGTCTATCCTTGTCTACATTAGACCCTGTCTCAAAAATGAAAACCAATTAAAGTAAAATAAACTTTTGAAATGCAAAATAAGAGGTAGAAGAAGTGAAGACTAGAGCCAGTATTTCTCGAGTGCCCTGTCACAGTGTTGTGATGGAAAAGCTATATAGTGCCCCTGTTAATTGATTATCTATTTATCTATTCATACATTTGCATAATATACTGTTGGACCCCTTCATGAGAGACAGGGCCTCCATCTGGTATCCCTTCATCTCTTCTCCATTAGAGACAGAAGCTTGTTATTTTAGGATGCTACAAGTTGTGAAACAAAGAGTCATTGTCACCAGATAGGGAAACTATATCTTTTCTCATCTACACAATTAATCCAATGAAACTCTCAGATTATGTTTCCAAATTTCATTTTTACATAAACAATTCAAAACCGCATAGCTTTCAAAGATTGGTATGGTTTCTGCACCAAGCTGTAAGCCAATTTGTGCTATTCAAGTTTGAATGCTGGTGAATATTTATCTGAAATGTCACAAGGGGAAAGAAAGAAAAGGAAAAGAAAACCCCCCTTCATTATAAATATGAGATAATTACTTTTCAAAAATCATTGCAACCCCAATCCAGGAAGGGGCCACAAGGTTTAATTGTGGGTGTGCTATTTACAGATTAATTAGGACATTTAACTTCATTTTTTATACCACAGAATTAATCCTATAAAAATTAGTGATCTCGAAGGAGTCAGTTGTCAAGTCTGACAGGATCTCTTTGCCATAATCTATTAAAATGCTGCTTTTATCTTGTCTTGCCTGTGTCATATTTTATGGATTTTTCATAAACACTGCCTATACTTCATAAATGTCTCAATTTTCTAGTCTATTAACATTACTTCAAAAGCAATTGATAAAAGAGTAGGGCATGCATGAAATAATACACCAATAATGTGGAGTGCTGGAGGCAAGAACAGTGGGTAGGATCTGCACAGCTTGTGAGCTGGAACAATGAAAGGGTGTCTCAGGCACCACAATAAAGAAACAAATGATCATTTTGATAGAAGAAAAAAAAAGATCACTAGTAATTGAGCAGATGAAAAATGTGTTACACAGGAAATATAGCACACTTTGAAAATGATATCTGAAAAGGAGAAAATAAATACCCCCAAGTAGGTATTTATATTAGAGGGGAACCTTTCTTTTTGGTTACCAAAGATATGGTATTTAATGTGGTTTGGCTTAGTTCCAGACAATATGGTACATATGAATTGATTTTGTATGCATATATTTTAATGAACGTAATATCTGTAGATGACATCTCAACTATATGGTGGAATTAATTTTCTTGAATCTTTAAATTTTATTAACTTCTTTGTCATTGGTTTTATCATTATTTATTTCTTCAAGTTTTTGCTGTCGTTTTCCTTTTGGAGATATGCTTTTGGATCTATAGCCCAAGATGGCCTCAGACTTCTGTTTTACAGTTGGATGAATGTTAATTGATAGACATGTAATTGATCAAAGTGCTGATCCCTAAACATAATATCTATGTCACCCACTCCAATACTCAAAGAACAAAGAGTATCAATGAAGAAGGCTGGAAAGAGTGTGAGAGCTAAAAGATGGGAAGAAATACTGTGAAATGCTATTTTCTAGATATAACAGGGCTGTTGCAACCATGAACTGATAGTAGCTGTGGGTACCTGGCCAAGGCCTGGAAAAGCTAGGCCCACCAACATTCTGCCATTATGGGAAGATGTTACGAAGGCCCAGACTTCCATGAAGATTTCTAGACAGCAGCTAATGGTTGCTTGGGGAGGGGGATAGAAGTCATAGTCCAAGTGATGTGTGATGTAGTTATTGTCAGTTGCCCTTGATGAACTAAATAGCTTCCTTGCTTATATTCATGTCAGAAACCCTATTTAAATACAGTGGGAAGCACATGCATACACCACACACACACACACACACAGAGAGAGAGAGAGAGAGAGAGAGAGAGAGAGAGAGAGAGAGAGAGAGAGAGAGTAGTAAGTAAATGGAAATGGTTAGGAAGTAGAGATTTGGAAAGGGCAGAAAGAGAATTAAGAGAGGATAATTCAAGAAAATACGATCAAAGCACATTGTATACGGAACTGTTAAAGAATAGTTTTTAGAGTTTCTTTAAAATCTGGAAGCAAAACTGTTTTGTGGTTGCTCACATGAAGAAATAATCTCTAGTAACTGCAGTGTAATGATGAAATAATCACATGTGGGCCTCAGATGGTTTCTCTCATATTCTGAGAGAAGATGATAGATATATCAGTGACTCTACTTAATGGTATTCTGTAAAGTAGGCAACATTGTTGGGTAACATCCCAGACACGGCACAGTGACACCATCATATGTGTCTGCGATCTCACAGAGGCACAGGAGAGCATGACCAAGGGCATGATTCATTTCCAAATGTTGCAAAGAATATTCGAAACCACAAGCCCTTAGGAAGGGACCTAAGAAGATAGTCATTAAAGCTGTGAGAAACAGCAGACCCAGCACAGGAGCATAGCAAATATGCTATGCAAAGATTCGTAAACTTAGTTAGTTCATCCCCACACATCCCCTAGACCAATTTCTTTCTTCTTCATCTCCGGAAACAACATAAATAGTCTTACATTTCTCAAGACAAACATGGGGACTTTTATACTCCTTCCTTATCCATTGCATCCATCAACAAATTTCTTTACCTATGTTCCATCATCTGTCAATTTCCATCTGCCTGCACTCTGTCATCTCCACTCACAGTCTTTATCCAGGCTACCCTCACTCTTCTCTGTGATGTATAGCAGGCCTGGAACCAAGTCTCCACACTTCTCTTTTTCTCTCTCTCATAATTTCTTCTCCACATAGAATTCACATTTATCATCTAGCAATGAAAATCTGATTACAAAATTCAGTAGATCCCATTAAATTCACAGTAAAGTTGAAGTTGTTCTGTGTAGTTTAGGAACAGTATATAACTCACTGCCTACTTTTCTTTCTTTGCTCTCTGTACTGCAGCCACGATATAGTTCTCTGATCAAATCTTATCACAGGGTTCCCAGACACAATGGATACAACAACTTTTCTTAGCATAGAGTTCCCAGACACAATGGATACAACTACCACACAACTCCCCCATAAGGCTCAGGGGAACATCTTAGAAGAAAGGGTAGAAATATTCTAAGAGCCAGAGGAACAGAAAATCCGCAATGAGATTGTATCTCCTGGAAATAACAAGGCATCTATACCCATGATCACTCAACAATACCAAATAGACATGCTATCGTGGAAGGGGAATATCTCACAGATCCCCCATTAGACAAAGAGCTATAGGCAACTAGGGACTTCTGAGAAAGGAAGAATTTGTTGTTCCCCTTGATGGGCCTCTTAGCTATCCAATTCCAAGTGGTCAGCTCTGAAATCATATACATAACAAGCAACACTGAAGCAGGTTGTGCATACATATTTATGCACATATACATATATGTAGCAATAACAAAGAAAAGGTGGTCATAAATTTGAGAAAAAGCAATGAAGGAAAGGGAAACTTGGAAGGTGTTGGAGGAGGAAAGGGAGAAGGATGATGTGATTATAGTTTATTTGAAAATGAAGATTTATATTTAAAATGCAATCAGACAGTGGCGAAAGAGTGTTCTAAGAAGAAAAAGGTGGTATCAGAAACTGAGCCCAGCAGTTTATAAAAGTGTACTAAGAACTCAGACCAGACACAGTTTGTGAAAAAACCTGGTAGGTAACGTTCACAGTGAAAGTGAAAGGAGAGACGGTGAATATGGGCTTTGGCTTCAAGGAATTTGCTACTAAAGGGAGCTGAAACATTGTCCCATTGACCAAAGAAATTGGGTTTGAGAAGTAAAATAAGAAAAGATTGTTTGTAAGGTGGGAGAGATTACAGCTTATTTTGCCTGTCAACAGTTATAACCCATTCCAATAAACCAACATGCAGGGTAGAAAATAATAATTTCAAAAATATAAGTCTCTATGATGTTGAGTAGATGGGAACTTGGGGATGATTAGTCTTAGATGGGAGGGGAGTGATTCTACCATGGTCTACAGGAAGGTTCAGCATGATGGGATATCAGTTTGTAAACCGAAATAAAATAAGAAGCTATGCTATCAGTTAGGAAGAAAGTGAAATATAAAATTGTGGTCAAGAGAGTGAGAAATTGTAAATACCAAGTGTAGTGACAATCATTAACTGTCAACATCCCCTGAGAAAAAAAGTTTCAATTGAGTAATAAACTATTTTCATAACATTAGCTTGGGGATGTCTTGATTATTAATTAATGTAGGAGGATCCAGTCTACTATAAGTGGCACCTTTCCCCAGGTAGGTGTTCCTGGGCAGTATAGGAAAGTCAGCTGAGCAGGAGTCTAACTAAGTAAGCCAAAATGCAAGTCAGCAAGCAGTGTTCCTCCACAATTACTGTCCCCAGGTCATCACCTTGAGTTCACAGATACTTGTGAACTGAAATAATCCCTTTCCTCCCCTGGGCTACTTTTACCCAGACTTTTTTGTCACAGACAGGAATCTGGGGCTCCAGGGAAATGTAGTGAAATTGGGCAGGAGAAATTTATAGTCATATTTAATGTGCTATCTGTATAGTTGTTTTTCTCTACCATTATTCAGTAGTAAAGGGTTAGATGAAGAGCTCTGCATCTATCCAGGACTTTGCACTGCATTGTAACATGGCACAGGGCACTGTGTGATGAGACTAAGCAAGAGTGCTAGCTAGCTCGGGGATCCATCCCTTTCTGTTTTTATCACCTTTTGTCCTTGTAGTTCTTGCCCCTCTATAAAGGCACTATTTTGATTTTATTTCTTCCTAAATATTTACCAAGTCCCATTAACATATCAATTTGTGGATCAAATTTCTAACATGTGAACTCTGGAGGCACCCACTCAAATCTTGTCAGATAGATTATCTGCTCACATGTGGAAGCCACCAAGGATGTTGATAGGGTAAATCATGAAAGCAGTGAGACAGGAGCTAAGTCAGTCATTGAATGAGTGTGGTACCAAGGTGATTAATACCTGACAATGTCAAGCAGGAAGTGGTGGCTGTCTGGTAGCAACTTCAGTTACTAAGGTGTTAGAATTTCAAAAAAGAAAAAAAGAAAAGAAAAGAAAGGAAGGAAGGAAGGAAGGAAGGAAGGAAGAAAGAAAGAAAGAAAGAAAGAAAGAAAGAAAGAAAGAAAGAAAGAAAATACGCATTCTAGGTCCTAGAATATGAGCAGCAAAGGAAGAAAAAAAGCAACTTCTATTTCAAAGGACTCAGAGAAAAATGCAGAATTGAAGCATAAGTTGGCTCTACTGTAAGCAAAAAAGTCAGGGGAAAACACTGTGGAAATGGAAGTGAGATGTTACGAGGACATCCTTGATTTCTGCAGGGCCTAAGGAAAGGCTTTGGGTGGTCAGAGATGGGTTCGAGTGACAATACAGTGGGAAGCTTAGCCCAGGACTAAAGAGGGGCCTAGTGAGCCCTGATGGTTCAGTAGGACACAGAGGGCACTAGGTCTTTCTAATTTGCAAAACTGAAGTAGCTAGCATTTTAGGTGAGGGTGTGTGGCCTCTTCTGCAAACCATCCTTCAGTCCTAAAGTGGCTGACAGCCATGTGGCTGGAGTAGTGTGTCACAAGACACTACTTTTTGGGGTGACTTTTGTTGCAGTCCTAGCTGTGGTGGGTTCACACATTCCAGGGTAGGGGCATGAGGGTTAGAAATGTTAGGTAGGAGGAACAGAGACTAAAAAAAGAAAGGCAGAGATGTAGGATAGTACTGGGAGGACCACTCAGTCCCCTGGATACTAAGTTCTGAGGTCCTGAGTCCTGAGTCCCCCACGTTTATTTTCCATCCACTTTTTTTTTTTCCAAGCCAAGGTTTCTCTGTAACTTTGGTCCCTGTCATGGAACTTGCTCTTGTAGACCAAACTGGCCTCAAACTCACTTAGATCCACCTGCCTCTACCTCCCTAGAGCTGATATTAAAGGCATGTACCACTGCCACCCAACTATTTTCCATACACTTTTATACCTCAATATAAAAGGTGGGGGGATAAGGCTGCTTTAACATGATGCAAAGGACAAGCAGAACAGTTACTTGCCCCAATATTTGAGACATCAAGTCATTCATTCTGCTGTTTAGGCAGTGAACTCACCCTAGACCAAGTATACCAAAGGTAGCCACTCCATAGATCAAAACTCCTATTTCAAAAGAAGGAGCCAGAAGTATGCTTGAATTCTCTGACCTTTGGTCAGGGTAGAGAGAATACCCCTCTATGGGCCATCTTAATGTCCAAAACAGCAAGTAAGCATACCCTAGGTCAGGGTGTACAGCCACACTTGTTAACAACTTTGAGCAACCTCAAACTCTCTGACCCTCAGACAAGGTGGAATAGGCTCACATTTTTGGGCCTCAACAGTAGTGTCACTGAGCTCCTGAAATTCACTGTGCCACAGGACCTTTGCACATATTTCTTTATAATCTTTGCACAAGCTTCACATTTTAAGAATACCCCCTAGCCCTCTGACATGGCTGGCCAAAATCTTATTATACTTTGTACTTTGCCCCATATGTCACAAGTGTAGTTAACTTTCAAAATGTTTTTAGCAAGTTTGACTCCTTTGCTACATGAGGCCCAATGCAAAAGAGCGTGTGCACATTTTAATTCCCATTTTATCTCAAGCATATCATAATCAATAATATACAGTCGGTACTCAGTAATGATAAGTAATGTTGATGATACTGGGAAAGAAAGGCAATAGAAGCTAAACGACCAACAGGAGATACAGTGGAAATGCAAAGAGGATATTGTTCTTTATGCCAGTGTCTCTTGGTATTGTGGCATGATGATGTGGTCTCCTCTCCAAATGTGTTATATTTCCATCACAGCTATCCTGGGAGGCATGCTGCCATGGACCATAGGTTGGACACACTGGCAAGACTCACTTGAAAGTCTATAGTCCTAATCAGCATGATCCAGCTGATCTTGAAAGGACAACACTAAAGAAGCTATACGAGGGAACACAATGGTGTAAAGACTTTTAATAGTAACAGTGACCTGTGAATAGGGGTGAAATAAAAATGGGAGCAAGGAGAATCTATAGCAGTGGTTCCCAACCTTCCTAATAATCTGACCCTTTAATACATTTACTCGTGTTGTGGTTACTCCCAACAGTAAATTCTTTGTGTTGTTACTCCATAACTACAAATTTGCTACTGTTATGAATTGTGTGAATATCTGATATTCAGGATATCTGATATGTGACCACCGTGAAAGGGTGGTTCAATCCCCCAACGTGTTGCAACCCACGGGTTGAGAACACTGGTCTAGAGGCAAGAGCAAACACAGCTTCTTTAAGAACTTAGTCATGACTAAGGAAATAAATGGTATGCCACCTCTCAGGACTTATCTGGCAGGGCAAGGAGGAACTTGGGAAGAGGGGGCAGGCTGGGTAAGAGGATATGAAATTTAGGGAGAGCTGAGAGTCAGTGCGACAGCAAATGCATATCCTGAAAAATAAAAATCATCTGCTATGTTTGAAGTTGATTCAAGAATTGGAGCATGCTTAGGACTATGACCACAACAAAAACCCAATGACAGCTAACTAGGGAAGTGTAGAGGTAGCCAGACTTGGAACAAACAGCTGATTGGCTGAGATGTGGGACTCTCATCTAGGACTTAGAACCTAGAGCCTCGAATGACAGAAATGTGGGATAATTGTGCTGTCCCCTTTTTTACTAAGAGAAACCAAGACACCGTGAGACAGTATCATAGAACTGAGTCATCTTGGGTTTAAAAAAATCATAAAGTTGAAGAATGAACACTCAGGAAGATGTCATTGAGCTTCCATTTTAATTTTGTACCTTCCTTCCCTACCCAACACTGTGGGCATTTACTGTACGTATTCTTCATTTTCCTTGTTAAGCCTTGCTTCTAAGAAGTGACTTTCACCCTGTTTCTGGGTCATCATTCATAGAAAAGTAGGACATTCCTGAGCAGTCACTGACTTTCATTTTTCTGTCACAAAGGAACTCGGTGATTCACCTCCAGCAACTGCATTAACTACTCCAGGCCAAGAGGGCACAGGCCAGAGTTTCAGAGGAAGTCATTTACTAAATGGTGCCCTTGTGGGCAGAAAGGCTTAGCTCACATAAAAGAGAAAAACCACAGATCCCATTTCTCCTCTTCTGAATGTTGGAAACAATTAGGATTAATTATGTGTTTTTGTGTGCGAGTGATGATATGAATTTCAATGACATATATGAAAAAGAGATAGGCCTATTTTTAAGTGAAATAGTTGTGGTTTAGGTCCATTATAGCTGCACAATGCCAGGATGAGATAGGAGGAGATAACTAAATTATTCATATTATAATTTTATTTGTGTTCTATTCTTTATTTTTCCTGTAAAATGTCCCTATTTGTTATTAAAACTAGCATGTTTTATAAAGAGATTTATGTTAATTACACAGAAAGATGCCTTACTCAGAATTCTATAGTGAATTTTGGAGTTTTGTAGTGCTTGCTCTCTGTGGTGTAGAATATTTCTTGCTAATGGTTCATGCCGTCTATATATCTAGTGATCTTTGAACTCTGTGTTCATTATTATGGTTATAGCTATACCCAAATGGCAGCATATTATTAAAATATGAGGTAATGATTGAAGAAATGAGATATAATTATGCGTGTAAAGGAAAACAAGCCATCTAGGAGTAAGTTTTTAGAAGGCAAAATAATACCTTTAAAATGTTATACTCAAAGTAAACACATTATGACAGATGAGAAATGCCAGGGTTTCAAACAAGGCAGGGCGGGGCGGGGAAGGGGGAGAGAGAGCACAGTATGAAAGCTCTCTCCAAAATGTTGCCCACTGCAGAAATGTGTACTTTTTAGAATGGTCAGCCTCCTGGGATTTCTTCTGGTATATTTGAGTATTTTACTACCCAAATAAATACAAACGAAGTCATTTTAATTTTAGTCAGTTCTAAAACCTTGATCTGACCCATGGATAGGCCACAGCCAGCTCTGCAATAGGCTCATTTCTGTGGCTTGAAGGCTAGACACCAGACAAAATAACTAGCTCCCGCTGCCCACTGACTTGGCTCTGCTACAGCATTAGATCTACACAGTGGGAGAAACCCGGAGCTCAGAATGAGAGCCATGCCTAATCATAGCTCAAAACAGACCACACTTGAGGGCTGACCCGACGCTGGAAGTGCCGCCCATGGGCCAAGCCAAGACTATTGATATACTTAAATTCCCTAAGGCAGCACATAAACACTTTGTTAGTTGAGATCCAGTAGACAATATATATATATATTGGGCCCACAGTCAAAGTGAGGATAGGTTACTAAAAACTGTAAGAATCAGAGTGCATCTAGGTTGGGTGCAACCACAAAGAATATATTTTGACATGGTATTTTTTCCTAAATAATTGTTATAATATAAATTACTCATGAAATCATTTCAGATTACGTAAACATTTAGATATTTGTATTGGCTAGGCTTATGCCAATACTTCAGGCTTGCTTTTGTAAGCCCGTTTAGGAAAGTAAAAAGGGGTTTATGAAGAAGTAAGAAAGCTGATAATGAATGGTGTCTTTGGAGAAAAGAGTGACAGTGGCCAAGGTCATAGAGGAGAAGAACAAAGGGACCCAAACACAATGCTGAAAGAAAAGAAGGATTTATACACAGGGCCGGTAAACAAGGCCTGAAGATTGTCTCGTAAACGTAGAGACTATGTAGGAACATGATGTAGCATCTCACTGTAACATGAGCATCCATGTCATGAGCTGTCTCACAACCACAAATCCTTCGTGCTAATTTGAATATCTTTATGCTAAATATTTTGTTTCCTACATATTGCTGATAGTCAGGTTATGGGGATATAGAATTTTACTTTAAATTCCAATTAAATACAAATGCTTTCTTTATAAAAGCAGCGATGTGGTGATTTTTCTAGTCTCCCCTGCTTTCATTTCTTTAAGGACTGGCTTCAGTTACTCCTAATGCATTTGGGGCAAAGGTAAATAACTTTCTTTGTTGTCTGGTGTTACAACATATAGCAGATATTATTTAGTTGATAACAAATTCGATTTATATTTGGATTAAGTACGATACTGGGTTGAATCTGATTATTTTACCTTCTGAAATCTATTATAGATAATTAATAAGGATTCTGTGTACTTATAAAGTTTTCCATCAGCTGACAGTGATCAACACCCCTGACCTTAAGTAACACAGCCATGGCTTGAGCAAAGGGTGGGTACTTGAAGCAGCAGAGGGAGGGATGGAAGCAGGTAATTATTTGGAGCAATGCTTTTGCTGTTGTTCAAGATGAGGCAGACGAACAGTGGCAGCAGTCATTTTGCTGAATCAAAGTCCATGTTAGTCGCATTATACACTGCCACAAAAGGTTGTTAAGGCTGGTATTAGCATGTACCACCGAGGACACTGGAAGGACTCGATCTGTCACACTAAATCGCCTTCTTGCCCTCAACCATTGAAGTCTCCAGCTCCTCTGACATGTTCTTTCATTAATGGCCTGGCCTTGACAACTGATCCTAATTGCCTCTGAACCGCACTTCATGTATTATTGGTGTCTGCCTGCCCTGGTTCATGTCAACAAGCCACAGCATGCATAGGGTGTGCCCACTGCCTTTGCCGGAGAGACATTCGGATCATCGTGTTGCTCTGAGGGGCTTGAGTCTCACTGGGAGTAAAGCAGAAAGCAAAAGATCTTCCTGTCTCTTCTTAGAAATACCTTAATGTTGATTTGTGCTGTATGCGTACCAAGTTTGTCCACTGACTCACTGGAACATTAGAACAATTAGGCAGCACTCCACTAAGACACAAATGCAAACGCTGACTTGAATTTGTCCTTACAGTAGGGAAGAGGTAAACTAAATGCTGATTGTAGAATCCTTATCAACATTAGTGCAGCTCACATTCCTTCTCACCATTAGTATAGTTTACATTCCTTTTTGGACTGTGCATAACAATCTCAATTTGATGTATGATAATGGCATAAAAGAACTACAATACTCTGTAATTTCCAGTTAGAAATATGCATTAGACCAGAACTCCCCAAAAGAAAATTATTATATGCGTGAATAGGATATTTTAGTCTTAACGCTTAAAAACAGATTTATTGTACTACATTTTCTAGAAGTAGCTAAAATAATCAATTTTAGTGCATTACATGAGTTAAAAAGCCTTTATTTTATTCTGACATTTCAGGAAGCATTTATAAAGGACAAAACAGTTTAGACACATTTTAATTTATAAGGTGAGTTATTTGCTCACAGAATTATATTTTAGAATCCAAAGCATCATCACACTAGAGATACAATATTTACCTGATTTTTGGAAGTGTTCCATTTAAAATTTACCTGATTGCTCTGAAAATTCTTTACAATTGTCTGTCTGAATGATGATGAGAGATCCTTTCTGTCTTTTCATCTTTTTGTATTTATGGAAGGCAGTTTTCTGGTGAGCCTTTTAAGCATGTAAGTTCTACTCCTGATCATAAAAAATAAATCACCGAAGCTCTTGGATGCTAGGTATCATTTAGCTTCATCTAGACAGTGACATTTGGGCCACTAACAGCATAATCATGGTTATTGCTACAAATTGCTCCATGTTTGAGTTTTAATGTTATAAGTAAATTATGCCACTGGATAAAATATATGTTTCTTGGGGAATTAAACATGTTTACTTCAGCAATGTGGCCATGGAATAGAGTATAGACCTTAAGCATCTTTCATGTGGTTTTACTGCCACCTTCTGAAACCTAGAAGAATTGTTCTCAGGAATAGCTATCTTGTTCTTTAAGAGACCTCATAGTTACAGCCAAGAGCTCCGGATCTGGAGACCTTCCTGTTTGAATCATATGTATTGTAAGCTGATTGTAACCCTTCATTTAAAGTAGTTACAAGTGGATGCAAGTATCCAATAGCAAATACAAGTACAATTCCCTCTCCTCATTTCCTCCCCAAACACCCTTCACTCTTTACCTTTACTGGTAGAGTGGAGTTTTCGTCAAAAATCTCAGTTGGCAGAAAGCTAATTCAGGAATACAACTTTCATAGCCGGAATAGTTGGCTGGCAGAAGAGGGACAGTGGTGGCCACAGCTGGGATCATGAGGAGGGGACAAATCTTTTCCTATCATTCAATCAGACAGCATGCCCTTCAGCAGACCAGCAGCCCCCCCTTATTCTTCAGAATTAGTGAGATTAGCATGAAGTACATAATGCAGGATGATGGAATTTGTCATCATTTGCATTGTCCTGGAAAAATGCGGGTTGATAGAGCGATGCGTCTTGAAGCCTGTCATGTCCCACGGGCAGGTCACAGAGGAAGCTTGGCAGAAATAATTCTGTGATATGTGCATCAGTTGCAAATGCTTCATAAGCAATTTGTCAAAATAAAATAAAACAAGTAGGAAGATGTTAAGAATACAAAGTCAAGTCATTTAAAAGTATGTCAAGGGATGGGCTATGTGATCTTCTGTACCACATGTTCTGTATTTAGTTAATGAATATAATGAATGACTTCATTCTCCTTTTTGTTCAAAATGCCCAAAGCCCTGCTGGTCTGTCCTTTTGTGATGGTATGACTGTATAAAACATTGGGAAATGTATGTTCATTTCCTTAAAGATTATTTATGGATGTCCCTTACAGGAATGGTCAGACACAGCCCCATTAGGAAGGGATTTCTGAAAGATTGCTTCTGACCTTGCTAATGTTCTCAGACTTCATGTAGAGAAGGATAATCGGTGCCTGGTTGACAAAATGAAAATGACAGTATTACTTATCTGCAGCAACATTTCTGGAAATGGGCATGAAGAATTCCGACAAGCAAAGGAGCATGCTTATTCAACAGAGCATCCCGAGAATTAGAGGTCCAATGTCAGGTACTGTGTGGGCTTATTAATGAGGCACCTGACAGGGATGCCACTGGCTTCAATAGTTAGGGATTTCTTCACCCCAAGAACACTGTAGCTAGTGTTTGCAGGTTATGTTATTTATCATTTCAATATCTACTTATATACTGCAGAGACATTTTGTGATGCCTCCCTTATTTGTCTTTATACATCTCAAGCAAAAGATTAATGCTGGCAGTTCAGGAACACTGATCTTTTATGACAGTTGAACATTTCTAGGTTGAGGGTTTAATATGGGAAATTTTAAATATGGAGTTTAAGGAATATGAAAACAGAGACATTTGTGACAATCAGACTTATAATAAAATGTTGATTCACACTACAGAATTAGATAGGAAGAGGACACTTTTTTCAGGAGTGAAATTAGACTTTATGAAAACTAAAATTACCCCTGGGGCACAGCTCAATGCAAATAAATCTTTCAACACTCAGTATCTGGAAACATGATACACACAAAACCAATGGCGGACTGCAATTACAAGTGAATCAGGACGAGCTGTGAAGTTTTTAAAAAGCATTATTTATTGAGTTCTAGAACATGAAAGTGACTCACATGATGTTAGTGCAGACCATTTTAAACCATTTGTTTGCAAACTAAGAGCTCTCTAGCTAAGCCTCATGTGTTTTTAAGCTTGCCCTCCTGTCTGTGCTCTTTAAAACTGAAGGCTTTCAAACAAACTGCTTTACTAATCAGGGAGAATGACTGTTTGCAGCCCCAGTTGTCAAAGGCTAGTTTTTTTTTTTCTTTTGCTTAATTGTTTTTATTGTGCTATATATTTTTTTCTGCTTCCCTTCCTTCTTCTCCCCTCCCCTCCTATCCTCTCCAGGGTCCCCATGTTCCCAATTTACTCAGGAGATCTTGTCTATTTCTATGTTCTATGTAGTTTAGATCCATGTATGTCTCTCTTAGGGTCCCCTTTGTTGCCTAGGTTAACTGGGATTGTGAATTGTAGGCTGCTTTTTTTTTTTTTGCTTTATGTCTAAAAGTCATTTATGAGTGAGTATATATATGAGATTTGTCTTTCTGGGTCTGAGTTACCTCACTCAATATGATGTTTGCTAGATTCACCCATTTGCGCACAAATTTCAAGACATCATTAATTTTTTTCTGCTGTGTAGTACTCCATTTTGTAAATGTAAATCTTCGAAGGGTCTAGGTGCATTTAGGTTGTCTCCAGGTTCTGGCTATGACAAACAATGCATTATGAGCATAGCTGAGCATATGTCCTTGTGGGACGAGTGAGTATCCTTTGGGTATATACCCAAAAGTGGTATTGCTGGGTCTTGAGGAAGGTTGTTTCCTAATTTTCTGAGAGTTCGCCATACTGATATCCAAGGGGTTGTATCAGTTTGCATTCCCACCAGCAATGGGGGAGTGTTCCCTTTACCCCACATCCTCTCCAGCATAAGTTGTCATCAGTATTTTTTATCTTGGCCATTCTTACAGGTATAAGATGGAATCTCAGAGTTGTTTAGATATGCATTTCTCTGATGGCTAAGCATGTTGAAAATTTCTTTAAGTGTCTTTCAGCCACTTTAGATTCCTTTGTTGAGAGTTTTCTGTTTAGGTCTATACCGCAATTTTTTATTAGATTATTTGTTCTTTTTGACCAGTTTCTTGAGTTCTTTGTATATTTTGGTGATCAGCCCTCTGTCTGATGTGGGGTTGGTGAAGATCTTTTCCCACTCTGTAAGCTGCCATTTTGTCTTGTTCACCATGTTCTTTGCCTTACAGAAGCTTTTCAGTTTCAGGAGGTCCCATTTATTAATTGTTTCTTTCAAGTGTCTGTGCTACTGGGGTTATATTTAGGAAATGGTCTCCTGTGCCAATACATTCAAGTGTACCTCCCACTTTCTCTTTTATGAGGTTTAGTATGGTTGGTTTTATATTGATCTTTGATACATTTGGACTGAGTTTTGTGCATGGTGATAGATTTGGATCTATTTTCATTCTTCTACATTTTGATATCCAGTTTTGACAGCACCATTTTTTTCCATTTTATATTTTTGCTTCTTTATCGAAAATCAGGTGTTCGTAGGGGTGTGGATTCATATCTGGGTTTTCAATTCATTGGTCTTCTTATCTGTTTTTATGCCAATACCAGGTTGTTTTTAGTGCTGTAACTCTGTAGTTAATTTTGAAAGCAGGGATTGTGGTGCCTACAGAAGCTCCTTTATTGTACAGTACTGATTTGGTTATCCTGGGTTTTTTGTTTTTCCACATGAAGTTGGGGATATTTTTTTGAGTTATATGAAGAATTTTAATGGAAATTTGATGGGCATTGCATTGAATCTGTAGATTGCTTTTGGTAAGATTGCCATTTTTACTATGTTAATTCAACCTATGCAAGGGCATGGGGGATCTTTCCATTTTCTGGTGTCTTCTTCAATTTCTTTCTTCAAAGATTTAAAGTTCTTGTCACATGGGTCTTCCACTTGTTTGGTTAGAGTTACTTCAAGATATTTTATGTTATTTGTGGATATTGTGAAGGGTGATGTTTCTATGATTTCTTTCTCAGCCCAGTTTTTATTCATATAAAGGAGGGCTAATGATTTTTTGTTGTTGTTGTTGTTAAAGTATCCTGCTACATAACTGTAAGTGTTTAGGAGTCATAGCAGTTTTGGTAGAATTTTTGGGTTCCCTTATGTAAAGTATCATATCATTGTAAATAGTGAGAATTTGACTTCTTCTTTTTCTATTTGTATCTCCTTGATCTTTTTTTGTTATCTTATTGCTCTAGCTAGGACCTCAAGAAGTATATTGAATAGATATAAAGAGAGTGGACAACCTTGTTTTGTTCTTAATTTCAGTGGGATCACTTTGAATTTCTCTCCATTTAGTTTGACGTCAGCTGCTGGCTTGCTGTATATTGCCTTCATTAAGTTAAGGTATGTTTCTTCTTTCCTTGTTCTCTCCAAGACTTTTTCATGAAGGGATGTAGTATTTTGTCAAAGGCCTTTTCAGCATCTCTTGAGATGATCATGTGTGGTTTTTTTCAGTTTGTTTATACGGTGGTGGATTTACGTGGACAGATTTTCATGTGTTGAATCATGCATGCATCTCTGGGATAAAGCCAACTTGATCATGGTGGATGATTTTTCCGATGTGTTCTAGGATTCAATTTGCCAGTATTTTATTGAGTATATTTGCATCTATATTCATGAATGAGATTAATCTATAATTCTCTTTCTTAGTAGTGTCTTTATGTGGTTTGGGTATCAGGGTAATTGTAGCCTCATAAAAAGAATTTGACAATGTTTCTTCTGTTTCTCTTGTGTGGAATAATTTGAAGAGTATTGGTATTAATTCTTTCGTGAAAATCTTGTGGAATTCTGTGCTGAAACCATCTGAACCTGGGCTTTTTTTTGTTGTTGTTGTTTTGGAGACTTTTTTATTTTATTAGCAGTTATAGGTCTATTTAATTTGCTTAACTGGTCTTGATTTAATTTTGGCAAGTGATATTTATCCAGAAAATTGTTCATTTTCTTTAAGTTTTCTTTTTTTTTTGAGTACAGGTTTTCAAAATAAGACCTAATGAATCTCTGGATTTACTCTGTGTCTGTTGTTATATCTGCCTTTTCATTTCTGATTTTGTTAATTTGGACATTCTCTCTCTTTTGGTTAGTTTGGTTAAATTTTGGTTCGTTTGGATAAAGGTTAGTCCATTTTGTTGATTTTCCCAAAGAACCAACTCTTTGTCTCATTGATTCATTTTTTTAATCATTTTCTTTGTTTCTATTTTGGTGATTCCAGCTCTAATTATTTCTTGCCATCTAGTTCTCCTGGGTGAGTTTTCTTCTTTTTTGTTCTAGAGTTTTCAAATGTTCTGTCAATTCACCAGTGTGGGATTTTCCCAGCTTCCTTATGTAGGCATTTAGTGCTATGAATTTTCCTCTTAACACCGCTTTCATTGTGTTCCATGAATTTATGTATGTTCTGTGGTTATTTTCATTGAATTTTAGGAAGTCTTTAATTTCTTCCTTTATTTCTTCCTTGACCCATTGATGATTCAAGCGAGCATTGTTTAATTTCTATGTGTTTGTGGGCTTTCCAAAATCAGTGTTGCTGTTGAATTCTAATTTTAAACCATGGTGATCTGATAAGATATATGGAGTTATTCCATATTTTTGTATCTGTGGAGGTTTGTTTTATTACCTACAATGTGGTCAGTTTTTGAGAAGGTTCCATGAGGTATTGAGAAAAATGTATGTTCTTTTATGTTTGGATGGAATGTTCTATTAATTAAATGTCTGTTAAGTACATTTGATTCATAACATCTGTCAGTTCCCTTATTTCTCTGTTAATGTTCTGTCTGACTGACTTGTCCAGTGGTGAAAGTGTGATGCTGAAGTATCCCACTATTAGTGTGTGGAGGGTGCCCTTGTATTTGGGGCATAGATATTCAGTATTGAGTTTTCCTCTTGATGGGTTTTTCCTGTGACTAACATGAAATGTCCGTTTTTGTGTCTTTTGATTGATTTTAGTTTGAAGTCTGTTTTGTTAAGTATTAGGATAGCTAGCTATACCAGCTTTCTTCTTAGGTTTATTTGATTGGACAATTTTTCCCCAGTTCTTTACTCTGAGGCAATGTCTGTCTTTGCGGTTGAGGTGTGTTTCTTGTATGCAGCAGAAGGATGGATTCGTTTCATATCCAATCTGTTAACCTGTATATTTTTATAGGTGAGTTGAGTCTACTTATATTAAGGGATATTAATGACAGTGATTACTAGCTCCTGTTAATTTAGTTTTTGTTGGTGGTGATGTTATTGTTTGTGTTTTCCCCTTCTTTGAGATTTTTGAGATTTGCTGCTGCGAGATCATCTTTTCCCTGTGTTTGTATGGATGTAGCTAACTTCCTTGGATTGGATTTTTTTTCTTCCAGTACTTTGTGTAGGGCTGGGATTATGACTAAGTATTAGTTAAATCTGGTTTTGTCATGGAATATCTTGTTTTGTCCTTCTATGGTGATTGACAGTTTTGCCATGTATAGTAGTCTGGGCTGGCATCTATGGTCTCTTAATGTCTTCATAATGCTTGACCAGGTCTTTCTGGCTTTCATTGTTTACATTGAGATGCCAGGTGTAATTCTAAGAGGTCTGCTTTAAAAGTTACTTGGTCTTTTTCCTTTGCAGTTCTTAATATTCTTTATTCTGTATGTTTAGTGTTTTGGTTATTATGTGGCTAGGGGACTTTTTTTTTTTTGATCCAGTCCAATTGTGTATTCTATAAGCTTCTTGTATCTTCATATGCCTATCTTTCTTTAGGTTGGGTAGTTTTCTTTTATGATTTTGTTGAAGATATTTCCTGTGCTTTTGAGTTGGACTTCTTCTCCTTCTATACCTACTATTCTTAGGTTTGGTTTTTCCATGGTGTTCCATATTTCCTGGATGTTTTGTGTTAAGTTTTTGTTAGATTTAATGTTTTCTTTGACTGATGAGTCTATTTGCTCTATTGTGTCTTCAGTGCTTGAGTTTCTCTCTTTCATGTCTTGTATTCTACTGCTTATGCTTGCATTTGTGGTTTCTGATCATTTTCTCATGGTTTCTGTTTCTATAATTCCCTCAGTTTGTGTTTTACTTATTGTCTCTATTTTGGTCTCCAAGTCTTGATTCATGTTTTTCATCTGTTGATTGCTTTTCCTTGGTTTTCTATAGGGGATTTATTGATTTCTTCAATTATTTGTTTGTCCATTTCTATGATGGAATCTTTCATTTCCTCGTTAAGGACCTCAAACATTCTCCTAAAGTTGTATTTTAGGTCATTTTCGTCTGCTTCATCTGTACTTGGATGATCGAGTCTTGTTGTTAAAGGGCTACTGGTTTTTGTTGGTGTTATGTTGCTCTTTGTGGTGTTGCATGTGTTCTTAATTTGTCTACCCATCTTTTCCTCTCATTGGTGTAGTTGTGGCTGTATCTCTGGTGATGAATCTTCCAGGTGCCAGTGGATCCAAGTCTCAGATGGTTCATGCTCATAGTGAGGTCAGGGCCACAATTTTAGTCACCCTGGAGGTTACTCGGTATTCCAGGAGGGTGGTCAACACTCCCAGGGGTTGTTTGGCCAACCCCAGCAGAGGTCACTGGTGGGGACTGTTCCCTCAGTGGTCACTGATTCATGCCCAGTCCCACAGAGGTCTCTGGATCAGGCCTGCTCCAGGTAAGGTCACTGTCTCAGACCTGTTCCCATGATGTCCCTTGCCCTGGGTCTGCTCCCTTGAAGCTCCCTGACTTGGGTCTAGTCCCTCAGAGGTCTCTGGCTCAGGCCTGCTCCCTTGGCTGTTACTCCTTTGTACCTGTTCCTGCTGAGGTCACTGCCTTGGGCTTGCTCTGGCTGAGGTCACTGACTTAGACCTGCTCCTGTGGAGGTCCAAAGGCTAGTTTTTTAATGAATATTATTTATCAGATGTATCATCTCTTGACTCATGAGATTTTTTTTTAATGAATGTTGTTTGCTCATTTGGATCATCTCAGACCTATGGCTTAAGGAGATAGTCTATATATTTTTCCTTTATAATTTGGAATTTTGGACTCCATTTTCCTCATCTTGTAACATGTTTAGCTAGTTTTTATTGCCCCATCCCCTTTTTCTGGATACTACTGTGCAAATGTAATAGAAACACCTGTTGCCTTGCCTGCGGAATTGCTTTCCCACCAGGCATGACTGTGTAGTGCCAGACAAGCCAGTGAGTTTGTGCCGAGCATTCCCCCTACATGGAAAAGCCATGCCTGTTCTAATAATCTTTGGTGAGAGAAAAACATACATGTTAACCTTTCTTGATGGCAAATTGTGTTGGGGGGACTTTTAAAGGAAAGTAAGAAGCCTTTTCTCCCTCAGAGCTTTTCACAAACTTCCAGTAACCAAATGATTTAAAAAACCAACTAACTTTTAATCCAAACTCTTCTAAGTTGAATGAGTGAGGTCATGTGCTAGAGAGACACACTTTGAAGAGCCATTAGGCTTTACAAACCCTGACCCCTAGCCTAGTCACCCTAGTTTTCCCCTTTGTCCTGTTAGTTCACTGAGTCATCCGCACACTCACTCACGTTCTGCTCCAGTGTTTATGGAGCGGCTTCTCTGTCCTTGAAGGATGCCATGTAAGTGTTTGCTTCCCAGAGTGAAGTAAATAGAGAAGACCAAACCCACACACAGGATTAAAACAGATTTACTGTACTCTAAGCACCTTCTCCAGAATTAATGGCACTGACACCCTGCAATGAATCGCAGAAAATGAAGGGGTAAGAAAAGATGATCTTACTAACATGCTAGCATCTCATGTGCATGGGTCCAGTCCTCAGTGAATTCATGGAAAAGTCATCCTTGCGGCATTTGTCAGAGTACCTGGGAATCCTTGTGGTAATGGAGAAGCATATAGTTAGTGGTTTTTCACTCCTAGTCTGTGATACAACCCAAATAGCTAATGTATTGAGAATGAAGTTGTGGATGTTGCCTGGACAGATGCCTTTATGCAGTACACTCCATTTGTTTTGTGTTCTGCTTTAACTAACTTGTCTTTAATAAATGTGATGTCCTGGAGATGATTAATGACTCCTTCAAGCTTTATCTGTGCAGCCAAAGCTTTGTGTCTGCTTCTCTGATGTTCACCTTGATTTTAATGCTGCTTATGAGGATTATTTAGGATGGAAAAGAAGTCACAAGGAAAACATATCAACTGTACAATGAAAGTTGAGTCAGCCAGAGATCGCGCTAGGAAAATTCTGCCATGGAGATGTCTATAGCAAAGAATGCCAGCTTAACATGGGTCTATTGAATATGATGTGAAATACTTGTTTCTAAGCAGAGGAAATATTGATGAAAAAATATTTATTATTTATTTAAATTACTTATAAGAAATTACTTATTTGAAATTCATTAATTAGGGGTGGGAGAGATGGCTTAGCTGTTAAGAACACTTGTTATTTCAAAGGACCTGAGTTCAGTTCCCAGCACACACATGGTGGAACACAACTACCCAAAATTCCAGTTACAGGAGATCCAATGGCACCATCTTCTGGCCTCCTTGTATCCCCAGGTATGTATGCACTTTCATACATGGAGAAATACCCCATGTTTACATATAAAAACTTAAAAAGCTTTAAAAATGGTCATTGTTACTTTAAAATATTCAGTTTCTATGAATGTTTGAAAAGTTGGTATTTACAAGTAAGAAGAAATAAAGGGTAGGAACAAAATATGCTTTTTCGCAACATGCTTTCTTTTCTCTACATGAGTATAGACATCTCTAATGTGTCTCATTCATACATTTTGGAAGATTCATTCAGAAGTTATTCCTTTGGATCTGTCATAAGTTTTCATATTTTAACATAAAATTTCTTTTATTCATGGCTCAACTTTGCTGAACGACCATAAAGCCTTTTTATTAGGACAATGAGAGGGAAAATGTTTCTTCCCTTGTCTGGTCTTATTTTTCACAAGCCCCACCCCCAACACAGGAGTTTGTTTGATGATATGGATTATTTATATTATCTATAAAATATACATATATTGTACCATGTAATGTATTTTTGAAGTTCTAAGGCAAACATATTTAAAACAAATTCTCTCTTTTCATCTTCCTTAAATTTTTAGCCCATTTTTTTTTATCCTATTGTCTTAGTTAGGGTTACTATAGCTGTGATGAAACGCCACTTCTGAAGCAACTTAGGGAGAAAGGGGTTTATTTCACTCACACTTCCGTATAACAGTTCATCATCAAAAGCAGTGAGGACAGGAACTCAGCAAGGCAGGATTCTGGAAGCAGGAGTTGTAGAGGTCACAGAGGGGTGCTGGATTTTGGCTTTCTCTTCATGGCTTGCTCTGTCATGTTAGAACCCAGGACTAACAGCCTAGGATGCTGTTATGTGCTATTTCTACATTGTGTGAAGATGTACTGCTGTGATTGGTATAATAAAAAGCTGAGTGGCCAATAGCCAGGCAGGAGTTATAGGTGGGATTTCCAGGGAGAAAAAGGAAGAGGAGGAGGAATCTAGACACATGGGAATTCCCGGAGACACAGAAAGGAAACAGAAGATACAAGATGGAAGAGATATAATGACACATGGTAGAACAGAGATTAATAAAAGTGAGTTCATTTAAGTTTTAAGAGCTAGTTAGGAATAAACCTAAGCTGTGGGTTGAGCTTTCATAATTAATAAGAAGTTTCCATGTCTCTTGGAGACTATCTGGTGGGACAGAAAAAGACTCCTTATAGGGTGACATCACCCAAAATGAGCTGGGCCCTCCTCACACAAATCACTAATTAAGAAAATGCTTTATAGGTTTGCCTACAGCCGGATTTCACAGAGGCATTTTCTTAATTGAAATTCCCTGCACTCATTACTTTAGCTTGTGTCAAAATGACATAAAACTAGCCAGTGCATATGTATATATATTCCTCTCTTTAGTTCATTATAAACACACGAGACTCTGCAGGACATTTCAAGGTAAGAATTTTGCCAAATGACAGAATTTTACCTTAGTCAAGAAAAAGAAAGCATTTGTACATGTATAGGTGCTACTTTTATCCCTGACGAGTGGATCAGGATTGCCTCTCATTCCATTACCTGGGAAAGGCACTGTTCACAAATCCATGATGGAATCCGACTGTGTGCTGAGAAGGTTGAAATGTTGTCAAGTGCCCAGTTTCTGAGACGGTCTGTTAGTTCCTGAGTGAGAACTGATCACAAACTAGTTATTTGGCTAAGTGGGGTGATCAGACTCAACATGAATGAAAAATAAGAGACAAAAAAAAAAGAGTATTTAGAAAACAGAGAGTGTTCTGATGACGTCTTCCTGGCTCCCAGACCTGCTTTAAAAATAATGGGCCAATCCCAAGTGGGCTCCCCTAAAAACATGTACAGACAAGCAATATTAAAAGGACTCAGCAAGTGGTACTTATCACATACATGTAAAGTGGTTATTAAAGAAAAAGAAGCCATGAATTTGAGAATGAACTGGGGTTATGGAAAGAGTTGGAAGAGGAAGCGATATGAATATGAATATGGAGGAGTTCTTATATGAATTTAAAAAATAAAGAAAAACTGTTGTGGACTATTACTTTAAGATGTATCTCATTTGTTTATGCTTTGGAATATTTGTTTAATGATGCAAAGATGTGTTGCATTCTTTTATGTTGCATTTGTTTAACTCTGCGAAGCTGTGTTACATTGTCTGCCTAAAACACCTGATTGGTCTAATAAAGAACTGAATGGCCAATAGCTAGGCAGGAGAGAGAAATAGGCAGGCTTTTCAAGAAGAGAGAATAAATAGGAGGAGAAATCTAGGCTTGAAAGAAGTGCAAGAAGGGAGAAAAGGAGAAGGAAAGGAGGAAGCTGAGGGCCAGCCACCCAGCCACAGAGTAAGAAGGAATGAAAGATATATAAAAAATAAAGGTAAAAAGCTCAGAGGCAAAACATAGTAAAAGAGAAATGAAATAATTTAAGTTAGAAAGGCTGGCTAGAAACAAGCCAAGCCAAGGCTGGGCATTCGTAAGTAAGAATAAGTCACTGTGCATTTATTTGGGAGCTGGGCAGCGGACTCCCAAAGGATTTAAAAAAAAATGATGGATTCTAGGATTGAGGAGCTAACACAGAAGAGAGAGGATCCTACTGCCATACTTGAGGAAGGGATAAAGCACATCATCACCTTATGAAAGAAACAGAGCCAGAGAAATTATTAATGTTAAGTAACCTGCAGAGCCACATCGGCCTGCTACTAGTTTGTGTTCCCATACACTATATCACAATTGCAGAATGTCAAAGACAGGGTGTTTGGAAGTTATCTAAGATAGTGTGTGTATATGTGTGTGTGGGGGAGGGTGAAGTGTGTGTGTGTACCATCTTCCCAACTACAAATGTTTTTTATTTTGGTTTTTTACTAAAAATGCTAGCCATTAACTTGAGGTATTTTAGCATTGATGATGGAATTCTAGAGGATCCATTCCTGGGTATGAAGAGGAGGGAAGGACCACATCCATACCGAGGTTCCCAGGCACACAAAGAGAGCTGGTAACAGCTAGACATATCAGTCTTGCTCCTGACCAGGCACAATGAGTTTATGTGAGAGTAGATGGCCCTAAAAGGATGGCATTTCCCTTTGAGAGCACAGGAATACCGTCAGAGAGAGCCCTGGATGTAACAAGAGAAATGCCCAGGGCAGCCTGATTCCATTAAGTGCTGCAGTCACTCTTAACTGCAAGGTGGTCCAATGACTAAAGGTGGGCAAGGAACCAACACTCATGTCTGTGGAGAATTGCAATGGTCCTCATGTTAAAGCATGCAGTTTGTCACTTGATCCTCGTAGTCACTCTTGCAGAGAAAATTGGTGTCCTCGTTTATGGCACAGAGACGGAGTCAGAGAAGTTGTGTAACGTGTCCGAATGCACATGGCTAATAACTGGGGGAGTAGGGCCAACCTAGTCTGTGTGACCCAAAACTTACTTTATCTTATGCTGTTGGTTATCTTTGGGGCAAAAAGAAGCCAAGCAATGGTGGTACACACCTTTAATCCCAGCACCTGTGAGGCAGAGACAGGCAGATCTCTGTGAGTTCAAGGGCAGCCTGGTCTATAGAGTAAGTTCCAGGACAGGCTCCAAAGCTACACAGAAAAGCCCTGTCTTGAAAAAACAAAAAAGAAAAAAAGAGAAAAATAAAAGATCCAAATACAAGTGAAAAAAGCAGACTCAGATAGCAGGAATAATGAAATGTAGCTGCCTGGTCTGGTAGTTTTTAAAAAGAGAACAGATGAATTTCGGATAATTTTAGTAAAGTAAAGATTATATAAGTTGCATGTGGTATTGTCTCCTTGGTAGAGCTGACTTATCTCTCCAGCCTAAATACTGTATTTTTTTTAAAAAACAGGGTCATATTATGTAGCTTCTCAAATGCTGAGACTAAATGTGTGCACCCCTAAACCCAACTACAAAAAGTGTTATTCCTAACTGATATGTGTCTAAACCACAGAAAGCACTGTTATGTGATTTTTAAAAATTAGAATCTAAAACAAGCAAAGAAACAAGAATAATTTGTTGTATGTGAGAAGGCGTGGACTTGATGGCTCTGAAAGGCCAGTGCAATCTACCTAAGACATCTACAACAGCCTTGCTATGTAGCCCTGGTGGGCCCACAATTCACTTTGTAGACAAGGCTTATTTGGAATTCATTGCAGTTCTCCTTCCTGAACCTACTGAGGGCTGCCATTATAGGATTGCCATGCCCCCAAGGCCATTCGGACTCCACAGTACATGCTCCTTAAATTGTGCTGGCTCTAGGAGATGAATTTCCAACTTCATACCTGATCTTCAGTAAAGGCATAAGGGCGAATGACTGAATGAAGCGAGTCCTTTTCAGTGCAGTATTCATGACTGTCTTCCACAAAGAGTGGTACCCAAACAGGGAACTGATACATTGGGCAAAGAAATGAGTATTGAGAAGTCATGACTTTGGTAAATACCATAGAAATGAGAATGAGCTCCCTGGCTTCCAGCCTCCTGCTTAAATATAAAGGCAAAATTCTTTTTGATTATTGTAAATTTTAGTGGTAACTTGTTAGTAGGTCATGTTTTCTAAATTCACTTAGTTATTTGGGTGTCAAATATGTCAAGACAGATTTAAATGACAATATTTAGATGAATATTAGACATTGTTTTTTGGGGGGGACTTTAATTTGCTGAGCTATGCAGGCAGATGTATCCTAATAAATGTGTTTCCCATGGTCTAATTAGGCTTAGAGGCTTAAGAGAAAAAAACTGAAGAAATGCATCCTTGAGATCCATGAGGAAAAGTAGGCTTTAAGCCAGCAAGATCCAGGCACCCTTTGAGTCTTAAAAGACAGTTTACTCAGAATTGTAGTGGGAATAAGGATTGGTAACAATTACTTTTCCATTTCAACATTACATTAATTTATTTATTACTTCATTCATTGATCGGAGGCATAGAAAAATAATAAATACTTACCCAACAAAGATCTATGGGAGCCAGCCATTTTTTATAATATCTGAATAAAACTGAATTTTTATTTCTTTAAAGATCCTCGCTGGGCGGTGGTAGCGTATGCCTTTAATCCTAGCACTTGGGAGGCAGAGGCAGGTGGATCTCTGTGAGTTCGAAGCCAGCCTGGTCTACAAGATCTATTACCAGGACAGGCTCCAAAGCTACAGAGAAACCTTGTCTCAAAAAAACAAACAAACAAACAAAAAAAGATTTCTTTTTATTCTTATTTAGTGTATGTGCCTATGTAAGTGTCTGTATGTGTCTAGGTATGTGTATGTAGATGCCCATGGAGGTCAGAAGACATAAGAGCCTCTGTGTGAAAGGGATTTTTTGTTTGTTTGTTTATTTTTGTTTTGTTTTTGGGTTTTGTTTTCTCAAGGCAGAATTTCTCAGTAGCTTTGGAGCCTGACTTGGAACTAGTTCTTGTAGACCAAGCTGGCTTTGAACTCACAGATCTGTCTGCCTCTGCTTCCCAAGTGCTGGGATTAAAGGCGTGCACCACCACCGTTTGGCTTGAGCTTGAGTTCTTTGTGGTAGGAACTGGTCTCAGGTCCTCTGCAAGTATAGCCAACACTCTTAATGACTGAATCATCTCCCCTGCCATAACCTGAACTTTTAAAAGCTGATTATTCACAATGGTAATTATGGATAAAGTTGAGAGAATTCATAGAATTTCCATCATTGCTGAGCATAAAAGAGAAAAAAATAATTTTACTGAATATATTTTGCACTTCGTTTTGTTAAATTAAATATTGATGTATTTAAATTTGAAACTTGCTTCTTTAAAACCTTTTAAACTAATTAAATATTTCTGTGTGAGTGTTACAGCTCAGTACAAAATAATTAAAATTTACATTTGGATTATTGTTGTGAAAGCTAATGAACATTCTGGGGTTGCACAATTGTGTGCTACCATCTCAGTCACTGGTATAATTGTCTTTCAACTTCTGAAAGCCTAACCAGCTGAAGAGTTTCACTCTAAATCCCATCTCCTCGGGAGTGCTTTCATTCCATCAACAACCGTAAGTGACTTTTATCTGGCCTGACCTCCACTATAGTTTATTGCTTTTGCTTCCTTGCCTTAGCAGTTGCAGAAGCCTACTGATGCTGTTTAAGTGAACAGTGGGGTTTATTATTCTGAGGCTGTGCTACCTTTGAGAACAAGGTATGAACTGACTAGTTTGCCAAAGGTAAATAGAACTTAAAACTAGAGCCAGAGACTAAAGAGAATGCTCAAAACAAACAATCAAAACCCGAAGATTTGATTCTTATTATTGGCTTTCTTGTGTTGCCATAACAAAATGCCCCAACTAGATGTCTTAAATAGCAGAAAAGTATTTCTCATAGTTCTGGGGGTGACGGAAGTCTATGATCATGAAGCATGTTGGTTTGGTCCCTAGTGAGGGATGTCTTCCTAGCTTGCAAACTCTCTGCATCCTCACAAAACTTTTTTTCCATGTGTACAGCACAGAGTATTTCTTTTCCCTTTCTTAGAAGGTCACCAATCCTGTTGAATTAGGGCTCACTTTTATGGGCTTGTTTGACTTTAATCACCTCCTGAGAGCGCTGTCTTCAAATACAGTCCCATCAGGATTTAACACTATACCGCCTATCAATTTGATGGGCAAGAGAGACACAATTCGGTCCACAGCATCATGCTTCCAGGACACTAGACCATTTTGTAAGCACTTTATTTACATTTAGTAAGTCTTTAATGGTCACAAAAAACCCTGTGAAATCACATCTTGTCTTAATTTAGAAAGCTGAGAAGTGGTGCCGTCTCTTGCTCTAGCCCCTGCCCTCCAGTGCTGAGGTAAATCACCTCTGTAAAACGAGGGGACCAGCCATGGCTGCTTCTGCCTGGGTGTGTTTGCTCTCTCTAGAGGCAGAGCCCTCTGCTTCCTCCCACACAGAAAATCATATTTACCCTCAGCCCCAGAGTGCCCATGTCATAAGGCCTTTACTCCCCTCCCTGTAAGCATGAGGAAGACCGTTCCATTGCCCACATGGGACAGGTTTGATCTGTGGAGAATCTGATATTGATGGAAAAGAAACGAAAAACAAATGATCATGTGTGTTACTCTAACATCCGGAATAACCAGGCCATGTGCTCCTTGTGTGCACTGACGTAGAAGGTACTGTTATTCACCCATGATGGGGTATCTGAACTCTGACGCAATCCTTAAAGTAATTTCAGTTTATTAGCAGCATGTTTTTAATAAAGTATTTTATCTTCTCTTTCTGAGGAAATGTTTGAAAAGCATTTATTTTTGTTTTTTATTTTCTTCAAATTGTAGAAAGGCTGGAAAAAAGGAGGTAATGATTTATTTTTAGGTCATGGGCAATGATGTGAAGCCCTCTGTGCCTAAAGGAATTGTGTTTGGTTTGGGAAACACCACAACTTTGTAGAATTAAGGTAGGTTATATCACATCGAGTATGACTGGGGTAACTCTGCTCTTTGGAAGCCTTATATTTGGCTTCCAGTGACTTCCTAGGGATATTCACATCCCACTTCAACCTCAACTTCTCTCTGCTCAGACCAATAACTAAAGAGCATGTGGTCTATAGATCAGTCATCTTGGCTTCGGCACCTGCTTCTGCCATGTCACACACTATGTGATCTTCAGCAAGCCATCGAACTCTGAATCTTTTTCTTAAGCTGTGCAATAAAGAACTTTTTTCATAACAAACCTGTGCAAACTAAAACATGCTGTACCTTCAGTAGCTTGTCTTAGTGAAATGCTCCCCAGTGACGGCTTAATTTCCACAACTGGAAGAACTTGGCAGCTTTGGCTATGTAGTTCTGGATTTAGAGTCAAGAAGATACGGGGTTAAAGAGGTTGTGGGAATATCCGCATAGTTAAGGAAAGCAGCTGCTTGCAGGTGTGTGTCAGGGGAGTCTCTGTGTGTGGGCCCAGAAAGACCATTGTGTAAAGCTGTGAAGGTGAAGCCTAGATTGCGTTGGAGACCCCCAGATGCTGGAGTTTCCAGAGCCATGGGATACATGCCAAGGAGAGCTGTTAAGTAGGTGTAGAGTCAGCCCAATAGAGAGAGGTGTGCTGCAGTCAACAATATAGAAGGAGTGGGTTATCTGAAGAGCACTTTGACATCAGACATAGAGATGCAGAATTTGGAGTTTGCCCTGTTGTGTTTCAGTCTTGTTTGGGTTCCCTTTCCTACCTTTTGGAATGGTGATTTATTTTCCGCACCATCATATGGATGTTAAAAGTATGTCATCTGCTCTCTGCTTTTGCATTTACCTGGAGTTACAGCTAAGAGATTGAATGAGTCTCAGAAGATACCTGGGCATTGGACTTTTAAACAGTGTTGAGACTGTGGAAAACTATGGGGACTTCTGAGGTTGGACTAGATGCATTTTGCATTGTGATTTGGCTGCAAGACTATGGTGGTTAGGGAGTAGAGTGTGATGGTTTGAATGAAAATGGCCCCTCTGTTCATCATCAGGAAGTGGAGCTTTTTGAAGGGAATTAGGAGGATTGGGAGGAGTGACTTCATTAGCGGAAGAGTGCCACTGAGGGCGAGTAATGAGTTTTCAAAATCTCGAACCAAGGCCAGTCTTTTTCTCTGCTTGCTTGTGGATCAGGATGTAAGCGCTCAGACAGGGCCTGCCTGCTCTCATGCTCCCTGCCATAACGATATGGATTAGTCCTCTGAAGTTGTGAGCAAGCCCCCAATCAAATGCTTTCTTTTCTAAGAGTTGCCTTGGTCATGGTGTCTCCTTGCAACAAAAGAACAATTATTAAGATACCGCATAAATGTCTTTTGGCCATTTGAACTTCTTCTGTTGAGAATTCTCTGTTCAGATCAGTGCCCCATTTTTTAATTGGGTTAATTAGCATTTTAAAGTCTAGTTTCTTGAGTTCTTTATATATTTTGGAGATCAGACCTTTGTCTGTTGCGGGGTTGGTGAAGATCTTCTCCCAGTCAGTGGGTTGCCTTTTTGTCTTAGTGACAGTGTCCTTTACTTTACAGAAGCTTCTCAGTCTCAGGAGGTCCCATTTATTCAATGTTGCCCTTAATGTCTGTGATGCTGGGGTTATACCTAGGAAGCGATCGCCTGTGCCCATCTGTTGTAGGGTACCTCCCAATTTCTCTTCTATCAGGTTCAGTGTGCTCAGACTGATATTGAGGTCTTTGATCCATTTGGACTTGAGTTTTGTGCATGGTGATAGATATGGGTCAATTTTCATTCTTCTACAGGTTGACATCCAGTTGTGCCAGCACCATTTGTTGAAGATGGAACGGGATGATTGGGATACAGGAAGGTTGGATAGGGGAGCAGGGAAGCACATATCTTAATTAAGGGAGCCCTCTTAGGGTTGGGAAGAGACTTGGACCTAGAGGGGCTTCTAGGTGCCCAAGGCGAGGTCCCCAGTTAGTTCCTGGGGCAGCTGAGGATAGGGAACCTGAAATGATCCTATCCTATAGCCATACTGATGAATATTTTGCATATCACCATAGAACCTTCATCTGGCGATGGACGGAGATAGAGACAGAGACCCACACTGGAACACTGGACTGAGCTCCCAAAGTCCCAATGAGGAACAGAAGGAGGGAGAAGATGAGCAAGGAAGTCAGGACCAAGAGGGGTGCACCCACCCACGGAGACAGTGGGGCTGATCTATTGGGAGCTCACCAAGGCCAGCTGGATTGTGACTGAAAAAGCAGGGGATAAACCCGGACTCTCTGAATATGGCGGACAATGAGGGTTGCTGAGAAGCCAAGGACAATGGCACTGGGTTTTGATCCTACTTCTTGTTCTGGCTTTGTGGGGGCCTAGCCAGCTTGGATGTTCACCTTCCTAGACCAGGATGAAGGGGGGAGGACTTTGGACTTTCCACAGGGCAGTGAACCCTGACTGCTCTTCAGACTCGAGAGGGAGGGGGAGAGGAGTGGCGGAGGGTGGGAGGAGTGGGAGGCTGGGAGGAGACAGAAATTTTTTTTTCTCAATAAAAAAAAAGATACCGCATAAAGGAAAGAGTTTTGAAGAAACTTTTAGTCTTTCAAGATAGTAGAATACACTAGAGAAGTCAGACATTTTCAGCTTTGCTTAGGAAATAAAATAAAGCAAGTCTCTGGTCTAGGAAAAGGCAGTGGCTATGCCCAAATTGACCAGTGTTGAAGTAGCTGTAACTGGACTGGTTGAGGGAAGGTAGTGGAGGCTGAGAAATGAGTGCATCATCCAGCTGCTTATTTCTGCCTAAATTTCAGAATCTCAATCCCCACATGTTTCTGTTAACCACTGATATATGCTTGCTTTTAATGAATGATACCCAACAGCTGGTGAGGTGGCCAGGCCTAGGTGGGTCTCACCCTCAGTGTCATCTCTCCAAAGGCATCTTCTGCTTCAAGATGACATTGACTGAAGGTCAGAGCGAGTTATGTTTTCTTGCCACCATTCCTTGTTCTTCCGTATTTCCTGTTTGCAAACTTACTGCCAGTGGGTACCATTCTTGTTTTACCTAAGAAAAAAACAGTCCCAACTCTCCAAGTTCAATCTTGCTTGTCTGTTAATGTTTTGAGGCATCTGGAAAGAACCCCTCAACAATGTTTTTATGGGCCAGTGAGAAGTCTCAGTGGGTAAAATCACTTGCCACCAAATCTTACAACCTGAGTTTGATACCCAGAACTACATGGCAGAAGGAGATAACTGACTCCCAGAAGTTATTCTTTAATAAATAAATATAATAAAAGTAATTAAAAGTGAATAACATAAAAATAGTTTTCTAAAAAAAATAAGAATACAGAAAATGAGGTACTGAACTCCATTGAAGTAGACTTATTTCTATCAACTAAATGCACTAAATGAATCTAAATATTTTGTTTCCAAAGCTTCTGGAATTGTGTAACTTCTCCGTTTTGTGGAGATTTAGTCAGATCATACAACTAGATATTATATTTTAAGAAAGCACTTAGAATCAGAGAGATGGCTCAGTGCTTAAGAACATTGACTGGTCTTGTAAAGGACTCAGGTTTGATTCCCAGCACCCACATGGTGGCTCACAACCATCTGTAACTCCTCTTCCATGGGATCCAGTGCCTTCTCCAAACTTCTGTAGGCAGCAAGTGTTTACACACACACACACACACACACACACACACACACACACACACGAAAAAATAAATTTAAAAAAGACAGAATAAGCACTATCTTGTTACTTTAGGAATGTATATAGGGTGCCAGAGAAGCTTCACACACACACACACACACGAAAAAATAAATTTAAAAAAGACAGAATAAGCACTATCTTGTTACTTTAGGAATGTATATAGGGTGCCAGAGAAGCTTAAGGAGTTGAATATTCTTAACCTAGAAAAGAATGACTTCAAGAGGAACTAATGGCCTTCCAACTTCGGAAAGAACTTTACATCATTCTCAAGGTATGTAGCCTATCTTTATAACAAGCTGTATGGGCTGGAGAGATGGCTCAGCTGTTTAAAGGCTGGGCTCACAGCCAAATATATAACAAGCTACACAATAAACCTTCAGATTAGTCTGTAAGACCAATGAGCATATGACAGGTTGGGCCTCAACATGGCTTTTATACTTTGTATAGGCCACATAATGTCACAAACATATCATCGAACTAGAGCTATTTGGAACTCAGGAGAATTTGATGCTGGTAGGATTAGAGAAGACAGAAAATATGAACAAGAATAAGTGCCTAATGGGTTAAAAAAAATAGTGGCAGCAGAGTTGACTGACAAAGAAAAACCCCTTAACTCTCCCACAGATCTAGTCTCTTGGGTCACAGAAAAAGGAGGAAGGAACATCCACACTGGTGCATGACCTCTTAGCACACATAAGTAAAAGTGACCCAGTCCAAGTCCAGGCATCTCGCCCCATCTGATAAACAGCTCCTCCCTGCTCACTCACCACAGTTCACAAGGTTTTTTGGAAGCAAGCCCCTGGCGGTTGAGTTTCACGGCTCTCAGTTCTGTTTGGTTTTCAGTATACTTCATACTGTGCAGGCATATTTCTACTGCCTGGATTATCGTTTTTGCTTCATCTCATCTGCCATACGTCTAAATTCATTCAAAAGGATGACAGGTATCATTACCACAGTTCTACACCATCGCTGCTCACAATGATTGTACAGTCTACCGAATGTCTATGATTCCACCCAATCTTTCCTTGTGTATTCCTTAATGGTTCTTCATGTATCATATAAGCACATGTGTGTATCAAGCCCTGAAATGCACAAGGAGTCTGTTTTCTTTCAAGTGCAACACTTAGGACTGGAATGTGCCTCAGTGGTAGAGCATTTATGTTTTGTGTCCAAGGCTTGGGTTTAATTTCCTCCTGTACCCTTCACACACTCCCCACATGCCCACCGTGCGAAGAAGGAAAGCCTCTAATGTGGTAGATGGGAGTAGTGCCAAGTAGTCTACCAACACAATGAGCTGTAATGGATGGTAGAGAACCTGACCTCTTTTAGATATTCAATACCAAACAGAAGAAATATTCAAATCATTAGCATTTATTAGTGAATTAATACAGACTGGTGTAGGAAATCCTTCTTTCCATGTGTTGCTTTCATTGATTAATGAATAAAGAAACTGCCTTGGCCTAGTTGATAGGGCAAAACTTAGGTAGAGAACTGAATACTGGGAGGAAGTGAGGCAGAGTAGGAGAGAGATGCCATGGAGCCCTCCAGAGACAGACATGCTGAATCTTTCCTGGTAAGCCACTGCCATATGGTGATATACAGATTAATAGAAATCGGTTAAATCAAGATGTGAGAGTTAGTCAATAAGAGGCTAGAGATAATGGGACAAGCAATGATTTAATTAATACAATTTCTGTGTGGTTATTTTGGGTGTAAGCTAGCCGGGCAGCCAGGACAAACAAGCAGGCGCCCTCTCTGTAACAACAGACCAATCAGACTATATTGCACTATTGCTTATCATTTGAAAGTTTAAACTCCATTAATTCATGAACCAAAATAAACCGGAAGTTACATTGTATTTAATCAGAGTTTCAGGGTTATTCTGTAGCCATACATTAACTATTTAACTGATTTCTTTTTATTATGTCTACCTACAGAGCCAATGAAAGCCAATCAAAATAATATAACAACTAGCCATGCCTTCTGTTTCCCCTCCCTCTGCGAAGGTTCCTCTGCATACAGTACACTGTGCAACTATGTGCCCTGTATACACCGATTTCAAACTTCCTTAGCATCATATGCGGAGTGCTGGACTTCTCTGTACTTTATAAGCATCTGCACTGGCTACTCCTACGGTTGTTCTAATAAAAGACACAGCTGAGCAGCCATCATTCGCTGCACATAGTATGAAGAAGTCCTTACTGGCCACTTCTCCTGTAGCTGTCTGGGGCTGTTAAGTGTTTATATTACACATGGTTGCACAAAATGTCTTCCCCCAAATACCCTAGAGAATCAGTATCCAGTCAACCAGTTAAATTGTAGCTAAGCTATTCCTCTCTGGAAGTTGTATCAATGAGACAATGTAGGGATTTGCTGCTCTGAGTCACGTTACATTTTTTATTATTTATTTATTTATTTATTAAAGATTTCTGTCTCCTCCCTGCCACCGCCTCCCATTTCCCTCCCCCTCCCCCAATCAACTCCCCCTTTTATGTTACTTCAGAATACTGCTAACCATATACTGCCATGAGAGCACTTTTTTTCCAAATTATTGATCTTCTCTTTCACTATTTTTTATTCTTTCCATATGTTATCTATCAAGTGGTAAAATTTTATATTTCCACACTGACACCTCATTATATTATGGGAATTAGGGGTGTGCTTTTCAAAACAGTAAGTTAGTCTCAATCGGAAAGCAAAGGTGATAAGATTCATTAAAGCCAAAGGCCTGTCTTACTGGGCACTAGAATCTTTGGAAGCTTTTAGCCCCCAGAGCAGAGGAGGGCTCTCTTGAACACAAAGAAAGCCATGTGGAGATTCACACAGACCTTGTCCTTCTCTGCCTCCCCTGTGCTAAGGAATCTATGAGATCTCATTCCTTTCTTTGAAGACATGCCTGAAGAATGTTAAATTGGTCTAGCTGCACGTAGGCATGTGTAAGATTGTGGATGCCTTCGAGCAAAAGAGACATATTCTGAAAAGAGTGCAATTTCAGGGTTCTCAAAAGGAAGTGTTTTGGCTCTCTATGACTGGATTATCGTGCACTTTCATGCAGTCCTTGTAAAATTCTGCAAGTTCTTTTTAACTTGCTATGTGTTTATTAATGACCAAATATTTTTCTCAATGGAATATTCTTTGAACTCCAGTAGAACAATATACAATACCTTTCTGTTCCCAGAATGCCTTGCACACGACACTAACATCTTCATATTATAGGGCATTCAGTTGTGATCTTAGGTCGCATTTATCTCTGTGTTTTGATGTCTAAATTAGTAAATAGTTGCTAAATGAATTGATCCACAAAATGTATATATATATATATATTGTGCTAAATTAATATTGTATTTAAAGTTCATTCCAACATATATATAATTATAATGTGTAAATTTAAAATTTTAACTAAAAGCTTGTGAAATAAAAATGTAAAATGCTGAAGGTTGTTCCACATGAGCACTCATGGATTTGCATCCATTGGATCTCAGCACAAGTTCAGCAGAATGTGAGAAGCAAGGCAGCTACTTACAGAAATTTTTTGCTAACTTCATGCAAAATTAAAAATAGTTAGCCCTTTTGGTTTATAAGAGCACCTGTAGAAGAAGAATATTTCCAGAGAATTCTAACAGAATTCTCCAGAAACAGAAGAGATTCCATTACGGCTGAGGATTGGCCACAGGCTAATGTAAGAAATATATCTGCCGGTCGAACCAGGTCAGTAAAATGGTAGGTGCTATTTTGAGCAAAGGTTTGCTAATAATGAGAAACTGGCATTGCCTGTGGCAGAAAAACAAATTTAGGTTAAATGAAGGTCAAATCAAATCCAATTCCCAGTGAGAAAATGGCAGCAAAGGAAATAAACTAATCCTCAGGTTCTTTTTTGATGCAGCATTCAAGAAACACACTGGATTATTTCTTGAAATGGAGTTTGCAAGAACAGGAAAGAATATGACATCTAAAAAATGTTTATTTGTATATTTAAATAATAAATGAAGCCTAATTTCTATAAATGAATTTTTTCTTTCTCTATGAAAAGTCACCATGAACTAAAAAACTCATATGGTATATGCTCTAGTTAAAATATTTTCTTATAATTACTCATTTATTAATTACATAGACATTATGAGATAACTCTAGAGTTAATGAATTGCTCCATGTACCATATTCTCACTGAAGGTTTGTAGGAAGTAATGAGATAGTCATAAAATGTCTGAGATGTCTGTAAGTATATTACTATTGGTGTTAGTTGCTATGATCTTTGAATAAAATGTATTTGTTACTCATCAAAAGTAGTGAGTTCAGATCCTTTGAAAGGACTCTATGTATATCTTAAATTCCAGCCCTAGAGCTATGGTGGAAGAAGAAAACTATCCCTAGAAAGTTTTCTTCTGCCTATACACTCATGCCATGGTGCACACACCCCTTATACACCTTCATATCCATCACACACAAAAACACATCTTATACACATTAATAGACATCATACAAACATCCACATCACATGAACACACATAACCTTACAAACCTTCATACCCATCACACATACACACACACCTCACACACATTAACACACATCATAAATACATCCATATCACATGCACACTGACACACACCTTCACACCCATCACACACACATACACATCTTACACACATTAATACACATCACAATAATCCATACCACATTCACACACACTTTACATATATTCAGACCCCTCACATACACACACACCTATCACATATACACATCTTATACATGTTAATACAAATCAAACATATATCACACATATGTATACATCACATGCACACACATAATATGCACATACAGGTGATATGGGATTCCCCTCTGTATGTTGTGAATGTGTTTTATTACTGTTGGTTAATGAATAAAGCTGTTTTGGCCTATGGCAGGGCAGAATAGAACAAACACAGAATTCTAAGAAGAGATAGAGGAGAAAAAAAGGCAGAGTCAAAGATATGCCATGTAGCTGCCGAAGGAGACAGATGCCAGAAATTTACAGGTAGGCCATAGCCATATGGCAATACAAAGATGAATAAAAATGGCTGAATTTAAGATGTAAGAGTTAACTAGAAATATGCATAAGCTATTGACTAAACAGTGTTGTAATTAATAAAGTTTCAGTGTAATTATTTCGGGTCTGAGAGTCCCGGGAAATGAATGAGCAGCCTCCGTCTACAAACTGGTGTGCCAATGTGGGTGGATTATAACCATATAAAAACTTGAGAGAGCCTAAGAAGGAATTCTAGACACACACACAGAGTTTAGGGCAGCTTCTTGGTAACCACAACTGTTTTTCAGGTGAACTCTGTTTGCTGGCATCCAGCAGGGACTCCATGGCTCCTTTAAGAGAGGTCTTTAACTAAGAATTAGCAGCAAAGGCTTCAAGGCTTCTTTAGAGAAAGACTTTCTGGTTCATGCTACTGGTGAACAACTCTGGCTCTTTCAGGAGGCCAAGCACTTAAATGGGGTCTGTTAGTATGTTACAAATTGCTTATGGTGACATAGACCTGCTGCAACCCTGGAGCTGGGGAGCTGTGCATAACTTTCAGAGGCTATGAGCATGCCTCCACCATGTTGGACTGGGTGGAGACAAAAGTCAGGACTGTGTAGTTGGTCCTAGTCACACCCGTTTAGCATTTAAAAAAAAAACAAAAGTGATCCTGGCCAGAAAATAATTACAGATATGCATGCAATAAAGACAAATTCAGATGGAAAAGACTTATAAATGGATCCCAATCTTGAATAAATGTACATAGGCTTGAAAGAAAGAGAGGAAAAAGAGTATAGACAGTTATAATATAAAATAGCACAGACAGTCATAGATTAAAGGAGTAAAGATAATAAAATAAAATAAAATAAAATGTTAAGCTTGTAGAAAAAGTAATAGAGTAAGAAAAATAAGCCAAGTAAAGATGGAGAATACACAGAGAATCTTGATTATGCTTACTATTGTGTTTTCTTTGAAATTTTCAACTGCAGAGAGACATTTGTTTCTGGAGCTCCTAAGCTAACCTAACATATATGTTTTAAAATATCTTGACTTCAAAATTTGGGTCTAAGAATATGTTGCTTTGGAAAAGAGATTCTGCTTTTGTTTCCACAGAAGATAGAAAGCTGTAGATTTCTTACTGGCTAGTATGGTTTGATCAAACAAGAACCCCCTGAAGCAATGACCCAGATGGTCCAACATTCATGACAGTTTCAGGCCTGCTGGCTGAGATGGAACTATTACACAGGATACCCTATAAAAAATCTGATTAACAGTTCCCTCAATTAGAAGAAAGTAGTTGAGAAAACAACGTCCAAATTCCCTGAATAGTTGTTTATAAATGTTTGTTTTTGTTTAAAGGGGGATATGCTATAGAGATAAATACTTTCCTTTGGTATGGATCTTCGTTTACTGATAGAAATTTAAGGTCAATTTTGTTATATGTTTATTTCTGCTCTTGATTAAGGTATTGTGTTTGTGCCGCTCATTTAAAATGTAATGTATAATTAAGAAAGACAGGTAACTAGATAGTCATCTATAATAATCAAGTTTATAGTTATGTTAGGTTTTCTAGATATACAGAGATATATTTCAGATGGATAGGTATTCTTCAAACCTTTCAAAGACTTAAAAAAATATGGCATTTAAATGTTTTAAAAACTTAGAATTTTTCATGACAATGAGACACATCTGCTCTAAACAGCATGAATCTACTTCAAGAGGATAAAGGGTATCAAAGAGACTCCTTATGGAGTTTGTTAGCCATTTGGGCAAGAAACTGCTCTTGCCTGGACTGCCTGATGGTATGCTGCATAAACTAGACATTCAGGACCCACAAAAAAATGACTGCTGAAGTTGCCTACAAAAGGTTAAATAGTCCTACAGAGTTCCTGCTTCATAAAAGAGTCTGTAAGACATTCTACAGGACTCTCACACACACAAACAAACAAAAGTGACTGACAAACTGTATAGGCAAAACTGTCTTTAAAATTTCCTGCTTCAGCCCCTCAGTGGCTAAGAGCATTGCCTGTTCTTCCAAAGGTCGTGAGTTCAGTTCCTGGCTACCATATGGTGGCTCACAACCATCTGTAATAAGGTCTGGTGCCCTCTTCTGGCCTGCAGACATACACACAGACAGAATATTGTGTGCATAATAAATAAATATTTAAAAAAATAAAATAAAATTTCCTGCTTCATGAAAAAGTCTGCCAGATACCATGAGCCTGTAGGCTAAAGATGGATGCCCCAATGTTACAAAAGAACTTTGGGTGAATGTACAGGAAGCAAGATGTTTGTCAATTCTAGAGTTTTGGAAGTTGCTTACAATGCACTTCCTGTTTACTTAAGTAATATATCCTTCTAGAATCTTTGATGGAGTTAAATAAAGATAGATATAATTATAAAAGATAGATTAGATATAAAACTTTAGACTCACAAAATTAGGATAGATGATTGAGTATTTTTCTTAATTTGCCAAATGTAAATAGACTAAATATAGTAACTATAATTCTTTCTTACTAATTGTTTTATTATATGTAATTTTACTAGGCTAAAGTTAAAACTTTCCTTTTTATTTGGACAGAAAAGGGGAGGTGATGTGGGATTCCTTTCTGTATGCTGTGAATGTGTTGTGCTACTGTTGGTTAATGAATAAAGCTGCTTTGGCCTATGATGGGGCTGAATAAAGCAAAGACAGAATTCCAAGCAGAGATGGAAGAGAAAGGAAGGTGGAGTCAGAGAGATGCCAGGTAACTGCCTAAGGAGACAGATGCTGGAACTTTATCAATAGGCACAGCCATGTGGCAATACATAGATTAATAGAAATGGGTTAATTTAAGATGTAAGAGTTAGCTAGAAATATGCATAAGCTATTGCGTCAAACAGTGTTGTAATGTAATTAATATAGTTTTAGTGTGATTATTTCAGGTCTGGGTGGCCAGGAAATGAATGAGCAGCCTCTGTCTACAACACATCACATGCACACACACACATCACATGCACACATACATCATATGAACAATACATCATATGAACATACATCACATGCAAACATATATCACATGTGCACACATATCACATGTACACACACATCACATGCACACATATATCACATGCAAACACATTACATGCACACACATCACACATACAGATTAGTGGTAGGGTTTTGACAAAGCAAAGTCTTAGGTTGGCATTCAGTATCATCAAAAACTAAATCATTTAGAATTATTTGAAGACTTATGAGAATCAGTAATTATAGATTAAGTATTCTCTGAGTCATTAAAATTAATTGGAGATTTTTATGGATTATGCTCAGTTTAGAAACATTGAGGAAATTATGTAAAGCAATGTGATGTCACTTTTGGAATAAGCAATCTAAAGGCCAATATGTGTAAATCTATTTAAAATTTTTGATGAAAGAAAACAGTACAAATGCATATTAATATGTTAGTTTTTGAAGAATCAGGAGTTACATTAGACAGTCTTCCCAATATTCCACTAGTATTTTGTTCTTGTTTTTGTTTGGTTTGGATTGGTTCTTATATGCCTGTTCCAACATAGTAAATGCAGAAAAAACTACCTTCTCTTTATGATTCCAACTAGTAAAATTCAGCTAAGAAAAATTTTCAACTGTAATTCGGATCTTAAAACTTAAAACTTTCATTCTCAAGAGTATTTCTATTTTTATGCGATGAAGTTTTATACCCAGTTCTGGAACTGACAATAAATCTAGTTAAGATCATTTCAAGTTTTTCCTATTCTTTTTTTTTATTTCAATGGATTTGTTCATCACTCTCCTAAGCTCTTCCACCACATCCACAAATGTTATTCCTAAAGATCTAGAGAAGTCAAATATAAACTTGAAATATATTAATTGTGAATGATAAATACGGAGAAATTTTACAGTAATATCTATAAAAAACTGGGACTAGCCATCAAGAAGACAGAATGAAAGGACAAAGCCCTAAGGTCTTCAAGTAAGTCAAGGAGGAAACTGGACCAGAAAGACAGCAAAGACTCTGGGATAAGACTGGATTTCACATCAGTTCCATGTTTCTGGGGGTGTAGAGCAAGGGGAAGTGTGATTAGGAGCACTGGTCTATAAATGCACGGTATGCAGAATTTCACCAGAAGAATAAACTTCTGTTTAAGCCGAGTGATACCGCACATGCAATGCATTTGAAGCATCCCATGAATGAAAACAGATAAAAACTTAGTCATCTGGATAGGAGATGGGAAAAGAAGGACTGGAGTCTGCAGAAATGGCTTCCAGGAGAAAATGATTTAGTAGATAATGGGCAATGACTTCTGGGAATTTCTTTTCATAAATCAATGATCAAGACATGAATAAGGATGGAGATGGGTAAGTGTTAAAATGTTACAAAATATGTCAAATGAATAGAATGACTGAGGGTTCATCAAAAGAAGTTAATGAGTATCACTAAGTAATAACCTCTATGAGGTCACACTGATGCCCTGAAGCCCAGGAGTCTGAAAACAAAGCCCAGGACAGCTGCAGGACCTGACAAGCTTTCTAAAGTGATTACAGGATGCCAGAGGCTCAAAATCATCAGAGGACGGCACAGCTGTAAAGAAGCCTGGAGACACGGAATGCAGAAGAAAATAAACGAAAATTATCGTACACATTAGTATCAGAGCTGATGTGGATTGAGAAACCACTGTATAAAATCAACATTTCTCAGAGAGGGAAGAATTTCTTAAATGTATTTCACTTTTGTCTGAATGTTAAAAACAACACAGTGAAAAAACTTTGGTTTTGAAGATTTTGGTGACTTTGCCAACAATGACTATTCTTTGCTAAAATGGTGATTTTGCAAGTGGTTAATTGTAAATCTTTTCCATATTTGGGTCTCTCTCTCTCTCTCTCTCTCTCTCTCTCTCTCTCTCTCTCTCTCTCTCTCTCTCTGTGTGTGTGTGTGTGTGTGTGTGTGTGTAACAAAAATAATGTAATTTAGCGGGGACACCTCTGGAAACCTGTTCTATAGTTTTATGCATCTTTGTATGTGGCTCTTTAAGGATCTATATTGACTGTTTGGTGCTCTCTTCTTGAGACCAAGGTGGGAAGAGCTGACTTTACAGACTTTTATCCAGTGACCATTGTGACCTTACCTATCTCTGATCTTCAGATAAATGTATTTGAAATTTACGCAGTCATCACTGTGTCAGATATAAAAAGGAGCCACAATGGAGCCACATATACTAGAAAAACAGTCTTGATAGAACTTGAAATGACAGTTGTGTTTAATCATAGAAATCTGTTCGTTTGATTAGTTTTGTCAGTGCCGGAGATCAATCCTGGGTCTTGTGCAGGTCACTCTGGGCCTCTACCACTAACTCCATTATCTGTCCAGAATGTGTCCTTTTGCTGGTAGTTATGTGTCCAAAGCCCTTTCTCTTAATGACACACAGAGTGTACATGCATGGTTATTCCTGTAGCAGAATCTTTGCATTCATAGTTAAGTCAATCATACTCTTTTTTTAAGTTACCCCACATGATTTCACAGAGAAGTGAGTGGGGCAAGAAATGCCAGGTTATGCTTACAAATTCAGCACCAAATGGGAGAGAATATGAGAGAGGCCTGAAAATATCATGGGAATCTTATAGACCAGAATATGGAGTGCTAAGAACAAGGAATACAAGGGAAAATGGGAAAGGATTGAAGACACTAATAAAAACATAAGCATTTCTTACTAATGAAAATACTTCCTTCACTGAAGTCCCTAGAAGGCTGTGTAAAAGATTAATTCCCAAATGTTGGCAAAATAAATAAATGGAAAATTAGCTTGTTTTAAAGACAATCTAGTTCTCTTTTTTAATGATTTTTTTTTTGCTACATTAACTCATTCCAAAACCTCATGAGATAGGAGGCATTGATACTTGAGGAGGAAACGACACTCAGCTTAAGTCTAGTTTTATGACTAAAGAGTTATCCAATGTTTTGTAGGTACTGCAATGTGTTACTACCAGTAATCATTCTGGGGGAAAAAGTGTCAATAGGTAGTTCCATCATTACGTGACAAGCATAATGCGTACCTCCACACAGTAGTGGCATCATCTAAGTGGCACAGGACAGTCATTCACTGTGGCATCTTGATGCAGTCGGAGACACTAAATACAAGATTATGAAGCATACCAGCATAACACAGAAGACTAACTTGCAGTATGTATGTATATACTCACATATATAAACATGTTACTAAATAGTGATAAAAAGTACAGTATATAAACACATAAATTGGGACCAGAGCCATTTCATTATCAAATATTAAATATGGTTCATAATTTTATGTTCTATTTATATGACTGATAGCACAGTAGGTTTGTTTATTAAAAACAATTGAGTGATACATTGTGCTACAACACTAATGTAGTTATTGCGTCAGGAATAGGTATATTCCTATTGAGGAATAGTAATTTTTCAGGTTCACTATAATACTCTGGAACCACCTTCATGGGTAGATTACCATTGGTTAAGCCAATATTCTGTAGCATGTGACTATTTTAACCTAGACTTTTATGTTTTTTCTCACTTATGAAATGATTTAGAGGAGATATTTCCAATAATCTTCCAACACAAAAATTCAATGATTTGCTGAGGAACAAATTTCAATCTATTGGTTTAAAATTTGTATAGTAAACTGATGTCAAAATCAAAGTGTCTTCTTTGCCTGCTTTACCCTTCTTTTGACTGTTCTCATAGTTTTCAAATCCATCGTTTCCTCACAGGAGAATCAGCCATGTTCTCCATCATAATAAAAGCAACTCTAAAGGGCTTCTTGTACAGGAATGTGAGACACACCCTCATCTCTCACCAGTGGGTGTTTGTGTTTGTCTTGTTTGTTCGTTTTGTCTAGGAAAGGCTCAAGAACAATCACCCCCTTGGCAATCCTTATCAAGTGACTTGACATCAACTGAAAACATAAATAATATTGTATAGATTAGGCCAGAAAACAGGGTGCTGGAATGGAGATTGGATAAGCTCTGCTAACATTTTAAGGAAACAAGATGTTAGTTCCGAAAAGCCCATGAGCCCTTTATTCTGGGACTCTCTTACCCATATCCTATAGGAGAACACAACTATTCAATTTCAGTGGCATATAACTCTAGGAAGTGTTTAAATTGTCGTGGTTCCCAAATCACTCCCATTTCTACTGAATCTGTCAATAAGATTTTAAAGTAAGTAAATTGGGCTTGATTTTTGTACTATGGATATGCAGAAAATGTGAGTGACCTCCCTGGACTTTTGAGTTTTAACCTAATTGGGGGCCTATAGGTGTTTCTCTAAATAGGACATTTACTCTCACTGATGATTAGGAAAAAAAGGAGAACATGGGAGAGATGAGAGGAAGGAAAAGGAGCAGGGGAGAGGAATACAAAAGAAGGGGTAAGGAAGGTAAAATAACACTGTGTCTGAAATATACCTAAAATAATAAAACATACCTGAATAAAATAAATATACCTAAAATAGCTATAATATAATACACATAAATTGGTATAAGCCCACACACATAGTTTAAGCATTTTGCCATGTTGGCTGCTAGTGTTCTAACAAAACACCATCACCAGGCATTGGGAAGCCCTCTTCTAATTTTTTGGTCAGGGTAGTCCAAGGTACTCCCAAACATTATAGGCTATTATTATTGCCTTTTGTTTCCCAGCAAAAGGTGGAAGGTAAGTACCAATTTCTGAGCTGGAATTGACCTGAAGACTCCCTCTCTGAGGACAAGCTTTCATGGTACCAGAAAGTGCCACACAAGCTTCCAAAGGAGGGACATAACCAACAGAGTTACCCAGTTATGACACCTCTGAACCACCGCAAGAACCAGCGTGGCCCGATAACCACATGGGTGCAAGGGTGTCGTACATGCTCAGCAGGAATCAACAGCTCACCAACTGGACTCAAGATAGAAAACATAGCTGGTGGAAATCTAGCCAGCTACTCAGTACCATTGAAATCATGAGTCCTAGAGAAGAGCCTCCAGCCTCCAGTTTTCGAAACTAGCAGAATACCTAACTACAATCGAAATACCCATCTTTATACCCACAGATAAGTGCAGTCCTCACCCATCATCAAGGAAACCTCTCTTTTCAACAGACAGAGACCATTACAGAAAGCCACAACCAACCAAAATGCAGAGTTATGGAGCCCAGTGCAGAGCATGCACCTACAAAACAACTTCCCTACCTGAAGCCCAGGGATCCTTGTACAAGAGGGGCAAAGACTGTAAAAGTCAGAGGGTCGTGGAGTTTGCTGTGAGACTGTGTCTCCTAGGAAGGTCAGAAGCTACACCCATAAGTCTCATCAGCCTGAGTGCTGAACATGAGCTAAACAAGGATGACAGCAGCGTATGTGGGATCACCCAAGAGGCCTCAACCCTACACAGAAGAAACATAGACAACTAGGGAAAACCGAGAGGCAAAGAAATAGTCTTCGCCAGGGAAGAACACGGAAATTGATTCTCCAATATGAAGTTGTCAGCCCTGAAAACATACAAGTAATATTATATATACTGAGCAGATTCTATTTACGGCAATGTATGTATATCCATACGCATTTAATAACAATCAATGAAAAAAAGAAATCATGACTTCAAAAGCTAGCACAAAGGGTTATAGGAGAGAGTTTGGAGGGAGGAAAGAGAAGTGGAAGATGATGCTATTATAGTCTCAATAAAATAAAATAAATAATTGAAAATTTCAAAAAGAAATAGTATTCCTCAGGGAAGACTATAGCAATTGGTTATTCAATACCAAATGATCAGCCTTAAAAATATATATATTTTGTCCTGATGCACGGGCTGGCTCTTAGGAACCTGTTCCTTACGATGGGTTTGCCTGGCCCAGCCTTGATGTAAGGGGGAGGAGCTTGGTCCTGCCTCAACTTGATATGCCATGCTTTTTTGACTCCCTTGGAAGACCTTATCCCTTCTGAGTAAAGACTAAGTAGGAGTGGACAGGGTGAGGGTGGGGTAGAAGGAAAGTGAGGGGAGGAAATGGGAGGAGAGAAGGAAAGGGAAACTGTGGTTGGTATGTAAAATAAATAAATACCCACACAAGTAGCATACATGGAGTGAGCATTATATGTATATGTAGATATATCAGTTTGAGAATCAGTAGGGTAAAGAGAGTAGAAAAATTATCTTTACAAATTACTTTAACCCAAGCTTTAAATTCTGTCTTTACCCTCTCTAATGTTTCTATGATTGCTTTGAGAATTTATACCAATTCTTTTTCAAAAACTATTGCCCCCAGGAGTTCATGTCACTTGAGTTTGAAAATAATTTCTTTGATTATTAATTAGATATTATCCCAGCAGCTCAAAAGAGGTCCTAAATCTGTGTGGAGAGATGCTGGAGGATTTGCCTGTGTCTTTGTGGTTTGGAGAGTGCGAGCTATATTCAGTACCTTTAGTAGACAGAGGTTGCCTTACATTTGCTTTTCTTTCCAGATGTGGTAGCTCTGACCTTTAACCCTATTGCTCACTTAAGCCAGACCCAAAAAGAGGAACATGGGATGTACTCACTCATATTTGGTTTTTAGCCATAA
>NW_004949096.1:23789811-23809809 GCF_000317375.1 Microtus ochrogaster
CTTCCTAATGCAGCAACCCGTTAGTATGCTTCCTCATGTAGCGATTCCCACAACAGAAAATTATTTTCATAGCTACTTCATAACTGTGATTTTGCTACTGTTATGTATCATAATGTAAATATTGGTGTTTTCTGATGGTCTTAGACAACCCCTGTGAAAGGGTGGTTTGACCCCCCCCAAAGGGTCATGACCCACAATTTGAGAATCACTGTATTAAGTTCTGGAGTATTTGACAGTCAGGAATACAGAGAATTGTTTTTCTCAAGATTTCAAATAATTGTTCAACTCTAAGTAATATCTAAGTATAAATACGTTTATTAGTTAGAACTTATGGGAGTTTAATCCTAAATAATTTAAATATTTTCCTTAGAAGATTATTCATCCTATTTGGATTTTTTTCATTTTATCCAACTAAAAAATAATATATCCCATAAAGAGCTACATGACACATACACACATACTACTTATAAATATATGCATATATAGATACTTACCTATATTTATAGATAAATAACTAATAATGTGAATATACACAGTTATATGTGTTAGGAATACTAAAATCTACAAAAGATCAAGTCATTAGTGTACAGTGTCACACAATTTGCATATGATGTATGTTCATCCTTCTGTCTACTGGTTTAAGTTATTTCTAAATTATTTAATATTCCATATACAATGTAAATATTATATAAATGATTGCTATGCACCCTGTAAAGGAGGATGACAAGTGAAATCTACATGCTCAGTTCAGATGCAACAAAAACAATTTGGATATTTATTTATTTTACTGTGCGTGGGGGGGGCATGAGTCGGAAAGAGCCATGGAATGTGTTGAGTCAGAGGACCATCTTGGGGATTCAGTTCTTGCTCTTCTATCATGTAGATTCCAAGGATAAAACTCAAGTTGTCAATTTTGGCAATGATTGCCTTTACACTCTCAAGCGTTTGGCTGGCCCATGAATTAACTTCTTTTTTACTAGCTTTTTTAGATTATAATATAATCACATAATTTCCCTTTTTCTTTCTTCCCTCCAAACCCTGCCATATATCCCTCCTTGCCCTCTTTCAAATTCCAAGCCTCTTTTTCATATCCATACACATACATACATACATACATACATACATACATACATACATACATACATACATATTCAAAGCGCTGAAAATTAATGATTACAAAGTCTGGCTCAGACAGCAGGTCTCTGTGAGATGCCTTGAGAAGGCTCCTGTGCAGGACTGATGTAAAATGATTCTTTGCTTACTTCCGGGGCATAATTGACCTTCAGCTGTAACAACAATACCATTCACAAGCCGTATTTTCTGTATCTTAATTGATGTCTATGTTATTTAACACCCGCCCACACACACACACACTCAATGAGAACTCAATATGTAGACCAGGTTGTCTTTAAACTAGCCACAATCCTCCTGCCTCTGCCTGCCACATGCTAGAATTACAGTGATACACTGCTAAGCCGGGCCGGGCCTCCCTTTTCCTACAGCAGGAATGTTAGTAAAGCACAAATGAAAAGCACAGTTGTAAATTCAGCTACAAACAAATTTTGCTGCAGGCATGAACCATAAATTAAAGTAATGATCACTTCAAGATGGAACTTCTTTTCCCCCTGTCTCTTAAAATCAGAATGAAAGTAGGTCAATGAATTTTAGGATATCTTAGAGTATGTACAGTATTGTATTGTTTGCCAGTACCTAATTTACAATTACAGAACTCCATGAATATTGAAATGATTCAGCTTCCCATTACAAATGTATGTGGCAGTTTGGTTGTTGATCAGTTTATGAAGTTAATGCAAATGGAACTGTCTTCCTGTCAGCATTTGAAATCTATAATGCAGTCATGTTGTATATTCAAGGACAGGCCATTGACAGTCAATTAACAAGTTTGATTGGTATGTCAACTCATTCTTTTGAATTGTTAATAGTATGTTAATAGCATTCGGTTCTTTGTGCAGTCCCATTTGCGGCTTCGCAGTTACAGCTATTTTTTATAATTCTCGGTAACCTAAAATAGTGCCTTAATAATAGATTATTAAACACCTGTCTAGCATAGCTTAGGGAGATTTTTCCAGACTGGGAGTTTGCAGTGGATCTCTTTGATATTCAAATCAACAAATGATAGCCTTTTTATTCAAAACGCAAATTCTTTTGATGGTTAGCTTGTTAAGAAATATTCAGCTCTAGTCTGACCTGATCTGGTTTCTCATGGAAAAGATCTGATGCCGTTTGAAGGTTCATAAACGGAATGCCAATGACAATTTGTTGTTGATGTTCAAGCCGCCTTAGCCCTCAGAAGCTCCTGGTTGAAGCGCCTCTTTAGCCTCACCAAATAAACCTTGCAGGTAAATGATCTGGAGACTGATCTGATGCTTTCAAAGCCACGAGGGCTCTTCTGTGGTCTGGATGTGTGAGCATGAAGGGGGTACTTAAAAAGCTGCCTCAGAACTGACGGATGAATAGGAAGACACGGAGCGATGGGGGAAGAGGAGAACTGGGGGGAGAATATTTTTAAGTGGCTCGCATATTACTTAGAGTTTTGAAAACCTTCAACTGTCGATCAGATCTGTTCCCCATAGCAGATTTATTTCCACCTTGGTTTTTGTTATGGTTGTTTTGTCTGTGTGCACAGGTTTACTCTCACTTTTCTGGGCAAGTTGATGAGACATTAAATGTATTATTCCCGAATGGTGCTTTGGAAGAAGGTACTGACTGCATTTGCACAGCTATGTTTTATTCATGGGGTTCCTGTACACTAGAATATAAGGATCTGCCATTTCTCTAGCCTAAAAAAAAAAAATGTCTATACCAAGGAAGCAGTAAAATTTTTATTTTCTTTCCCCCACCCTTCACTTCCCTTGATGATGCTTTCCACGACCCACTGTTTATATTTTGTTTCATTGGCAGATGTTTCTTTATAATAAAGGGGGAGGGGGAGAACCCGCAACGTAGTTTAGAAATTTACTTAATACTTTTCTGTTCTGTGGCTTCAGTGAATAGGGGAAAAGTAATTTGCATGTATTTGAATTTTAAGATTAGACTGTTCTAGAAAGATTGCTAATCAAACACACCAAAAAGGAAACTGAGGCAAACAGTAAGACCTCTTAAACAGCTCCAGACCCGCTCTTTTTACTCCTAACTCTGGACACACTGGGCTGCTGCTTTCTACAAGAGCTCTTTTGAAGGACAAAATTCTAATGCGCATTTCTCAACCGCATTAAAAAAACTGTTGAGGTTCCCAGTATTATAGCATAAAAACCTAACGCTGCCGTTTATGACCAAGAACTATACCAGATAGCAGTAAAAGAAATTCATAGAGAATATGTATTTCTTAATGTGTTGTATAGCAAAAAGAAATTGATAAATCAAAGGAAGAAAAAAAAGAAAAGAAATTTTCACCTTATGTAGCTCAGTTTTTCACAGTGTGCCCCTAGGTAAGGGCATAGCACTGATGACCTAGTTCCAGATGGGAGAGGAGGTGGCAAGCAGTAGGCATGCCAGTGTTAACGGATAATGGGCTTTACCTTGTCACTTTAACCTCTGGCAGTGTTCCTTGGTTTGTTTTGCAGATCATTCATCCTTAAAGATGCTTGGCTGCCGAGGGTTAATTTCTTCATCTCTTAAGTGGCAGCCCTACGAGTACCTATTGTATGAAGAATAAATGAGCTAATGTCGGTAAAACACTTGGAATGGTGTTAATCACATTGTTTTACATTAAGTATTTACTTTTAGTATTATTTATCAAAAGTAATATTGTCAGTGGAGTTATTATTTTATAAGGCCAGCACCATTTATTTGGGTTAATTGGATATGCAGGCACAGTAAATTTTATACACTACAGGGCCTTAGAGTGGAACTTGAGCTTTTATTAGTTAATGAGATAAGGCGTGAGTAAGGGAAAGCATAGATGTAAATTGACCAATCACCAAGCAGTAAGGGCAGTTTCATTGATAAGGATCAAAGGACTATGGGAGCAGTGAGAACAAAATCTACTGCCAATCCTGGAGACCTGAAAAGTTTCACTTAGGAACTGACAGTGTTGGGGAAACTGCCTGGAAAAGAAGTAGGAAAATTCCAGGAAAAGAGAATGACCTTATATTTGTGAAAGGGATTAGTGTCCCTAGGGAACAAGAAAAGCATGGACAGAGCATAAGGCAGAAGATGTAGCATGCTGGCAAGGCGGACTGGCCAAAGCAAAGCCCTTATTTTGAAGTGCTGAAGACTGAAGTTTATCCTGCAGGGAACAAAGTGAGTAGTGGAAGTTTTATGCCTAAGAATGACAAGAACAGTAACACTGTAAAAAGAAAACTTGACTGCAGAGCTAGCAGAATAAGAGAAAGTGAGGTAGGAGGCAGGAAGCATGGTGGGAGCACAAGCTGAGGCTCTGGCAGGGGTGATGAAAAGGTATAGAAGTTAAAGGACCATTTCTGAGTGGGATGGACAAGAATTCATAGCCGGTTATTATAGTTGCAGGATCTTGGGGCTAAAAAAAATGTATTAAACAAGGTAAGATTGGCATATTAAGTTTGGGAGCTTGTATAAGAGTCAATTCAACCTAGCTTCACAAGTTGACATGCTGAATTTTTTTAAGAAGAGAACTTGTCCCATGATGTATAGCCTGCTAGAAGTATAAGGATGGCTTTCTTTGCAAGGGGGACTAATTGAGTGGATATTGCTTGGCATTCATGTTAAACTGCTGATGATATGAACCAGAAAGTGTTATCTCAGTGGTTGACCGACAGAAGCACATAAGATCATATTTTAAAATTAAATATAAAATGCTATACACAATGCTAAAAGTCCTAGTAAAAATTGTTGCCTTGTTGGCATACATCAAAAAGCTTTATGTATGTCCCACGCCGGAGCAGAGGGAGCAATTCCTCTACTTCTTAAGACTTCATAGTTTGAGTATGTGAATGAAGGAAAATAGACATCAAGGCATTTGTCACTGTGATGCTCATGAGGCATCATAGGATATTGAACGCCTAATACCCCAGTAATATTTAGAAGCTTAAGTAGTCTGAGGCTGGAAATGTAGCTTAGTGGCAGAGCACTTGCCCCGTACACATGCACAAGGCTTTAGTTTTATCCCCAGCCATGCAAGTAGCTTAAACAACTTCATAGAGACAAAGTGGAGATAGACAGGAAGTGACGTTTTAGGAAAAAATAAAAAGAGATGATAATTAGTGGCAATGTCTCTCTAAGATCAGAGTCAATTTCCATCTTCTTCTGAAAATAATAAATCTCTTCCTCAAAGGATTAATGGGATATCTGGAAAGGAGACATTAAAAATCTTCTGGATGCTGGAACTTCAGCAGTCAATAAAGTAACTTCAGAGAAAGCTCCGGCCCTGTGCTTCACAACTTCCTAACCTCTTTTAATTTTAGGAAGGCAGCAAGCCAAAGAATGGTTCCTTTGGTATATTATTTTCTGATTCGTACCATTTCTAACAAGTGTAGTACATTTATTTATTGTTTCACAAATCTTTCTCTTCCCTCCTTGTTCTTTCCCATTTGAATTTGGGGGATCATGTATCTTTATCTTTTAATTTCCAGACTTATTCACAATTGTATCAGAATGTGTGCTTAATAGATAGACTCATTTGTAAAAAGTCATTCCATTGATTACATCTTGGAATCGACAATTTAGTTATAAAATACCATATAAGAACTTTTGTACAATACTTTTCTTATCTTTCAAACCTTGAATTTAAAATTAAGATTGATTTTTATTTATGTGTGTACACGCATATGTGTGTGTGCGTGTATGTGCACATGTGTGTAGGTGCTTGAGGAAGCCAGAGGGTGCAATAATTCCATAGAGCTGGAGTTGTGAGCCACCTGACCTGTGTGCTGAGAATCAAACTCATGTCCTCTGGAAGAGCAGCAAGTTTTTAACTGCTGGGCCATGTTGCACAGTCCAGAAACCATGACATTTTACTGCTGTGCAACACACACTTTATCTGTTATGTGATGTGAGCATTAATGACAAACATTTAACCAAACTCTTCTTTTGATGTTTATTAAATGACACTGTCTCTTAGTAATGCAGGAATAACTTTAATCATTTATTTTAATAATTAACCTCTCCCTCTTTTCCGCGTGATGGGACTCTTCATTGGCATGGCCTTCTCTTTGAACACAGAAGGCACTGGTTTCAGGGGATGGCAAGCTATTAGGTTATATCTTAGACAATTTTATCAAACGTTGATTGACTGCTCCCTTTGTGACCTCATGCTGTGCTTCTAAGTATTTAAATTTACTTTTATGTTCTCTCAGTTTTCCAGCCCTGCACATATCACACAGGCATAAGTGATAACAGAAAAGACATTATTCGCTCCAAATTCATAAATAATATGCTATTTTTAAAGTTCTTCTTAAACTCTCAAATTAGAACAGATTATTATTTTCTGGTATCCATTCTATTTAAGGAATTTGGAGATTATAAATCTCACCTGCAAAGAGACAAGAAATAAAATAGCAACCAGGAATTAGAAAGTCTTAAAAGTTTTAATAATTATTCATCCCACCATAAATAAATTTTACCTAAAATAATTTATCCATGCTTCTGTTATCTCTGGGAATATGGAATTATACTCTGTATCGTCTTCAGTATCTCTCACTCTAAAATGTCTTTTATTCTCTAAAATAATGCTTTTATGCTTTGATAAAATAGTAATCCTAAAAATTCTTTCGACATATAATCTGTTTTTTATTTAACCACTTGACTTTTCAATCTAAATATTTTCCTCTAATCACAAATCTGTTCTAATTCTCAGTAATGTTTGGGAAATTAATAGTGATTTAATAATTTTATTCACACACAAATGAGGCTTTTAAGAACATGCTTTTGAAGGTCAGGCTAAGGAGTATAACCTCAGAAACTATGAACTCCGTCCTACACTTCAGTAAAAGGACCAAGGGTTGCCTAACATCTTACAAATTCTCTACAAATAACTCTAAAACATTCTAAGAGCCTGATGTTTTAGCTTTAGGTTTCTCTACTCCTACAGTGCCTCTGTCTTTGTTCATTGCTAATTTTGATATCTTAGACACATTTCCATTGTAGACATTGATTTTTACCTTATTCTTGTTTCTTCTTCAAAGTTAACCACGTCTTTAAAAACCATGTTATTATCTTTAGACTAGCATAGAAAATCAATTGTAACTACAAAAAACAACAACAAAAGAAGATATTCGGTAGGTGAAGAGATACAAGAAAGACTTAAAACTTGTATGCTCACATCTTTGTGTGTAGGAGTAGCTAGGTCTCCACTGAAGAGGTGACCCTTCCGCCCCTGCTGAAGCAGACCTTACTGAGTTCTAAGGTTCTTGTTAACTGCTCAAAGCTAAGAGGAGTCATCCTACCTAAGATAAGACTCCAGATTTACCTTGCGACTTGGCAGAAGTTGCTCGGTGGCAAGAAAGTGAGTCTCCCTAATGAAAGCTGGCAGGCAGGACTCTCGCTACACCCCGTCGGCATTTGAAATTGCAGCACATCGTTCAAACACAATCAATAATCCAACTTTTATGTCTTCCGCTAGCTACGGTGCAGTTCCATTATCCTCTGATCATTTGGGTCCTGCTGGATCAGGCTGTGTACGATGGCAGCAAGAAGAAAGAGCTCAGCTAGAAAGACTGTGCAAGATCAAACAACAATCTCTATTTCCCCACTAGTGATCCTAATATTCAGAAAGACATGCTGTAAAAATTAGAGTCTGATGGCCTGAGCCATTCCCATCCTGAATAGTATTTGAAAGTTCAATTGACTGAATCGACAAATTAAATTTATAAACTGTAGTGTTCCTTAGCTGAGGGCCACAGAATCAACAAAAGACAGCTTATTTCAGTTTAAAATGGGAGGAGCAGAAGAGAAGCACCCCGAGCACCCACCCCTTGTTCTTTTGCCTTAGTTTCCCTGTTTCATCCATACCAGAGTATTTTTACAGAAAAGAGGAATGGTTCTTAGGGAAGGTCCACAGAGCCATAAAAGCTGGGCATTGCATTGACGTTAAAGCTTGGGCTCCTGAAGTCTGTTTGCACAGGGAAGCAGGGCCAGGCCAAAATCCAGGCTTACACATTCTCTCCTTGTTATCACCTCGTTAAGCTCCCCAAGTCAAAGCTGTGCCTCCTACAGTCCCAGGTATGGGGCCACTAATTAAGAAGAAGGGGCTCATTACCAATTCTCATTAACATCAATTGGAGTTTTAAAGCCAAATCCCTGGGCTGAAAATTTACCCCCTTAATGTTCAACACAGGTGAAGGAATAAAATCATTTAAATGCCTGTATCATGGGGGAGTGCGAATGTGCTCTCCAAGGATGAACAAATTGCCCGCTGAAGTCTGGCGCTAATCCTATTGCTCAGTAAAAGGCAGGCAGAGCTTTGAAGAAAAATATACAATTGGAAAGGGCAATAAGGGTGGGGAAGGGGAGTTACTGGCAGGAAAAGGGTAGTGTTGATGGGGAAAAGGAGTGGGGAGGGGGAAGCTGTATGTGCAGATTATTATCTGAAGATACACTATTTCCAATAACAATATTTGGGAGAGCAGAAGCGTAGCTGGGAATTAAGTGCTCCGTAAATATTTGACTTGATTAGTGAAGACATGAATGTCTACTCATGCATTTTAATAAATGTTAACCTGTTGATGAAGACTTGGTTCTCAGCCTTGGAGTTTAAGAATTTTCTTGGTCACAGTCCTTGGTTGCCTTCTGTAATTGTGAGAGCTGGATTCCACTTTTAGTGCAGGGGAACGCGACGATAACAGGCTTCAAAGTGCTATGTTGGCGACAAGGTTCAAGTATGTTCTGTTGGTTATGTGGGAGAGTAGCTCTCCTGCTGCTCACTGATGGTCAAACCATAGCAAATAATCCTTGGGAAAGGCCAACAACTTTACAAACAACAGCAATTCCTCTACTTTGCAATTGCGGATGGCCATAGGTTTTTCTTTCCTGACTTCAGTGTGAACAAGCCCCAAATAATAAGACTAGTGTTTGCTTCCAAATGGTGTTCCCATGAGAAAACTGTTTCTGCTTTTACAGGATGATGAGCTGTATGACAAATTATTTTATAAATTGTCCATATTTAAATCATACTAATAATGTGAACTGTGACTAGCCTTCTGGCAAAGTATAAGGACTTGAATTTTTCATGAGTGTCAGATTCCTTCATGTTACTGCCAACAGTAGGTACAAGATCACAGAGTGCTATATAGCAGGAGGGAGACTGCAAAGTCACCTAGTTCAGTGTGACACTTTACTTTCGAATTCCAAACACTGAAGTTTTCCAAAGCTCTTAGGACCCTACTTAGAATTTCGGTCTCCTTACCCTTACTATGTTCTTGGGATTAATGGCTGATTCGAGATAGCTCCATATTTTCATTCTGTCATACCAAACTACCTTGATTCAGATTCCAAAGATGTTTCAAATTTGTTATTAATGAGAGTAAAAGAAACCCTAGGAGAAACAATATATATATATATGTATATGTAGATAGATAGATAGATAGATAGATAGATAGATAGATAGATAGATAGATAGATAGATATAGATAGATAGGCAGGCAGGAGTGCTCACTTCTTTTCTTTAAGACGGGCTTGCCTTGCTTCCATGTAGGCATTAACTTTTTATCTTTTTACCTGCTTAAAGATTGAGAGACAGTGATAATGGATGCATAAATGCATCATGGGATGAATAAATTGTGTGAGTTAGAGAAGAGAAAATGAATGTGTTCGTGAAAGAGCGAGCACATCAATCAGTGGCTGCATGGCGTTTGCACCAGTGTGTCCAGGGGACACCTTGCCAATCAATCATTCAGAAAGCTTTTCTCTCGCTTTCAGAAAGGAAAAAAGACTCACCACAAAAATGTGATAGAGAAAGTCTAGCTTTTAAAGAGGTCATTCAAGGGACTCTGCTGACTTCCAGAAAGGAGCTAAGAGGGGGGTACCAAATGTCTCTGAGAAAGCTGTAACTTAGCATTGTAAAATAATGGTTGGTTATGAATTATTACAATCTAATATTGATTCAAAAACATTAATTAATATCATTTGGTATATCCCAGCCTTACTTGAGTATAAAATATTTGCATTTGTATATAGCTTCTCTCTTCAAGGAGCTTAAAAGCTAAAAGTATTTATGCTTTCCAAGCTTTGTCACTGTGTTGACTTATAACCCAACGCTGTTGTTTTTCTTGAGCATTAAACATCCAAGCATTTACTGAAAATATTTTAGTTTTATGAATCATACATCAAATAATTATTGGTCTCCTGAAAGATAATACATTAGTTGCTGTCTTGAAGTAGTTCATATACTGTTAAGGCAAATAAACATAGCTTATAAATAATTATAATATAAATTAAATAGAGTGAAGTGGCAGCATTGTTTAGGAAACATTGTCTAGTCTAGCATTTCAAAGGAGATAAAGACAGAGAAACATGAAAATAGAAAAAAATTGGGCCCAACGATATGAGTGCTAAGTGTACAGATCTGAGAGCTGACTCCACCAGCCATCCTGCTCTCAGTGGCACTGGCTATGTAAAGGGTATCTCATCTGCATAGTTAATTAAAGCAAGAGGGCTATTAAAGTGCCATAGTAATACGTTACACAGTAGTGAAGAAAAGCAACTACCACCAGTAAAGTCATTTTGTAAGCAAGGCTAACTATGAGAGGGAAGTTACAGAGGAAAGTTGAAACAAGCAGCTCATACTCATAAGTACCCTTTCCAACTCAGGAACAGCTAATACTCAGGGGTACACTTTCCAACTCAGTAACAGCTCATACTCAGGGGTACCCTTTCCAACTCAGTAACAGCTCATACTCAGGGGTACCCTTTCTAACTCAGTAACAGCTCATACTCAGGGGTACCCTTTCCAACTCAGTAACAGCTCATACTCAGGGGTACCCTTTCCAACTCAGTAACAGCTCATACTCAGGGGTACACTTTCCAGCTCAGTAACAGCAGCATCACTCAAGACATAAGTCTTTGGCACTGAAGCTAAAGTCATGAGTTTAAGAGCTGGACAGAGAATGTTTCACTTCTGTCTTTACTACGCGACCAAAAGTCTCTGTCAACTGTAAAACTAACCTAATGTCACAATAAAAGAGATGACAATGTCTACTTCCTTTCGTTATATTCCTTTACCGCTCTTGAAATTGAAAACAACCGTTTCTTTCAAAATCTGATTTCTGGCAATTTGCTACAAACCTGACTGTTGCCCGGCTGGTTTAGAAACCATCTTGGAGCATGAATCTTTTAAATTCTCTTAATGCCTAAACAGTGTCGTGGACATATTTAAAATGACTTGATTAGATTTTTATGAATTATCTTAGACACTATTCTATTGCTAGGAAGAGACACCATGAACAAGGCAATGCTTAAAAAGGAAAGCTTTTAATTGGGGACGAGTTTACACTCTCATGGGATTAGTACACTATTGTCATGGTGGGGACACTGCAGCATGCAGGCAGGCGTAGGACTAGAGGAGTTGAGAGCTACACCCTAATATGGTGGCAGAGAGAGAGAGGGAAGGGAGGAAGGAAGAGAGAGAGAGAGAGAGAAAGAGAGAGAGAGAGAGAGAAGACACTTGGCCTAGCATGAGTTTTTGAAACCTCAAAGCCAACTGCCAGTGTCTTAATCAATGTTAAAGAGCTGCAAAGAGACACAATGGCCTTGACGACTCTGATAAAGGAAAGCATTTAATTGGGGTTTGCTTACAGTTCAGAGGTTTACTCCAGTATCATCATGGGAGGCTATGGCAGACATGGTAAGGGAGAAGGAGCAGGGTGTTCTACATCCTGATCTGTAAGCAGCAGGAACAGAGAGAGATTCACTGGGCCTGCCTCAGGCTTCTAAAACCCCAAATCCTACCCCCAGTGACACAATCCCTCCAACAAAGCCACACCTTCTAATCTCACTCAAGTGGCACAGCTCCCTAATTACCAAGCACTAAAATATTTGAGCCTTTGGAGGTCATTTCCATTCGAACCACTACATGACACTCCCTGTCCCCTGTAGGCTTGCCACCATACCATAATGCAAAATGCATTCAGTTCAACATCAAAAGTCCCCATAATCTATAACAGTCTCAACACTGTTTAAAAGTCCAAAGTTGAAAGGCTCTCTGAGACTCATGACAATTGCTTAACAGTAAGCTCATGTAAAAATCAAAATTTAAAAAAAATCATATTTCCAACATATAATGGCACAGGACATACATATTATACATTACCACTCCAAAACACAGAGAAGGGAGCATAATAAGGAAATGCTAGACCGAAACAAGATCAAAAACCAACAGGAAAAACTCTAAACTCTGCATCTTCATGTCTGAAGTCAAAGTGCTTTTCAGATCTCCGACTCCTTTCAGTTTTGTTGACTACAACACACTTCTCTCACTTTTGGGCTGGACTCACCCAATCTTCAGCTCTCCTTGGCAGACATCCCACAGCTCTGGCATCTCTAACATCTTGGAGTCTCCAAGGCAATCTTCACCTTCAGAGCTTTACTCAATGGCCTCTTTGGGACTCCATTCAGGTACACCTTGACACATGCCTTGTCTAAGCATCTTTTCTTAGCCATGGAAGGGGATTCTACAAGCCCTTTCTTGTATCCTTGATTCTAAAGTCAGAATCATGTGGCCAAAGCTGCCAGGATCTTCTGCTTGCTAGGGCTGGAACATAGTCCCCTTTTTCAAATACATTTCTATCAGTTTTTTTTTTTTTTATGGTTTCCTTCACCACCTAAGCTTGGCCAACTTCAAACTCACTCTGTAGACCAGGCTAACCTCAAACTCACAGATTGACCTGCCTCTGACTCCAGAATGCAGGGATTAAAGGCTTGTACCACCACACCACCTATAAGCTTTTCTTTAATTCCTTTTCATAAATTGGAAGCTCATCTGGGTGGAGTCTTTCCCCAAGCTTAACACTTCCAGTCTTTTCTTTAAACTTTTTAACTTCTTAAGCACTGAAGTTAGCCCTCTTATTCTTCCTGGTGCTCCTTTCTCCTCAAACTGTACATCTAGTACTTTTCCTTGCTCAGCTTGCTCTTTTTCATTTTAGGTCTGCATAAGAGTAACCACCAATAGCCACACAACAAAGTCAATACTAGGCTATCTTGAAATTTCTTCTGCCAAGGCCATTAATGCTTCAACTTAGCCCTAGGCAGACTTTTTGGACAAGGACAGAAAACAGACACATTCTTCACCAAAATATTTTAATAACCTCTAAGGCACTTACTAATATTCTTCTTCTCTGGAACCTCTTGAGCTTGCCTGTCATAACCTATATTGCCCTTATCACCAGTGTCTTTTCTGCTCCTAATAGTTCGGCCTATTATGCCCCACTTAAAGCATTCAACTGTTTTCCTAATTCAAAGTCCCCAAATCCACATTCTGCCAACAAGAAACATGATCAGGCCTGTCTAAGCAATGCTGTAATCTCATATTCCACTCCTCAAATCAACTTGTATCTTCGTCAATCTCTACTGCTGCAAAGGTACACAATGACCTTGGCGACTCCTATAAAAAGGAAAACATTCCATTGGAGCTGGCTTACAATTTCAGAGGCTTAGTTCATTATCACTGTGGAGGGCAGCATGGTGGCATGCAGACAGGTATGGTGCTCAAGAGGTTCCTTAGGGTTCTAGATCCATCTGCAGGCAGCAGACACACAGAGAGAGACACTGGGCCTGGCTTGAATGTTTGAAAGCCCAAAGCCCACCCCTAGTGACACACATCCTCCATAAAGCCACATCTGCTTCCACAAGTCCTCCTATTCATTGACAAGCAATGCCACTCCCTAATGATCAAGCATTCTGATATATGCATCTATAGGAGTCATTTTTATTGAAACCACAATGCTGTATATCATGAAAATGACACACAAAGGTATTAGCCAGATAGATGCACCAAAGTTGTATTGCTTCTAAGTGGAAAATACCTGTATCTTAACTCAAGTCTTACCTTAAGGACCCATATGCTTTTTGATTCATTCTATCTTTGAAACAGTACATGCTTATATTTAATACTTTCAAAATTATATGTTATTAGAACAATAGTATCTTATGGTGAATTCCAGAAATGGTTAAAATATCACATTTCTCTGAATTTCCTTCAAGCTTTATTGGCCTTTTAAACATTTAGTTTTGCAATGATCTGGCTTGTAGTTGGAGGTCGCTTGTTTGTTCCTGGCTCCCAGACCATGAAATAATCACTCAGAAACTATATTATCTGTAATACTGTTTGGCTAGTAGCTTGAGCATATTGCTAGCTAGCTCTTACATCTGGAATTAACCCATTTTCATTATTTTATATTTTACCATGAGGCTTGTGGCCTACCAGCAAGATTCTGGCACATCTGTCTCTGGCAGTGACTACATGGCTTCTCTCTGACTACACCTTCCTTCTCCCAGTATTCAGTTTAGTTTTCCCTGCCTAGCTCTGTTCTGCCTTATCACTGGCCAAAGCAGCTTCTTTATTCATTAACCAATAAAAGCAACACATATACAGAACTTCCCACACTACTGGTTCAGATCCTTTAACAACTAACAAATGATATAGTTTGGGTGAGTAGTTGAATATCGATTCATTAATTTTGCTCATAATAAACTATACATGGTGGGTTTTATTTTCAACGGGACACATCAAAGGTATCATAAAAAGTAGCACATAATTATTCCAACCTTGAAGACATTAAGTAAATGAATATCTTTCAGAGAATGCTATTGAAGTCTAGCATCTACTTTTATGAGAAATTAACCAAATTCATAATTCGTTTTTAAACATAAAGCAATGAAAACCAGCCTACAGTTCACAATCCCAGAGAACCTAGACAACGATGAGGACCCTAAGAGAGACATACATGGATCTATTCTGCATGGGAAGTAGAAAAAGAAAAGATCTCCAGAGTAAATTGGGAGCATGTGGTCCATGGGAGAAGGTTGAAGGGGAAAGGAGAGGCAGGAAAGGGAGCAGAGAAAAATGTAGAACTCAATAAAATCAATAAAAAAAGAAGTTAACCAAACTCATCAAATTACACTACCTCACTGGCCTTCAGATTCAGAAAGGATATCAAAGTCATAGATAAGTTCCTACTGTAGAATTTGTACCTAGCTAGGACACTTAGGTTTCCTAAAATATAATCAAAATATGGTAAATTCTTTATGGGATTCCAAGGCCAACACTGCTATCTACTCCCTTGTGACAAATGTCAGTAAAATACGGAGTCAAACTTGACACTTTGACTCCACTTACATTTGCCTAGATACTAAAATTATAAAATAAATTATTTTTCAATGAGCATTATGATGCTGACTTGATATGTTGCATAACATTATACACACAGCAAGATCAAGAACAGAAGTAGTCTGGGTAACCAAAATTGAACTAGTCAATGAGAAAGTACTTACTCAATATTTTTATTCATTAAGTTATAAAATTATATATATCAAATTATAATTTATTATATTCTAATTATATGATTCCCCTTCCATTTCCTCCCTCCAAATCCTTCCATGTTACTCCACCTTCCAAATTTATTTCCCCTTTTTATTTAATTATTATTTTACACACACACACATTCCTAACTGCATAAATACAACCTATTCATTCAGTACAAAGTTTCCTGTATGTATATGTTTTCAAAGCCGCACTCAACATTCAGAGATCATTGTGGAAGAGGCAGTGGGAATATTTGAGAAGCAAAGGAACAGGCAGTTTGTTGAGAGATTTCAAAGAATCTCAGAAGCTACACCCATAAAATCTTACCAGCATAACTGTCTAACCATAAGCTGAAGAAGTACACTAATAGACATGCTAAAGCAGGAAGGAAAAGCTCACAAGGCCCCAACCCCACAGAAAGAACTTTAGCCAACTAGGAAGTGCTGAGAGTTGGGGAAATAGCCTTCCCTGGGGAAGAACACAACAATTGGACATCCAGCACTTCTTTAATTCTCTTTCATCGCATGCTAAACGAAGTACATGTGCTATTTCAGCACATGATTAATTGCTGCTTTTTCGTGGCTTCTTAACTGAGAAAATACACCACAGACTACTGTGAAGGCATACCCAGTAGTTCCTAGATTGAATACCCCACAAAACAGTTTATTTTCTTGTGACCCAGAAAGCAAATCCACCAGTGTGTACAGCATGCTTTAGGAAAATAATAATTTGTAAGTGGATGCCTGGTGTCTATGAATTCAAGTGTTTAAGAAATAATTCCCTATATTTTTTAAAAAAGTTAAAATCTGATGACAGTAAGTTTTTGTAATTTTGAGGTTCTAAAACATTGAATATTTTAGAGAACATTCATGAGCTCAGAACTGAATTTTTTATAGAAAGAGTCTGCAAAATTGCAGTGCAGTCTGTTTTCTCTGGAGCTAACTCAAATTAGGCAAAGAAGAAACTTCTAGGTCTACTGTTTATTTGGACCTTGTCTGCTAATTGGCTGGTCCTTGTAACTAGATGAAGAAGGCACCAGCTTAAAATCAGACTCCGAGATGCAGATTTGTATGTAAATGTCTTGAGGGATGCTCAGGACTAGAGAGGGAAGGGAGCAGAAATCATCCCATGGAAGGAGGGACTCAGGAAAAGATGCTATACTGAAAATATCCCAACCAAGGCAAAGGAACTGGACTTTCCTGTCTACAGAGCAAGGAATCTACCAGGCTGCCTGTCACCTATAAGCCACTGGCATGTTTTGTATTCTAAAGGGAGGCAAGCGCACAGAAATTGTGGGTGCTTTTTGTCAGTGGAAGGCTGTGGTGGGTTGAAAAGGTATGACCTTTGGGGATTCTTATAATTGAATGCTTGGCCTCTAGGAAATGGCACTATTAGGACGTGCAGCCTTGTTGGAGGAAGTGTGTGGGTTGGGCTTTGAGGTCTCATATATGCTCAAGCTAAGCCCAATGTGGGCCAGTTCGTTTTCTGTTGCCTGCAGATCAAGATGTAGAACTCTCAGATCCTTCTCTAGCGCTATGTCTGCTTGCAAGCCACCATGTCCCACCAAAAGCTCTGAAACTGTAAGCCATTCCAAATTAAATGTTTATAAGAGTTGCCATGGTCATGGTGTCTCTTCACAGCCAGAGAAACCCTAAGACAATTATGCATGCACAGTATCAAACAGGCAAACAGTTTATCATGGTACCCTTAGAGAAACAATACATACTAAGAAAATAACAAAAATAAAAACAAACTTGGGGTTAAGAAAGCAGAGTTCATCTGAAGAATTTTTGATATGAGATTTGATTGACAAGAAGAAGCCAGAACACAAGGATTCAGGGCACTAAAAACAAAGGGAATATCATGAACAAGGGTAGAAATGGGAATAAAGGCAATGCACGAGGAAAGAGAGCAAGGGTGAGGGTGGGAGTGTGGTGACGGACAGGAGAGGCAGGATCCTGACATGAGCTCTGTCTCAGTGTCGGTTCTTGCTTTCTTCCTTCTCTGTTTCTGCTCTTGGGGCGGAGGCTCGTGAAGCACCAGGGTATTCATAAGTCTCCCAAGTCTTGATGGTTTGCTCTGTACAACACTAATTTCTTTTTCTCTTTACACATTTGATATCAAAATGTCTTTTATTTTTACCTTCTTTGTTGTGCAAACTTATAAAAAGAATGCTGATAAAATTAATTTTCACAACAGGTAATCATACATATTTACATCATTTCTGCCGACTTAGTAAAAATAGCATGAGCACTTCTCTATGCCAATATGTGTGATACCTTTTTAATTTTTGTAATGATTGCATGATGTTTGTGGATGTGTGATAATTCATTCATTATCAACTGATAGATGGAAATTATTCATACACACACACTATGTATACACACACATTATATATATATATACATATATATATGTTCTTTAGTATTATAAGCATCTCTCCAGCATTCCTCGTATCCCCTTTCTTCCCTCCTTCATCTCACTAACCAATAAAACCCCAACAGTTCCAGTTAGAAACAAATGCCTTTGGAATTCTGTTCAACAATTTATGTAGGATGAATTTTCCATTATGGAACTTCTGTGAGAAAGTATGAGAGTTAGGATAAATATTGCTAACTGCTTATGAAAATGTTGTACCATCCTCCTCCCACACTTGGCCAATGCTGAAACCTGTCAATCTTCTTTGATATTTGCAAATATGATAGAGAGAGAAAAAAAACAGAAGTTCTTATTTTATTCATCCACAGACTTGGATTATTCTTCCTTATCCCTTGAATGTTTTATCTCCAGGTTCTTTGCCAATTCTTGGTGATTACAATTTTCTTCTAAGGTAGACAGGATTATCTTTCGAAACCATGCCCTAACTCCCCTTCATAACAAGGCATCAACTCTTATGCTCTTATACTACTTCTTGTCTTAGCCAATCACAGTGAGCAACTGCAGCCTCCTTTCAAGCATCGCACTCTGGTTGACACCTCCCAATTTTATTTTTTATTTCCTGAATTGTACACACTGAAGACTATGGTCACAACTCCTTCTTCAAGTTCTCAGATTGGGTGTTCAAGAGTAACACTGAGCAAGACTTTGCCAGAGGAATTTATTTGGTGAGTTAATGTCCTGGAAAGATGGCATGGCATAGGGCTCTGAGGAGGGTTTAGACCCATGTGGCAGAGTGAGGATCCCTCTTACAGGTTTGAGGGGAGGTTCCATGTCATGTAGTTGACAAGTATCCCATTAGCCATGCTTGCACTGAGCTTGTGTCTGATTCTCTGGTGTCGTGGGGAGGGGCAACGGCTTGGTCTTTCAGTTAATGTTTGTCCATCACAGTAGATATCACGTGTTAACTGCTTAGGATTCTTGGCATATCTTCTTTGGGGACTGGGAACTCTGATGCCTGGCATTTCCTTGATGCAGTAGGAAGGAAAGAGTTGACCATGAGGACGGACAGAGAAAAAGCATGCTCTTAGGAAACATGCCATGAGAAGTCACTAGCCCAGACATTAAAGTCTGCCTGTCCTGATGCTTCTTAGCCTCTCTCCTACTCAGCCACTCAACATATGTTGTCACGATTGCTCCATGTACATCTTCCCCTCTCCCTCCATCCTTCACACTCACTAACAAAATCCTAACCCCAGTTAACTTAACACCAATTCACTGTCCACTCCTCCTTGGTGTCAGGACATCTAGGAATGGCAAAGGGCAAGGCTAGCAAACAAAACATCCTTGCCACCCTAACTGGCCTCATTTTGTCTTTCTGAGCACTAACCTTAGATAATGTCCTTGTATGATTCAGAATCTTACTGTCCGCCCTGCTCCCTTCACCCCATGACCTTCCTTCATGGCTAGTTTCTGGTTTCTCCTCCTCCACAATGTCCAGTGCTTTCTTTTCCTTTCAGATGTGATGATGACCCGATTCACTAAAATAATAGAAACAGCAGGGGGAACTTATTCTTGTCACCCACATTTAATATCCCCTATGTCTTTCTCCTGTCACCGCAGATGAACTGTCTCTGCGCTGATCCAAGGCCAATTTTCAGTCAAGGGAACTTGGAGTCATAAATAGAGAGACTGACTTGGGAGGAACTCAACCTTGCACATGGGCTGGGCGGGGTATGGGGTGACAGATCTGCCATCGGTTCTCTGACACATTGACATCAACGGGATCTTAGGCCTCATGTCATCTTGGGAATGTGCAGGACCCATAGTTCACATTACAAGTTGAGACCTTAAAAAGTAAAATGGCTTTCCAAAAGACAAGCACGGTCTTTAAAAAAAAAATAACAATCAGAGAAAAGATGCAAGCTTCATAAAACTTGGGTTTTATTTTTTTCTTCCATGAAATTAACCAAATTTAATAAAAAAAAAAAGTTTGGTGATGGAGGAAGGTCATTGGTTAATTAAATAAAGAAGCTGCTTGCCCTGATAGGTTAAAACAGGAGGGAGGAGTAAAGAGAGCAGAATGCTGGGCAGAAGAGGAAGTGAGGTCAGACTCGACAGCTCTCCTCTCGGGGGCAGAGGCCTCAGAGAGACACGATGCTCCACTCTTG
>NW_004949096.1:23809909-23815977 GCF_000317375.1 Microtus ochrogaster
GGTAAGCCACCTTGTGGGCTACATCAGATTATTAGAGATGGGCTAGTCCAGGTGCGAGAGTTAGCCTAGAAGAGGCTAGATAGAAATGGCCAAGCAGTGATTAAATGAATACAGTGTCCGTGTAATTATTTCGGGTAAAGCTAGCCGGAGGCGGCCAGGGTGCGACCAGGGTGCTGGGGACGCAGCCCCGCCACACCAATTACTACAGCGAGCCATGCAGGCAGCGGGGTGTTGGGGACGCAGTCCCGCCGCTCATAATACAACAGTTTGGGTTTTTGAAAATTAATTTATTTTTATTTCTGACAGTCTCATGCTTATATACAATAATTTTTAATTCATCTTATCCTGTAGTAGCCTGTCTCATCACCCCTCCTTTTCCAGTAAAACCTTTTGTTCATAACAAATCCCCCTCTTACTTACATGCCTTTTTGCTGTGTGTGACCCACTGAGTTTAACAGGGTTGTCTGGCTGAACAAGACGGGAGGTTATTTACTGGGCATAGGAAACTTATTGTTAACACAATGAAGAAAGTGACACCCCCTTCCCTAGCCAACATTATTTGTCAATAGTCCTTTGGAGAGGAGTGGGGTTTCCTGAGCCCTTTCTTGTGCACGATAAACTGCTGAAGGGCTCAAGTCCATGCAGGTTCTGTGCATGAAACTGCATCTGCTGTGGGTCCTTGAGTACAGCAGCCATGGCAAGTAGAGAAGACAGTGTTTTGAAACTATGCTTCTCAACTTCTGTCTCTTGCAATCTTTCTCCTTCTTCACAAACTTTCCTGAGTCTTGTGTAGGGAGTGTGATAGCAAGTATTCTGTTTAAGGCCAAGCACTCCATAAGCACTGACTTGAACTAGCTTTGGATTTATGTATTAACTGATATTCATGGAACAAAACTTCTCTGATAAGTGTTGCTATCTGTACTCACCTACAGGTATAAATGAAAGCATTTAGTTGGCGACTTAATGTACATTTAGAAAACAGTAAGTTCTCCCCTAGCATCTGTAAGCTCCCAAGTCATGAGTTCCTCACCAGGTGGTTTACAACATGAGTTCCCTTCAGTGGAGTGGGCCTCAAATATAACTGGAAAACATTGGGTTGTTCCTATAACATCCTTGCCACTATTGTATCAATGAGCATTTCCTACCAGGCTGGCCATTATTGTAGCTCACAGAGCTCATGGTTGTGAACTCATACTGGTTGTTGAATTTTCCCCTTCAGCAGCCTACATAGAACCTTCTGGCACTGTGAATACCAGGGAGAACTTCCAGGTCAAGTCTATCTTGATTTAGTCGTGTCCTTTGACCAAAGAGTGTGATGCCTTCACTAATAAGATTTTACTATCAAATTTCTGGTGGACAACCAAGTGAAATGGGAGTAGTCTGTATTGTGTGGGGAGGTCTCTAGAGAGAAGGTCCCAAAAAACAGCTCGAAAGAAAGTAGCTCATAGCTCTCCATGGGATTTTGTTTAATATCCTTGGATTCTGGAAAGAACATTGTCTGTGATGTAATATTAGTTGAAGATGTCTGTGATATAATATTAGTTGAAGATACGTTATATTTATTTAGGTTGTGGAACATTTGTTTAATGATGCAAAGATTGTTGCGTTCTTTTATATTGTATTTGTTTAATGTTGTGAAGCTGAGTTACTCTGCCTGTCTAAAACACCTGATGGTCTAATAAAGAGCTGAATGGCCAATAGTGAGGCAGGAGAAAGGATGGGAGGGTATTGCAGGAAGGGAGAATAAATAGGAGGAGAAATCTGGACAAAGAGATTGTAAGCAAGAAGAGGAAGAGAGGAGGATGCTGGGAGCAAGCCACCCAACTACACAGCCAGACACAGAGTAAGAAAAAAAGAAAAGATATGCAAAAATAGAGAAAAGTGAAAGCCCAGAGGCAAAAGGTGGACAGAATATTTTAAGTTAAGCAAAGCTGGCTAGAAACAAGCCACGCTAAGGTCGGGCATTCATAAGAAAGAATAAACCTCTGTGTATTTATTTGGAAACTGGGTGGCTGGCCCCCCAAAAGAGTAAAGGCCAAAGAGTTTAAAAAAACACACACACACAATTACAATTATCCTCATGTAAGATATCTTCATTCAAACACTTTTTAAAAATTATAGTTTTTAGTAGGTTTATCGAGCAGTAGGTCTCCATATGGCTTTTTAAAAATAACACTATCCCCCATAGTTCCCTTTATCTCTTTTATACCAGATGTGTTTCATAATCCTCCATCCCTAAAGATCTTTCTTCTAACCCCAATAGTCTCTTACTATTTCCTTGCTTTTACAGATACTCATAGTTAAACATACAAATCTAAGTTTGATATTATCTCATTTTTTTGTTCAATTTGGAGATTAAGAAATTAGGATAAAGAAAAAACAACAAAAATATGTTGATTATTCCTTTTAAGAGCACTTTTCCTTTATTGTTTAATATATTAACTCAAAGCCCCAGTTTAAAGACCCATCAATCTCAGTCATTTCTATTCTGGGCTCAGTAGGGGTGAAGAAGAGAAACAGAGAACAGTCTGTGTGCACAATTGGCTTGGTGATGAGCAGCAAGCGGCAGCCAGAAAAGTCAGTGACACACATATGGGTAAAAACCACAAAGACCAGGAAGAAAAACAACTGTGGTTCTCTGAAATAGACCAACAGATTCAAGCCCAGAGAAAGCTTCTCACAAATACTGTGATATGGCAGGTGAGTTCAGGAGGCATTATTAGCAAAAGTAGAAATCAGGTGTCCCTCTGGTATTGGAGCTATTGGAGAAGAAAACCTAGAAGGAATATAGATACATTAAAGTGGAGCTAGGCTAGTTTGGAAATGCTGGCCCTGTTTCGAAATAAAATCTACCAAATGCATTTTGTTTTTGCCAAAAGCAGGAAAATAAAAGATGAAATTTAAAAACTTCAGAGATGTCTCAGTTGTTAAGAACATTGGTTGTTCTTCCAGTGGACCCTGGTACAACTCCCAGCACCCACACAGCAGCTCACTAACTCTGATTTCAGGGGATTCAGCCCCCTCTTTGGGTCTCCTCAGATATCAAGCACACACAGAGATCATGCCCAGAGGTATATGAAGATGAAAAACTCATACAATGAAAAAATATTTAAAACAAAAATCTACAAGAATCCCAATGCAGAAGATGCTTTGGATTAATATATACTTTGAGAGAGGAATGAAATGCTTGCCACTCATGCTCCAACAGGGGCAAGAGATTTAGACTTTATGAAATAATTGATGAAATATAAGCCAAGGAATAAAAAGTAAAGGAAGAAACTATAGGAAAATAATAACCACAAGAAGAAATTAAATGTGTTAAAAGGAACATAAAAAAAAAAAACTCAACAATGTAGAAATGCCAGGCTACAGAACTATGAAAAGCCAGACAAAAATAAAAGACCAAAAAGATTCTGAAATTTAAAAATACAAAAGTATATGAGCACATTGAAAAATTAATGCATTTGCTTTAGATGCTAAAGGTGAGATCTGGGGAACAGAATGAATGGCCTCACAAAAATTTACAAAATAACCTCAAGGAGTGATGAAGACTTGAATAAAATTTCTGTTCATTTTAAGAAAATTTTAGAAATAACTTGAATAGAATTGTATCTCTAAGTTATTAAACTGCAAGGGTAAGAAATGAATTTAGAAGGTCAGCGAAGATAGCTCAGTTACAGCCTGGGAGTGCCTGCCCGTAATTCCAAGGCTGGGAGGCAAGAACAGGAGGCTCCCTGGACTTGTGGGGCAGCCATAGTGTCATCAAAGAGCTCCAGGTTCAGTGCAAAGTCCTGTCTCAAAAAACAAGGCAGAGACTGATATAGGAAGACAACTGATGTCAACTTCACCTCTGTTCAATATAAGCAAATGCACATACCTTCCAGAACACGTTCACACACACACACACACATGAGAGAGAGAGACTATAGATAGACATTTAGGAGTTGATATTTTTCTTACATTATAGTTGTACAAACAAATGAGCATTTTCTATAGAATGTGTAGATAAAACTATAGAACTATGTATATTAAGTGAATTAATGTCTTGAAGAAAAATTAAACTCTACAAATGTAAATAAATCATTATCATCTAATTACATAAAATTTAATTTATTCATATGTTATTTTCATTTTCAAAATAAAGATTTTCAAAAATAAAGATGAGATCTCATGGCTGCCAAATAACACATTAAAAAAGGACCCAGTTCAATTAAAAATTAAGATAAATAATCAATAATTTTTTAATAAATATAAATTTAGCTGTTGCTTTTTTATTAACTCTTTATTCTTTGCAGGGCCCGCCACCCAACTCCCCAGTAATCAGATGAGTGACTTCTTTCTTATGAATACCTGCCTTAGCTTGGCTTGTTTCTAGCCACTTTTCTTAACTAAGATTAGTCCAACTATCTTTTGCCTCTGGGCTTTTATCTTTCTCTGTTCTATATACCATTCTTTCCTTCTTACTCTATGTCTGACTGTGTGGCAAGATTGCAGGCCCCAGGTGTCCTCTCTCCTTCTTCTCTCGCTCCTCAAACTTTCCTCCCCAGATTTCTCCTCCTATTTATTCTCTCTGCCTGCCAGCCTGTAGGCCCATATTTCTGTGTGGCACAAAGCCATAGGCCCAGTCTGAGCTGATCACATAGCTCTGCGGACAAGATGTCTCTGCCCAACAATAGCAAGGATGTAGATCTCCTGAGGAGAGGTGTTGACTGAAACTGGTCAGGATGTTTGGTGCTTCCTTCCTTTGTAATTTGGAGGATGTCTTATAGAGATGCTAATTCATGGCCTACCTGACTGCTAGATGTGGACATGACCAGAGCCCATGCACCTGGTTGCCTAGGAGATGGCCTAATGTGTTCCCACTCTATTCATGTGAGGATATATAAGCTGTTTGGAGGATAAATGAGAGATCTTTGGAGAGAGATCTGGCTTTTTCCACGATGACCGTGTAAGCTGTGTCAGTTTTATTCCTCTCAACTCCGTTCCAATCGGGTTAGGGAATCTTTGTTGGACCCTCACGGGCTCCGACACCAGCCCTACCTGCCCGTCATTCAGCTCTTTATTAGATCAATCAGGTATTTTAGGTAGGCAAAATAACACAGCTTCACAGAGTTAAACAAATGCAGCATAAAGGAACTCAGCACGACTTTGCATCATTAAACAAATGTTCCACAACACAAACAAATGTAACAGTTCTTCAACTAATATTCCACAATATATAAGGCACATAAACTATTTGGAATAAACCCACACTAAACAAGTATTTCTTTTCTAAGGAACACAAAACCAGACTCTTGTATTTACTGAAACCGTATGAAGTAGGTGAAATATTCTACAACATAAAATTATAAAACACTTTTTATAAAAGAAATATGTACCCTTCAAAATTTACCACTGGTCTCAGTGCTGTGATAAAATCCACTAAGAACGAAGGGGTTTATTTTGGCTCACGCTTTGCCGGTGCAGTCCAACTTTCCAGGGAGGTATAGTCACATCAGATCTGCAGACAGTCTTGAGTTTGAATGGCCACTTAAGTGCAGAAAACAAAGCTGTGCAGTTCACTGTAATAGACAGTAGGAGTGGAGATGTCTCCATAAGCCAGCACTCTTGACGGACCATTCTGTACATGAAACGATGGGCTAATAAAATAAACTCACCGTGTTCACAAAAGGAAAAGAAACTTGTCTTCCGTGGTGTAGGGCCCAAGTAGAATCAAAACAAAACAATTTTTCTGGGGTACAGCAATGCATGGGCTTTCCCCCAACAAATGTAGACCTCTGATCCTGGAGAGTGAAAGATGACAAATTAAAGTCATTCTACATTAGTAAATTGATCGTCTGAAACACCCAGAAGAGACAAACATAAATTCCCTCCCAAGAAATGTGCAGAGAGAACCATGCCAGCCATTAGTTCACTCCCCAAAATGACAGAATGCGTGGGGAAACAGCCATCAGTCATAAAACAGTCGATGAACACATAGGGATATTGCCAAAGTGTAGAGCTGCAGAATTAGAAGCTCAGGAATTCCTTTTTTTTTTTTTTTTTTTTTTTTTTTTGTTTTCTTTTTT
>NW_004949096.1:23816077-23816916 GCF_000317375.1 Microtus ochrogaster
AGACCAGGCTGGTCTCGAACTCACAGAGATCCGCCTGCCTCTGCCTCCCGAGTGCTGGGATTAAAGGCGTGCGCCACCACCGCCCGGCAGGAATTCCTTTTTTGAGTTTAAAATTCTTTCAATATTATGTATCTGGTGTGAATAGTGATGGGCTTCATAAACACGTTCTCCTCCAAGCCTATTGTGAACATTGAACCTGTTCACTGTTTCCAAGCTGTTCTCTCTCCCTTGCTCCTGTCAGTCCATCTGCTTCTCCTGGGCAACCTCCCTTATAGTTTCATCCAATGTATAAAAATTATTTTATATATTTATATAAAATCTAGAATCCACAAATGAGGGAAAATGTGGTATCTTGCCTCTCTGAGTTTGAATTACTTTGCTTAATAGCAACAATTACAACCATTTTCCTGAAAAATGCTTTAACTTCATAAAAGGAAATTATCTTAGAAATCAGGTAATAAAGTTATCTTAAAGATGCTTTTAGGCATGCAAGCAATATTTTAACCTATCCTATAGCCATACTGATGAATATCTTGCCATCACCTTAGAACCTTCATCTGGTGATGGATCAAGATAGAGACAGAGACCCAAACTGGAGCACCGGACTGAGCTCTTAGGATCCAAACGAGGAGCAGAAGGAGGGAGAACATGAGCAAGGAAGTCAGGACCAAGGGGGTGCACCCACCCACTGTGACAGTGGAACTGATCTATTGGGAGCTCACCAAGGCCAGCGGGACTGGGACAGAATAAGCATGGGATGAAACCGGACTTTCTGAACGTGGTGGACAATGAAGGCTGATGAGAAGCCAAGGTCAATGGCACTAGGTTTCTATCCTAAT
>NW_004949096.1:23817106-23832813 GCF_000317375.1 Microtus ochrogaster
AAAAAAAAGTTAGAAATAGAGTAAAAATCTTAAGAATGGCTGAGTAAAGTGGTATATGCCTATAATCCCTGATACTTGAGAGCCTGAGCCAAGAGTATCACAAATTTGAGGTCATTCTTCAAGACTGGGCAGAGAAATAGACACTGTTAAAAGAGGAAATCAGCAAACAGGAATGCTGAGTTAAAGAAATTATCCAAAATAAAGTACAATAAGAGAAAGCTGTGGAAAATAGAAATAGGGATCTCTGATATATGCCCCACAGTGTGTGGAAGGAAAGACTGAACAGCATGAAACCAAAGCGGAACTTAATGAGATCATCCTGGAACTGAGTACAGTAATTCTCATGTAGAGCAAATAAGTCCATATTTAGACATATCATGTTTTAATCAGCCCCGAAAGATAGCACAACTTTAAAACAAGGTCATATTGATCAAACTTTTTAATTGACAATTTTGCCACATTTATCCTAATTTAGATGTTCATATCCTTTTACCTTGCGATTCTACTGGTATTTTTAGAAGATAATCTGATAGCGAAGGCTTTGATCTCTGTATAACTTACAACAGCATTTTGAATGCAGTCTAACTAGATGTGGTAGGAACACAATAAAAATCATAAATCATAACTTCATAGTGCCTCAGGATATTATGTAGAAACAAAAGCTGTGATGTGTATAGATCCATGTTTATTGACAAGGGCAGCTCCAGAATTAGTTCATTAATGAAAAACACATTCATTGTTTTAGCAGTAAAACATACTTCATAGAGTTCTACTCATGTGCTTGTTTATAGGTATGTGTGTATTTTTCTCTCTCTCTCTCATGTACATATATATGCATACATGGTTATCTCTGGGTTTCAGAGATTTTTCTCCCCAACATGTAGAAAAAGTCATTGCTGTAACTGTCCTGGTTTTGTTTATGTTGATGTGATAAAATAGCTTGAGCAAAAGCACCATGGGGAGTAGAATTTAACAGTTTCAGTTTACAATCTGTTATTTCAGGAAGTCAAGGAAGGATCTTTAAACATCCTATCTGCTGTCAAGAGCTAAATGAAGATAAACACTTGGACCCTTACTTACTTCCCTAATACTCATCCAGCTCTCCTCTCTCATGTACTTTTCTGGACACCCTACCAAGAGAACTGTGCTGCCCACAACGAGCTGAGTCTTCCTATACTGATTAACAATCAGGACAATTCCCCATAGACTTACCCACAGACCAACCTGATAAAGATAATTTCTCATTAAGATTCTCTTCCCAGGGCCTATAGAGATAGCTTGGTGGCTGAGAGTGACTGTTGTTCTTTCAGAGCATCCAACTTTGGCTCCCAGGCCCCGCATATGGTGATTCACAGCTGTCTGTAACTCCCGTGTCAGGACAACATCTTGATGTCCTCTTCGGGCCTCTCCAGGCTCTCCTATACATGTGGCAAACACCCAAATAAAAATAAATATTAACAGAATTTACCTTTTTCACTGATGGTTCTAGATGACATCAAGTTGACAGTGTAGAATTATCAACACAGTAATAAAAAAAAGTAGAGCACAGAAAGGTCCAAGAACCAATAAAGCTTAATTTTAACTTCACTGTGGAGTTCCCACAAGACTCTGTAAAAGACTATGCAAATTGTTGAAGTGCCTTGATTGCTAACCTAAATGATGAGATCCAGTTGATCCTATCTTCAAGACTCAAAGATCTTGATGCAGTGGCCTAATTGTCCCAGCAAAGCAGTGGATAGTAACTGATTTCTCAGCAGCAGACAAGGAGCAGCCTCTATGACTGTCACAATCCCGATGACATACACCAGGAGAACGGTGTCACTAGAACACCTCCAGCTCTGGAATCCATTAGTGCTCTTGCTATGATTCAGAACTATTTTATTTACCATTCCCAAACATATTTTTTAATTACTTACTGCAACATGGTGATAATTCCAGTTTTGAATGGTGCATATTTCTCATTATGAGTCTAAATACACAGAATGTTTGCTCTGTTTTCAGTCAGCACACTGTGTGAAAATGCAGCATTAAAAATAGTATGACATATTTGCATAATTATCAGTATTAAAAGCCTCACGAAACAGTTATTGCAGATACACAGCTGTTACTTTTCAAGTATTTTTAAAGGAGCTGTGTCTCCTTTCCGATGTAAAATACACACATGTTCAGTCTGAAACAGACAAGTTGTAGGGTTCTCAAAGATGAGTCGCTTTGTCCAAACGGCAATTTTGTAAACCTAGAGTGATAAACCTGTTTCTTCTCTAAGTCAGATATTATACTTTGTAAACAAAAAGTGACTCTGGAAGTGCCTACAAATTATTATTGCATTTCTTCATAGAGAGCATTTACCTACACTGCAGAGCACATAAAAGAACACTGTTATGTATCAATCACCATATAGAACAGCTTGCTTTAATTTCACATGGCAGTTTCTCTTGTAATAAACCTTTAGTTTATGCTTGCATATGTGTGAACGATGTGTGTGTGTGTGTTTGCACGTACATGGATATGTGCTCATGTACACGTATGTACGGTGGCCAAAGGGTGAGGTTAGGTGTCTTCTCCATTGCTCTCTTTATTATACTTAGGGTTTCTAGCTGATCTCAGAGCTCACGACTCTGCTAGGCAGAATAAAGGGATCCTCTGGAAATTCCTGTTTTCTAGAGCTGGGATCATAGGCATCCCGTGGCTCAGCATTTGTGTTGTATTCGTGGGCATCTGAACACTTCTTGCCCTAATGAACACTTCATCCACTGAGCCATCTCCCCTGGCTGAAACATTTCCTGTCTTCATTACTACCAACAGAATCATCTTTACTTTACCTTCAATCATCAAGGAAACATTGTATCACCACAATGTTAGCTGCTCTATCTTTGCAGTTGCCAGAAGAGAGACTAAAAACTTTAAAAATGATGGAGGAAGGTCATTGGTTAAGTAATAAATAAACTGCTTGGCCCTCATAGGTTAAAACATAGGTGGGTGGAGTAAACAGAACAAAATGCTGGGAGGAAGAGGAAGTGAGCTCAGAGGTCATGCTCCCCTCTCCCGGGCACAGGCGATGAAGCTCCGACCCAGGAGGGACGTAGGTTAGAATCTTCCCAGTAAGTGCACCTTGGGGTGCTACACATATTATTAGAAATGGGCTAGTCCAGGTGCGAGAGTTAGCTGAGAAGAGGCTAGATATAATGGGCCAAACAGTGTTTAAAAGAATACAGTTTGTATGTTGTTATTTCGGGTAAAGCTAGCAGCCGGTGGCAGGAGCTGGGTGGCAGAATGCAACCCGCAGCTCCCTTCTACATAAAAACAGTGATATTAAATTTCATTTTATCTAGAATTTTAATGTTTCTTTTGGTTTTTAGAAAGATGTGTTCTTTTTAAATCGGTAATCATAATTGCTTGCAGCTGACTACCATGCAATTCAAATGACCCCAATTTCTCATTTTAGTCTTGTGGTCCCTCTGCCTGATCACTTTTTGCACTTTTATTACATAGAATCATCGTGTACATTTATTGTACCACATAAGGACATTTTCATGCATGTATACTGTATGTTGAGAATATGCCCCTGTACCCCATACACCACCCCCTTTCTCCTTTTAAAAGCTTATAAACACAGTTGAAGTATACACGTCTAACACTTATTTTGTACTTCAGTTTCACAATGTTAAATAAATAGGAGAAGATTATCATTCATCAAATCAAAAGATTGCCACTTTGTAGCATTAATCTTATTAGAAAAAGATGATTCCTGTCAAACTCAATCAGCAAGAGGTCTTTATTGCTTGAAGTCCTAATTGATTAGGTTCCCATTAAGGTCAAACGTACACTCGGCTGACCAGAGGCAGCCAATTAGCAAATTGTCAGCCATGCTTATTAACATTGACTGAACATACTGGTGGTGATAGGGCTGTCAAGTCAGAAGGTCACCGCATCTGTCATGCACTCTGCCCTCCAAAAGGGCAGCAGTCACTCGGGCACCAGAATGCATTTATTACACAGATTTAGCTTATAACTGACTTAAATCACTCCTGGAAAACAGGTGTTTCATTTTCTTTCGATAAATATATCGTTTCTTTGTGAAAATACTGGAGGTTCCTTTGAAATCCTGGCATCAATTGTGTCCTGGGACGTTTGTTCAAGGAGCAGTTTACACTTGAAACTCTAAGTAGCTGCTTAAGGATGATGTTGATCCAGTAAGAACCTTTGTTAACAGCCACGTTCTCCTGCTGTGGCTTCCTGGCCATTGCAGTAAATTGGGCCTCAGTGGATGGTTAGAAGCAGATTTGAGTCAGGTCATTGTGGTGCTTTCTGAATTCTTAGCCTGATGTAGAAAATTGCATATTTGCTATAGAACAAAACGGGGTACAATTCAGTCACTCATAGGGTAGTCATGTAAAATGTCTACCTCTTCCCTGAGTCTTTTGTGATCGTGAAGCACCAAACCCAATATAAATGATAATCATTTAACTAGTGTCTCTCAGCATGTGTTTTTTTTTTCTATGAGTTCTCTTCTACAGAAATGTAATATTACTTTCTCTTTAATTTTTCATTATTATTTAGCTTCTACTGGTGATTGCATGAAGTAGATTTTTATGAGAAAATACTTTTCTGGAACACATTGTTTTTATAAGTTGTCCCTATAGATCAAACTAGAAAGCAACCTGGTTAGCGCAGAGCCTTCACTGGACATTCTGCCTTGCTAAACATGGGAGCCTATCAAAAGACACAGTTCTTTGGTTCTACTGATGAATGTCATGGGTAGACACAGGAACCTTCAGTTTAGTTTGGTGACTGGCACACATAAGCACTTGGTAAAACAAATTCTGAATACATAAGTACATGACCATAACTAGGTTCATGCTACATCTAAATACAGTTTTTGATAGAATAGTAATTTGTTATGACTGTAGAACTGGTTGAAGTAACCTTTTCACTATTGTTAAATTATGAATTTATACTTTCTCAGACTTACAAGAAGTAATGTTTTAATCCAGCAGTATAGCTAAGCCAATTGCACTAAAAATTAAAATAGAACAAGAGTTGTAGGAAAAATACTTTTAATTATTGATTTTGAGTAATTAAGCTACCAACTGTGCAAAGAAACAAATCCTTATAGTAATAAACATTTGCTTTATTTCGGGAATATGTGATATTCAGATGATTCAACATTGCAGTTTAATAGTTAATATCTGTCGATTATCTTTTGAGTAAAATGTATTATAGATACATTACCTACAGCCCTCTTGAGAAATAAATAATGCAAGTGTCATAATTATTATTTTATATATTAACAAACTGGTTTAGGATAAGCAAAACACTATATATTTTCTTGTGTATGCAGAGTGCACATTTAAGTAAATCTCTCTGTGTGTGCACGTGTGTGTGTGTGTGCGTGTGTGTGTGCGTGTGTGTGTGTGTGCGTGTGTGCGTGTGTGTGTGTGTAATGAAATTTAAAAGGAGACTAAAGGGAGTAAAATGGCTTACTGGAGTTTGAAAAGGGATAAAAGAAGAGCATGTGATTGAATACATGTGTCATGAAATCAAAAAAGGTGGCAATTTGGGGACAGGAAGGGTACCAACAAGACCAGGAGTGCAGAAATGGAGGAGGATAGTGGGGGAGATATATAAGAATATAGTGTAGTGACACATATGTATGAAAGTTTTCATAATGAAACCCATTACTTAGTATGCTAGTTTAAGATTATTAATTTACTTTTATAGAAAGTTTTAGTGACAATATGTACATCTCTGTGTAGGTTGCATGTGTTTGTGCACATGTGTGTGCTAGTGGGCTTTTCTATGCATGACTTGTAGAAGCCAGAGATCAACAATGGGTGTCGTTTTCTGTTGCTTTTCTTTTTTATTTTAAATGCTGTATCCTGTGGAACCTGGACCTTGCTGCTTCAGCTGGACTGGCTGACAATGAGACCCCGGAGTCCTCATGTTTCTACAGCTCCCAATGAGGTTTCAGGCATGCTCAACCACAAGCTGCTTCTACATGGATGCTGGGCATATAAACAATTCAGCCAGCACTCTGCTCACTACTTCTTCCACAAAAAATTTTAAAAAATAGCTTCACAGGAAAATGTGGCCAAAAGCACATGACACAGATCTTGTTAGCTTCAAACTGCAAGCTCTATCTGCCATCCTAATCTGAATTTGTGTTCTTCTTTAAAGTCTTGTTAAAACTATTTTAAATGATTTTGAAACTTCACTAAATGTATGCAGATGTTTTACAGCTGAGATTAGGATGGGGATGGATGGGACAAACAAGCGGAGCCAACAATGAGAAGACAACAGGGAAATGCAAGGTAATGTGATTTAGTAAAGACTGCACCCACTGTAACACCATATTGCCTTGTGTTCATGTCCCAGGTCTGCTGGGTGCTCCCTGTGTAACTGCACTAAGTCAGTTGATGACTTTAAGTCCCATAGTCTTCACGCTTAAGATTTATAAGATAGCAGAGTCTAGTAGTAGAACACTGAGGGTTGAGTTTACACGGGATACCTAATAGAGGAATGGGTGCATCACAAAGACCCAGGAAATGTTAGTGGTTGTACCTAATAAATGGTTTGGGTTGTTTGTACTGACAATTTCTCCAATCTGGATACACTGAAATGGCAGGAAAGCATCATAAGAATCTTATGTTACTCTGACATCTAGGCAATCATAGGTTGTTCAAAGATATTGAAATACTTAAGTTCATTAGGGACTCATTAGTTTTGCAAGGTCTCTACCTGGTTAGCAAATGGCATAGCTTGTCACATACAGAGAACCATTTCTATCCCTCATGCTGCTTTTCAAATACAGCACCAGTGTCATCAACCCCTTTGATCAATCACTATATGTGCTGGTGGGATGATAACTCACGAGTTCAATTTGCAGGTCTTGTCTGATTAACCACCAAGCTCCACGAAGAGTTTTCATTTTGTTTTAACAGAATATGAGAAGGTTAGTCTAGTGTTGAAGAAATCCCTTGAAAGAAAACCCTTTGACATGGATCCCGAGAGATGGCTCAGCAACTAAGAGCACACGATGCTCTTCCAGAGGACCAGAGTCTAGATCCTACCATTCCTATCCAGCAGATCACAAACTGTCTGCACCTCCAGCTCCGGAGGACTCAGTGCCCTCTTCTGGCTCCTTTGAGAGCCCATAGCCTTGTCATACTTAAGTTTGTGCTCTCTGCTTCCTGCTTAAGGTTGAAGATGTTTGGATTCAGATTCCTGCTCTAGTTGCCCTGCCTGCTGCTTGCTGCTGTGCCTCCATGCCATGATGAGTATGTACCCCTGGAAACATCAGCTCAAAGTAAATGCTTTCTTCCTTCAGCGATCTTTGCTTATGGTGTTTTATCACAGAAGCATAAACATCACACGCAAAGTTTGGGGTATGAGCAATACAAAAACATAGGATGAGAATTCTTTCCTATATCCTGTGTACTGCTAATGATTCTGTCAAATCTGCTAAGAATGCCGCTTTAAACAGTATATTGTCTCACAGAGCTGCTGAGATCAAACCTTGTCTGTTGTAATAGGAGCGGCGGACTACTTTCCCAGCACCCGGCCACCCGCACGGCTAGCTTTACCGGAAATAATTACACAGAAACTGTATTCTTTTAAACACTGCCTGGCCCATTAGTTTCAGCCTCTTAACCCATTTTTAATAATTTATGTAGCACCACGAGGTGCGCTTACCAGGAAAGATCTTAACCTGCATCTGTCTGGAGTGGGAGAACCATGGCGACTCCCTGACTCAGCTTCATTCTCCCAGCATTCTGTTCTGTTTTCTCCGCCTATCTAAGGGTTGGCCTATCAAATGGGCCTAGGCAGTTTCTTTATTAATAAGAAATCACTCCCACATCACTGGTCTAACACTTTTCTTGGTAAAGTCAGCCCACTAAGTCATAGGCCATAGTAGTTGTCACTTCTGAGAGCAGCGCCATCTCTCTGGGCCTCTAGGTCTCTTTCTCTGAATCTCTCCCAGAACTCCTTATGCCCTCTATCTCTGATTCTCAGTTTCTTTCTCTCCCTCTTGCCACTCCCTCCCTCCCTCCTTCCCTCCTTCCCTCTTTCCCTGTCTCTGAATTTGTCTCCCTCCTTCTTTGAGTCTCTGTTGGTACAGTTCTCTTTATCAAAGCAAAACTGAGTCAAAGAGAATATTTTTTCCATTTCTGAGGATCAAACTCAGAACCTGTACACCCCAGAAAAGTCTCCAACCTAGGCCCTCTCTCTTTTAAATCACCTTTCACAGGAATCATGCGTCAGAAATCCCTGGTCAACTTAGGCACATAACATCCGATCAAATTTGATTAGCTATAACCCTTCGACCTCAGAGAAAAGACATAATTCTGAACAAAAATCATCAGATTCTGTATCCTCCATATCTTCGAGCTGACCCCTAAACATAATCCTGACCACTTCCCTCACCACTCACGTATGAAAAGAGCTTTAGTTAAAAACCCTTCCGATTTAACATAGGAAAAGGTTAGAAAGAATGTCAACGTTCTCTAAAGAGAACAAGTAAAAGTGATCACAACTTCCCAGCGAAATGGAGCCAAAAACTCTGCCTGCTCTGCTCTCATGCCTCGGAGCTGGATCTTGACCCTTTGGCCGACCCGTGGATGCTGTTACACAAGATGGATCCGGGCTCTTCTCTAAAACTGCTATTTTGTCCCTATTTCAAAACACTCCGAGATAGTTTATCATTAATTAGTATTCATATTATGTCTCAAACAATCTGTTCAAGAATAGGGGAAGTGAACTAGCGGGACAGCTTCTTCTGTTTGTTTAGTAATTGACATGGAGGATCCACGTGGAACTGCAGGACTCACAAGGGGAAGAGGCGGTCAAGTGTTGGGCGGGCAGCACCCACAACATTTAAATGCTTACCTATTTTGACAGGCTAAGCACGTCTAAAAAAAAATTACACTTGGCAAACAGGATGGGGAGACACAGACCTCTGTAAAAATAGACCCACGTCTCTTTGATTCTCAGCATCCTGGCTTTGCTTTCCGTCATGCTAACATGCCACTTGGGAGCTGGCTGGACTCCCTTGTTCAGTGACATAGATTTCGTAGTGTTTTTTAAAAACCATTTGTTCTCTCAACCACAACATTGCTTTGAATTTTTCTTTAAAATTGAGAGTGTATATATAGATTGATCAAAACAATATTTTTAACATTCCAAACAATTTAGGAATATAGTGGATGGGTGTCACTTAATCTATTATGTTCCTTTCTTCCTCCCTCCCCCTTTCAGCTGCTAATCTTAGAACTTGTGTGCCAAATTGTCTAAGATATTCTTCCAATAGCTACATGTGTGATTCTTTTGTGAGCCCCACAGACAGCTATGGGGACAGATTTGGAGTTGCATATGGGACTGTCACATGGTCTCAGTGCCTTGTCTTCCAGGCACTGTGATTTCTTTTCACGTTGCTTGAATACTGAGGAATTTTCAGTTGTGATGAAGGCTCAACCAAGTGGCTATTAAAGAATTTGCGCACCCTGGTAAGGAAAGAAGATTTCAGTGCCCATCACTCACCAGTTGATATCGGGATAGTTCAAATGTTTACATAAAAGTCATGCCGCTAGCACAGAGTATGAAAATCAAGATCTGTAAGCATGTATTACTCTTCTTACCCTTTTTGTGTAATATTTAATAATTGGATCAACAGAAAAGAGAAACAAGTGCTTTGTCAAAAGATCCGATCACTTCAGTGCAATTATGGAAAGCATTTTCAGGAAAATGTATATATATGTCTTTAGAGGCCCAAACCTCTGCTATAGAAGGTATAGGTCATTTCCAACTTTAAATACATATCTGAAATACCTATCTTGCTGTGTAATGTCACACAGTCTCTCATTCTATAACTATAACCCTTAAGGAATACAAAGCCTGTGATTGATAGAATACAAATAGTTGCTGTGTGACCTTCATGCCCTAATCCTAAAATCCTAGAGACAATGCTTAGAAGCATCAGACTTTAATTGTGCATGGACGCTGATACGCAGCAAACAATAAATTCATTGCTACCACTCTGTAGGCCTGAAAGAATAACTTAACAAATAAGAAGTTACCTACAGTGTGTGTTTGTGGTGTGTGTGTGTGTGTGTGTGTGTTCGCATGTTGTGTTATTTCTCACCTACAAAAGAGCAATTTGTAAAAAGATTTTCCTCAGGAAATACCAAGTTATTTCTAGTACTGTTCACACCAGTTTTAACTAAATCTGGCATAATAAGTTTTGATTGAGCTGTTACGTTCTGCCTTGTTAAGTGTGGCTGTGTACAATTGCAATTGAAAATCGTGTGCTAGGAACTTATACTCATTACTAACTCCATCTTGATTTTCCAAAGCAGTTAAGTTCCGAGTTCTCTAGAAACAGAAAATGCTTGAAAACCCTCTTTAAGGAATGGGGAGAGTTTTAGCTTTTGTTGTTTTTTTTTTTCTTGCAAGTTTTATTTTATTTCTCCAAGGATATTTCAAAAAGGGCCATGTCTTTAACTTCTATAAAATATCCAGTAAGAATTGTGGGATTGGGAAGTTTTGTTTGTTTGATTTCTGTTGTTTTTTAACATAATATTTTACACAAACTTGAGGAAGAAACTTTTGGCTGTTTCATAAGCATTCAGACTAGTTGTTAAAATGTATTGAATTTAAATTGTTCTGTTATTTATATGGTTAGATTATAAGAAAAAGTATTTTTTAATAAAGACTAAAGTAAAATAATGGTTAGAATATATTCCAACAAGAAAAAGAATGTATGTCGCTGCTGTTGAGTTATATTGATAGAACTGGGAAAAAGGTTTGAAGCTCTTACTGCTTATGTAAAGGACCTGAGTTCCGTTCCCAGCAGCCACATAGTGGCTCACAAACTGGAGTTTGTCACTCCAGTTTAGGGGATCTAGGACCCTCTTTTGGCCTCTGCAGGCACTGCACACACATGGAGCACTTACACAAAAGCAGGAAAAATATACAAGTAAAATAAAAGTAAATAACTCTTTAAAAAATCGTATTGCTAATAAATAATTTAGATATTACTACCTAGTGATCCCATGAGATGAGACAGGAACAATTAGAAAAAGTTCCATGTAGAACAGTAACCAGTTCTAAAGGATAATGGGAAGGAGGCTGGACAGATGGCTCAGCAGCTAAGAAGACTGACTGCTATTTCAGAGGACCAGAGTTTGATTCCTAGTGCCCACATCATGGCTCACAGTATCTGTTAACTCACAGTGTGATACACAGACATATATGTAGACAAAAACAATACACATAAATAAAGTTTTTAAAGGTATTTTTTAAAGGATAATCAATGGGAAAAGCACTTATAGTATCATCATAATTGTAATAAAATTTTCTTCTGCTAGCAAAGCAACCCCTACACTCTCGTCTGTGTAGCTCAGACTGGTATCAAAAGTGTGGCTCTTTTCTTGCCTCCCCTCACTAAAGCTCTGGACTAACAAGTGAGAACCACCATATAGAGCAAGAAAAGGCTTACTATAGATTAATGTGACAGAGGGAGGGAGGGAGGGAGGGAAGGAAGGAAGGGAGGATGGGGAGGTATAGAGGTGATAGAGAAGTGAAGAGAGAGCTAGAGAGAAAAGGAGAGAGAGAGAGAAGGCAGAGAGGGCAGAAAGGAATAGAGAGAGAAGGGTGGGAAGAGGGAAGGAGACACAGAGAGAAGGGACATGGAGAGAAGGGATGTGAAGAGAAGAGACATGGAGAGAAGAGACACAGAGAAGGAACACAGAGAGAAGAAACACGGAGAGAAGAGAAAGACATCACAAATCTTAGGGCAGAATGGTACAATTACAAAATGGAAAGTTATGTCAGGCATAGTGGTGCAAACGTTTAATCCCAGCACTTGGGAGGCAGAGGCAGGTGGATCTCTGTGAGTTCAAGGCCAGCCTGATCTGCATAGTGAGGTCCAGAACAGCCAGGGTTATATATAGTAAGACCCTGCCTAGAAAAAAAAAATAAAACATGATATGTTCCTGATCAAACCTGTTCGTTTTCTTTCAGGCTGCTGAGAAGCCGAACCAGATCCCCTCTGGCACTGAACCACAGCTCCAGACATATATTCTTTGATTTTCTTTGAGGGAATGACTCAACTAGTTTACTCATGCTGACCTATTCTGTATCCCAGTTAGGCTGTGAACTAGCAATCCCCATGTCTCAGTCTCCCAGGGAGCCAAGGGTATAGGTCTACACCACCAGACTTAGCTTCCTGAATAGAAATGATCTCAAATAAGCTGTTTTCTACAAATTTCTTTAAAAAGTAAATTGCCTTTATTAGAAACAAACTTTCTGGGTGGACTTTAGAGAGTAATGCCAATGGTGACATGGAAGGGACAGGGTAGGCAAACATTAGCCTAAAAGCTTAGGGAGAAGAGGCAGAACATAAGAAAAGTTGAACGTCTTATACTCTCAGATCTGAAAATATATTATAATAATATAATTAAAATCAGCTGTAATCAGACAAAGAACCTGTAAATGGAGACTGTTCTCTAGTTTCCTGGTTACCCAGAAACGAATAATCACACAAAACAATATTAATTATAACACTGTTTGGTCAACAGCTAAGGCGTATTCCTAGCTAACTCTTACATCTTAAATTAACAAATTTCTATTATTTTACCATGAGACTCGCATTTGTTACCTCTTCCTTTTTGGGCAGCTACATGATATCTGCATGACTCTGCCTTCTTTCTTCCAGCATTCAGTTTAGTTTTCCCACCTAACTATATTCTCCCCTGCCATAGGCCAAAGCAGCTTCTTTGTTAACCAGTGGTAATTAACATATTCATAACATACAGAGGGGAATAATCCCACATCAAGAACCTATAGGAATCTGTGATTCAATCAAACTTTCTTATGAAATCCATATGTTCATGTAAGTACAGACATTAGTGCTTCTTTGGATCAAATAGGACATGAGGCCTCACCGCCTGTGCTGAGCTGGCAAGGCACACTTGGAGACCCCTGTGTCTCATGAGTGAGCTCTGGTGATGTTGCACCTGCTAGTTGAGGCAGAAGTAGTCTCTTATGCTCTACGAACCTTGTCATTTTTATGACTATCAGGATATCTGACTCTTTCTTCTGTCCACATGGCTCCTGACGTTACTTTCTGTAGCCAATGGGGTAAAAGAGTTTCTGGATTTGTCCTTTACTTAAATTTACTTCTGCTGTGGCTAACACATTTGGGTCCGAGCTTATTTCAGTTCTACACCTGCTGATTGCTTTATTTAGTATTCACTAGAAGCTAGAAGTAAAAATAAAATGATATAAAAAGTAAAATTATTTAAGCTATATTTAAGTTTTAATGTAGAGTATACATATCTATTCGTGATATATTTCTTTCCTCTTGTTCACAAATATTGATTCCAACTTAGAAAAAAAATTCAAGGAAGCCATTCATAGAACATTCCTGGTAAAGATTGTAGGCAAAGTAAGTGCCATTCATTTTAACAGAGCTAGGAAAGTAGAGGTAAAATTTAGGCACACCAGACACACCCACCGCAGAACTGAATGTATTGTAAATAACCACATCAAACAACAAATTGGGAATTTCAGCTTGTGGTATTTCGTTTCCTGCTTTGTTAGTGTCAATGTGGGTGATTTTAAATGTAATTTTCTGTAGAAATACTACGTCATTATTTTGTTTTAAGAAAACATACTTATACCAAAGAAGAAAACTGATTTAGAAACATCATTTTGCCAAGTTTCCCTTTATAACTTGCATCTTTGTACAAGGAGTTCATTTTCTTATAAAATGATTTAATATCAAAAGTTAAATGATTATTTTATTAATTTTATATAAAGCAAAGAAAAAACTTTTTAATTTAATTACTCCATCTGAAATGAGAGTTGAGTGTATTCTTAAAGGGATAATTAGTAGCCAGAGCACACCATAATAAGCTATTGTTCTGTTTCCATGACTTTCTCCCTTCTGCATTTTTCTCTGAAAGTGTTAATGGAGTCCAGGGCTGACACAATATTATTCAACAGGCTGATTCATTTTAGGATCACAATGTTGATTGTTAAAACTTTTCTAAATTGAGTTGACAATTTCAAATTAAGTATCATCTTGTGTTTTCCTTTTGCCATATCTTTCTAATGACACTGTCATATAATCTGATGGCTTTATGAGTGGTTTTGCTAACCCATTCATCAGAGTAATCAATGGGGAAGGGAGCCATATGGGCTGTAGTCCATTTCTATTGGAGAGGACAGATGGCATTATTGATAAATGGATATATTCCAAATATTTATTGTATAATTATATCACAGGGACTCTGACTTCTGAATTTTAATTTTCATATGAACTTCCAGGAACTGGCAAATTAGGCAGTGTATTCAGTTGCCTTGTATTAATTTAATCACGTTGATTTGTGAGATGCAGCGCTAATCACTTTCAGTTAATGTTTTGTTTTACATGATGGGCACTCCCCTTTCAAAGGCATTTACTTATCTGATTTCTTGCCAAGCTATTCTTCTAGTCTTCGGGGCTTGAAAGCTAAAACAGTGTTTGGAGGAGGCAGCATGTTGAAGATAGAATCCCAGAAGAGAAAGAAGCAAAGATTTCTTGACACTTCTCCCCCATTATCACTTCCTGTGGGAGACAGAAGGGGGAGGGGGGAGTCGAACAGACTCTTGACATTTTCCTGTTGCTTCACTTTCTATGCTCAGTAGATTTCCCAAAATTATGTTCCAATATAATTGTGGACTTAAGGACATAATGATACAGTTCAGGTTCTAATTGCATTTCATTTTCTCAAGTTGAAATGAAGTCTTCTGAGGAAGGCTTACTGCTGGCATAGTATTCTCAATGCGATGGCCTCCCAAATGTTTGGCGACATTCCAAAACTATGTTCACACTACAAAAAATCAGCAGCATCCATAGAAGACTTAAATAAATATATTTTATGGTGTTTAAATGCTTATCTAGAGAAGTTTCATTTAATTGAGGCCTGAATCTTTTGGGATAAAATTTTAAAATGTACTGAATATCTTCATGTCTCCCATAGACACCCGGCACCTCTGAAGTGCTCTTAAAACATCAAAGGAGAAAATTTGATATTATTCAAATGTTATCAAATTCCTAAGAGATGCTTTTAATACCTTTCTTTAGTTTATCTTCAAAATGTTGGGATGGTATGAAATTTCTGAGGCAGAAGTTAACTGTTAAGTGAAGTAACATATTTGAGGGCTGTGTTGTCTTATTTTTAGGAATTTATGGTTCTTTGGGATGAGCAAGAGGTAAGCCATATACAAAAATAAAATGAAACAAAAAAACACAAAACCCCCAATAGGGTTAAACACACAAAACAGGAAGTAATGACAAGAGCTGAGTGTTCTCTGTGAATGTATCCAAGCTGCTCAACTTCAGAGACCTCTTTCTGCCACAAAATGGAAGGATATCGCAAAATGCAACCAGAAAAAAAAAACCTTTCCTAAATTTTTGAAGATCAGATGCAAGTCTTTAGTCAAACCAGTGAACAAAGAAATAAACTTTGACATCCTAAAGCAACACATACGCCCAAGTCGGAGAAGCAGAGGTGCCTGTCAGAGGCGGAGCATCCTGTACAGGAAAGATTGATATTAGCCAAGTGTGCAGCTATGTTTTCAAGCTCTGGATATTGCCAAACAATGAAAGAGAAAATAAATAAAAACTTCAATGCACAATATTGCTATACTTCATCAAAGAAATG
>NW_004949096.1:23832913-23858213 GCF_000317375.1 Microtus ochrogaster
CCCTCCCCCTCCCCCAATCAAGTCCCCCTCCCTCCTCAGCCCGAAGAGCAATCAGGGTTCCCTGCCCTGTGGGAAGTCCAAGGAACCCCCACCTCCACCCATTTCTAGTAAGATGAGCATCCAAGCTGCCTAGGCTCCCACAAAGCCATTACCTGCAGTAGGATCAGAGAATGGGTCTCTGATCAAGCTTCCTTTTTAAAAACAGTGTTAGATTTCCAGGCAAAAGACTGCTCAAGAAGATGGCAATTAATACAAACGTAGGACTTTCAAAGTACAAAGTGGAGGCTGGCATGAAAACAGAGGTCTGTCATGTTACCAAAATGCTATTCCCTGGATCTCAGTGGCTGTGATCTCCTACTGATATAATCAATTACATTTCAAAAGGAAAGCTAAGTTTTGAAAAAATATTGACACAAGCCATGTAGAGCTCACTCATAAATGCAAGAGCTGAAACACACAGGTTTCTGTTTACTTCCTATGCATTATCAGGTTTATGACATTTATTTGGTAGCTATATATTGTTTTGAATGTGCAATGACGAGTTATTAAAATATAGTTCACTTACGATCCACAGGAAGAACAAGCATTGCATTCGAATGAGGGAGTACCACAGCCTTTCATTCTAAAGCAGTAGAGTTCATTTCCCCAGGGTCAGGATTAAATTGAGGTTTTGTATTCATCTCAAGTAATTGTAATGAGAATATTTAACATGGGTCAAATGGAGAATAGTGGCACCCTGGAAAGGCTTAGAAATGATTTGCTTTTTTAGACATTGTTCCACGTTGGGATTAGAAAAGATCAACTTGCCTGATTTAAGGATGCTATATTGTTCTATTTGTGAATCTAATGAAATCTTTGGCAAAAGAGAACATCAAGTGAAAAATGAGTTTTAGAAAATAAGACATTTGAATCAAATTAATTATGCATTTGGTTTTTTATTTTTTATTATTTAATTAAAATTTTCCACCTCCTCCCATTTCCCTCCTGCTTTCCCCATCCCCCTTCTCCTCCCTCTCCAGTCCAAAGAGCAGTGGGGTTCCCTGCCCTGTGGGAAGTCCAAGGTCCTCCCCCCTCCATCCAGGACTAAGAAGGTGAGCATCCAAACAGACTAGGCTCCCACAAAGTTATTACATGCAGTAGGATCAAAACCCAGTGCCATTGTCCTTGGTTTCTCAGTAAGCCCTCCTTGTCAGCCACGTTCAGGGCATTTGAAATGCATAAGATTATCTTAACAGACTTTATCTAGAGAAAATTAGAAATATGTATATTTTAGAAAGAAACAAATCTTAATGTTTCCTTTTTATCACCATAGTGGAAAGAGGAGGGATTATACATATTTTTCGATTAGACACAGGAAAGAATTGTTTAGCAGGGCTGTGTCTGTACAAGAGATTTTTCTAGATTCCTTTTTCCCCTACAGCGGTCTTTTTTATTTGAGAACCATAAGTGATTTTTTTTTCCATTTTCTCACCAAAGTGCTCCGGTATGTTGTCTCCACTCTCCCTCTCAGCACACTGACTCTGTAACAGCCAAGAGAAGATAAATCATTTCTCTGTGTTGGTTGTTAGTATTTCTCTCTCTTGTGTTTATAATAACAATCACAACATCCACAACAATAATAACAATATAATAATAATTTGTAGGAGCTTATGTATTAAATCTGACCTGCTGCTGTGTGACTGGAAACTCACAACCCACTTAAATTTGTTTCAAACTGTATGACATCACCTATCCGAGAGATTCTGTAAAAAAATAATAAAAAAAGAGTCAATAAATATCTTTGTGTTCTAAATGATATTCAGAAGGTATTTTATAGCTAAAACTTACCCAGTGACTGCTTGAGGCTAGGTTACAGTGCCTCAGTAGAATATAAGTTGGCTCAATATAACAGGCTAAAATAATACATTTTCTAATAGGTTTCTGCCCTAAGTGGAAATATATTTATGTTGAACATATTCTAGCAAGAAAGGTTGGTTAGAATGCTCCAATAAATTCTGCAATTGCTTTTTAAAAGATGGAAGAGTTTCTTGCCCCGAGAACTACAAAGGAAGGGAAAGCTTCTCTTGAGTGGATTCCCAGTAGCTATAAGGGACTTCGGTTGGGCCACTTCATTCCTTGTTTTTCCCAGCCCTGTGGGGGAATGTAGCAGCCACTATTTCTTGTTTATATTTGAAGAGGACTTTTCTCCTGTGCTTCAAAACAGGCCCTGCATGTGAATAACAGAGGCAGTCCCCATCGGTATGTGGAACAAGAGTGCCTCACAATTGTGTTGCTATTTAAGTTTTTCTGAGAGCCTTCAACAATTCAGTAAGTCAATGAACTCATAAAAGGTGTATCATCAACACTAAGAGGAGCTTCTCGTTTGCATGAGATATAGAGTGTCATGTGACACAATCTAAGTCAAAATTTCTAGGGATTTTAGAAGAATATAGTAAAATGAAGTCATGAAAATGGGCTTATATCCTAGACTTGTTAAACTATTTCAAATTTATGCATTAAATAAATGTGTATTTACTGTGTCTCAAAAAACATAAATAAATAAAAAATTGTGTATTTGTGATGAGTACCTTCTAATATGAAAAAAATTAGCAACAACAACAAAAACACCACACTGCAACTAAAAAAAAGTTAACATAGCAGTATGTAACATATATATTTTAAATTTAACACTCCTGAACAGCATCTTGATTTGAGGATAGGAAGTTAAATTCATAGTAAGAGACCCAATTTTGAAATCATTGTTAATGTGCCAAGTGAGAATTGTACAAAATCTTTATCTAGAAGATTTAAAAAAAAACTTTTCTTAGAATATATAAGAACATAAATACCTGTCATGAACAACTCTTTTGAAAGACAAATTATAAGATGGCAATTAATGTATAACTTAACAATTCAGTATAATTTTAAGATATCAGTCAAAATTCTAATGAGATTATTTTAGGAACATGAATTTATTTTCAAAAATGACAGTGTTCAAGACCAGCAATGTCACTTAGTGGTAGAGTGCCGGCTTAGCATGCGCAAAGGTTTGAACCGAATCCTAGGACCACTACAAACAACCAAATGGTACAATGGTTCAGAAAGGCAAAACATAGTTTTTAAATACTGAAGAAAGGAATAAGTCATATTCAACACGGAATATATTCTACACTCAAATACTAAAATTGTCACAGAACTATTACAGCCAGAATCCCATGCATAAATCAGTAAAATGGGACAAGTAAATATTAAAATTACATCTTGCATTTCTATGAACCAGACAAGACAAAAAGAAGGTGCCAATAAAATAGATTAGTGGACTACTCACTGAGAGATATATGAAATTCAGATAGCACCTAAGAAATAGTGGTAAAAGGGAAGGGGACAAATTGACTAAATTTTGAATAATTTATTACAAACAAACAGCCAAACAATAATAACAATAAAACCATGACTGAACAATGGACAAGGACTACTCAAAGTGACGGATTCCTTTAAAGAGAAAATTCCTCAACCACTTAAAGATAATGTTAGTTTTCTTCTTCAAATGAAAGGAGAAAGGAAGGAAAAGGGAGGAAAGGGGTAGAAAGGGAGAGAAGAGGAAGGGAGGGAGAGAGGGAGGGAGGGAGGGAAATATGGAAGGTGGGAAGGGAAGAGAGGAACGGATGGAGAGAAAGTTCCAGTGTTTTTCTTCAATCTCTGGGCATAGGTTCTTCATTTGGGGTGCATACTATCTCTTTTTTGGAGACCATCACTTTTGAGAGAAAACCTGCTTTTCTACTTTCCAGTTTTTCATGAGGAGCTCCATTTTTATTTTGTATTGTGTGACTGTGCTGGAGTCTATACAGCTGATGTCACAATGCTGCAGTACCCCCTTTCCAGACTTCTGCACCTTCCTGGAGAGGTGTATGTGTTCTCCTCTTCTCCATTCTTGTTTTCCTGATTGTTTCTGTTTCTTCACCCCAGCCAATTTGATTATGCACCCAGAATCCTATTCTTTTCTATCATCTGAGTCTGCTATCTTGCCATCTACAATTTACACAGAAAATAGAACAATGTAGTGGAAAGAATTGATGTAGAAGTGGAGAAATTTGGCTTGTACTCCTTACTGTTTTTCTCTTAGTAAGAAAGCAGAAGGAGGGGGATCACGAGCAAGGAACTCAGGACCGCGAGGGGTACACCCACATTCTGAGACAATGGGGATGTTCTTTCGGGAATTCACCAAGGCCAGCTGGCCTGAGTCTGAAAAAGCATGGGATAAAACCGGACTTGCTGAACATAGCGGACAATGAGGACTACAGAGAACTCAAGAACAAGGGCAATGGGTTTTTGATCCTACTGCACGTGCTGGCTTTGGGGGGGCCTGGGCGGTTTGGATGCTCAACTTACTAAACCTGGATGGAGGTGGGCGGTCCTTGGACTTCCCACAGGTCAGGGAGCCCTGATGGCTCTTCAAGCTGATGAGGGAGAGGGACTTAATCGGGGGAGGGGGAGGGAAATGGGAGGCGGTGACGGGGAGGAGGCAGAAATCCTCAATAAATAAATAAATTAAAAAAAAATCCACACTCAAGGCTGCTGGAAAAAAAATAAATAAAAGTTTAAACTTGTTTGAAAGAAAAAAAAAAAAAGAAAGAAGAATGAATGACAGTCAAATCAACCGCACCTTCAGAACTTTCTTAAGAATTAACCAAATATCTTTTATTCCTGACAACCTTTGGTTATTTCATTTATTTAGTTTTTCAACCAAGTGCTATTCTTTGAATTCTAATTTATTTTGTGAAACTGTTTAATGTACTTATTTCATATAAAGAAATTATTATGAGGTCCTTTGCCTCCATGATATAGGATGCACCAATTTTTTATGAAATGGAAGAAAGTGGTTATTCTAAAAATGAGACATTTAATCTTGATATTCAGCTGAGCTTCCTAGGCAGAAACCTTTAAAGGCAAAGCATTCAAAAATGCTGACGCATCATTTAGTTAGGAAGGAGACAAAGTATGCTTAAAGTTATTTCTGTACTTAAGAATATTCTCGGAGCCTAGAGAGATGGGCAGTGTGTGAGAACGCTTTCTACACACAAATGCATACCTGAGTTTAAATTCGGGGAACCCTAGGTCACATGTGCACCTGTAGCATCAGCCCTAGGAGGACTGAGACAGGAGAATTGTTGAGGCTTTTGATGGGCATCAGCCTCATGCCAAGTTCTATGATGAACTCTGATCAAAGAAATAAGGCAGAGAGTGAAGAGCTAGGCACGTCTTCGTCTGGCCATCATGAATGCACACAGGCAATACAGGCACAAAGGTATGTACACACAGGCGTACCCACCTACATGTGAATACATCACACATACAAGCATGCATAATCAGTACACACATAACCATACATACAAAAATTAAGTAGATGTATGTATGGTTATGTGTGTACTGATTATACATACAAAAATTAAGTAGACCCAGCACTCGGGAGGCAGAGGCAGGCGGATCTCTGTGAGTTCGAGACCAGCCTGGTCTACAGAGCTAGTGCCAGGACAGGCTCCAAAGCCACAGAGAAACCCTGTCTCGAAAAACCAAAAAAAAAAAAAAAGAAATTAAGTAGAGTGTTCCTCTTCTTTTTTTTGTTTTTTGTTTTTTGTTTTTCAAGACAGGGTTTCTCTGTGGTTTTGGAGCCTGTCCTGGAACTAGCTCTTGTAGACCAGGCTGGTCTCGAACTCACAGAGATCAGCCTGCCTCTGCCTCCCAAGTGCTGGGATTAAAGGCGTGTGCCACCACCGCCCGGCTTTTCTCTTCTATTTTTATAGTCACACCCTAGTGGTCTTGATTTACTGGGAGGTATCACCTACATTCAACTACAAAGGTTTTTGGTGTTGTTGTCCACTTGGCACAGGCTAGGATTGTTTGGGAAGAGGATGCTCAACTGAGAAATGGCCCCCATCGTATTGCCTGCTGGCAAGTCTATAAGGCATTTTTCTGCCTGATGATTGATGCGAGAGACCGTGGCCTATTGAGCCAGGAGCTGCCACTGGGCAGTTGGTTGCACAAGAAAGCAAAGTGAGCAATACATGAGGAGCAAGTCTGTAAGCAACATTCCTGTCAGGCCCCTTCTTCAAGTTCCTACATTGCATTCCTGCCCTGAATTTCATGGACAATGGACTGTTAGCTATAAAATGAGAAAAAGTAATGGAAACCCTAAATTTCCAGCCTCTAAGATTTCCTCTCTCCGGGTTCAAAACAGTGAACAAAATGAAGTAGTAACTTTTGTTCATAGTGTTTATCACAGCAGTAGAAACCCAACTAGGACACAAAGCGTGGCTTTCCATCAGGGCAGCTTTCTCCAATCATGATTTCTCAGGTAATGCTGTCTGGGCCTGTTATACACCTTTGTTTCTTTTAGAAAGAGCTCAACACACTTCTATCGGTTCGTGCAATGAAGTTGGCTTCCAGAGAGAATAGCCACTTAGCTTTCAGAGATGAATAGTGTTATCGTGCTCTTCATGCTAAGGGTAGAATAAACGAGTAATTTCATATGCAAATTTCTTGATTTACTTAACTTTCTGCTAAGACTTTGAAGCAAAGGATTTCACCAATTACATTTGTTTTGTGTGTGTGTACATTTTTCAGAAAACATATGTTAGTAGGGCTATTAAGCAATTAGTTTCATGCATATAGATAGTTCATTTTGCACCAAACCATATGATGTGATTGGAATTTATAGAAAACCATCTTTCTTGCCAGAAATGAAGCAAGTTAATTCTCTAGTTTGGAGAAATATGGCTGCAATCTGTAGCCTTAAAAATTAGGAGCCTAGAATTCATGTTCAATAGCTTAGCAAAGTGCATAATATAAAAAAGTTCTGTGTTGTGAAATTGAAAGCACAGTACCTGGTTCATATTGCATGATCACTAAATATTTGTTGGCTTGCAATAAACTATGCCAACCTATATTGTATGTAAACCATACATATATGAAGTCTCTGTCCTCGTCAGCTTTGGCCAGAATATTGCTTAGTAGTCTATGCAAAAGGGAAACATTCCGAGACAGATTGGGCAATGTCGATGGGATCAAAGCAAGCCAGTTGCTCAGGAGAAGTCCAGCTATTTCTAGATACTTAATAACTGTTCTTGTATGGAGGCAACAAGGCTGAAATGAGAGGAAAACCAGAAGCCACCTCAGATCTTCACCTTCTTCTTCCTACATCAGAATAGCATGCGGATATCTCCCACAGGAACACCCACTAGTTCAGAAGAAACAACTTCTATGAGGGCAAAATACCCCAACTACAGGATAGACTCTCTTATTTGAAACTTTAGGAGAAGTATCCTAAAATAGCTAGAAATCCTAAAGCAAGATTTCCACGTCTTCAGATATGAAAACATGAATCGCTGGCATCCTTTTAAGCACTCCACAAAAGGACTGACAATCTATTCAGTTTTGGAGCCCTCATTCCCCCTCCATAGGCATCAATCAAGTCTATTATCTTTACTGTGGGGAAAGAAAGGGTACACTGAAAGTCCATGTAACATACACTACATGATGTAAAATTCGACATAACTGACCTTTTGTAAATCTTAAGTAAAACCAAAATGGTAAGATTAGCATATATTTGAACAGCCCCACATGAAAACAAATATTGGTCTTATTTTTGAAAGTCCTCCCCCACCCCATCCCACATCGCTGCTGCCATTTTCACCCTGAATTTCTCTGTTCAGCACTTAGTTCCAATCTTAAAATGATCTATTGCACGCTAGACAGAAATGTCCTTCTATAACCAGAATCTGTGCTTACATTTTATTGCATTTAAGATGGCAGACTCTGTTGTGAATTACAGCCGTGTCATTCCTTAGAATTTAGAGACCTCTGATCAAGAAGACGGTGGTTGTTTGGGCTCTACCCAGGTCAACCTGTCCCACTTACAAGGCTATAGGGTTGTGGTATAATTAGGGTGCTGGTGCGGGGGGGGGGGCTCCAAATTTGAGTACAGAGACAATGGAGAAGTCATTCAAGAATTCCAGAGAGATGTTTCATTTAAAGAGGGGGCATCTGCTTGAATATACACATTCAAGCAAATCCCAATTTGCCTGAATGTGGCTTCCTGGAACTATTTTGCTTGTTATGTAGTTGGACTGAACTCAAAAGTCAATTGGTAGATGGTGCGAGGGAGGGGCAGTTTTCTTCAGGGAGGCTTCCCCTGATAGGCTGCCCATATTCCAGCAGATGGCCTAACAGCCATTGCACACTCTGGTAGCACTAAGTGAGTTTCAGAAAGAACACATGAAGGTGGGAAGGGAAAGTGGTGGGAATATGGGAAGAATTGGAGGGGAGGGGAAGGGGGCAGATTTGATCCAAACCCCTTATGCAAAACTCCCAAAGGTTAAAAAAAATGATAAAATTGGACCTTTTTTCCTTTTATTAGTTCAAAGTTTTGTGCAATGTGTTTTGATCCAAATTGTTTATTTGGTTTTAAAAATCTTTTAATAATTTGCATATGTGCATGCATTTGTGCACATGTGCACACACACACACATACACACACACACACACACACACTCAGGAAGGAAGGAACATAGGTGCCCTTAGGGAAACCAGAAGCATTGGAATCTCCTGTGGCTGTAGTTGTGGGTGTTTGTGAGCCATGGTCTGATGTGTGAGTGTCATATATCAATCTGTTGATTTCATTGGTTAAGTAATAAAGAAACTGCTTGGCTGGCCCTCATAGGTTAAAACATAGGTGGGAGGAGTAAACAGAACAGAATGCTGGGAGGAAGAGGAAGTGAGCTCAGACTGACAGCTCTGCTCCCTGGAGCAGAGACATCATGCTACCCGCTCCCAGGCAGACACACACGATGAAGCTCCGACCTAGGATGGACGTAGGCTAGAATCTCCTTGGTAAGCCACCTCGTGGGCTACACTAGAAATGGGCTAGTCCAGGTGCAAGAGTTAGCTGAGAAGAGGCTAGATAGAAATGGGCCAAGCAGTGTTTAAATGAATACAGTTTGTGTGTTGTTACTTTGGGCGTAAGCTAGCAGGAGGCCAGGGTGCTGGGGATGCAGCTCCGCCGCTCTTATTACTACAATGGTCCAATGTGGCTACTGGGAGCTGAATTCAGATACCCTAGAAGAACAGCAAGTGCTTTTCACCACTGAGGTATCTCTCCAGATCCCTGCCTCAAATAACTTAAACATGCTACAAATTCAAATGCCTCCATGACTGTTGTAATATGAGTGGTGGGGCTGCGTCCCCAGCACCCCGCTGCCCGCAAGGCTAGCTTTACCGGAAATAATTACACGGACACTGTATTCATTTAACCACTGCTTGACCATTTCTATCTAGCCTCTTCTAGGCTAACTCTCACACCTGGACTAGCTCATCTCTAATAATCTGTTGTAGCCCACAAGGTGGCTTACCAGGGAGATTCTAGCCTATGTCCATCCTGGGTCAGAGCTTCATTGCGTGTGCCTCAGAGAGCAGAGCTCTCGCCTCTGCCCACAAGAGTGGAGCATTGTGTCTCTCTGAGGTGTCTGCCCCCGAGAGGAGAGCTGTAGAGTCTCTGAGCTCACTTCCTCTTCCTCCCAGCGTTCTGCTCCGTTCACTCCTCCCACCTATGTTCTAACCTATCAGGGCAAGCAGCTTTTTTATTTAATCAACCAATGACCTTCCTCCATCACATGACAATGCTACATTTATAGTAAGTCTCTTAATTGGTGATATGGAAAAATATCCAGACTTTACATCAAGACATCAGCAAACTTCCTTTTAGTTTAGTCAAGTATATCGAGAGTAAAGCATCATTGAATTTCAGAATCAGAATCTATCTATGCATATCAGGGCTCAGCTATTTAAAATTTGGGAGGCTTATGCTAATATTGCTCTCTCAGACCCTTGTCTTCATACATCTTCCAGAATCTCTCAGCTGTTCTACCCACTTCCTCTCATAGCACCAGGAAGTGTACAGAAGCAGGGAGAGTTTTAGCAAATAGTTTGCTGGGTTTAATCTTCGAGAAGGAAGAGCTTTTTTCTTGCTTTTGCTTGTTCTCACTTTAGAAAAAGGGATAGATTTTCTGTCAGTCTCAAGGTTCCCTGTGCCTTTATGTCCCTTTATTATTAAGCTCACAATCTCTAGCAAGGGTTCTCTTATCACTGAAATAAACGATTAATAGTGACTCAAAAATGGCAAATTGCCAACACTTAAGATATTTAAAAGAAGATAAGTTGATTAGGTATGGCAACGTCTGTCACTTGTGATCATTTTCATTCTGTGATCTATTTAACAAGGTGAAATATTCTAGTGAGTATTTGGAGAACCATGCTTACTCCCTTGCCTTAAATAGCAAGCTCACACTTAGACACCAGCCTTTGTTCTGCCAGCGACTCTCATTACATGATTGAACAACCTACTCTACTAACTGAGGAATACTCTTTTTTTTTTTTAAATCAAGACTCATAATTCTTTCCTGACCTCATCATCCTTAATGTTACTGTTCTTTGCTGCAGTGCCCACCTGTGACCTGTCAGTCAGCCCTCACTTGGAGGTGGGTCTTCTGCCTTCCCCTAAGCCCTGAAATTATCAAATTCCTGAGGGAGCTGAAGTTCCTGCAGGACAAGACCAGCTTCTCCAAGAAGATTCTGGTAAGGAAACGTGACTCTGAGAAGCTGACCAGTCAATCAGAGCAAGTTCTAAAAAGCTAGCTATTAACCCTTAAGTGCCTGTTCCATGGGAATTCTGGATCAGAAAACAACATGCCCCAGGCATTTTTACCAACTGGTAAGATACTTTTAAAGTATCTTAAACAATATGTGGAGGCTTACTTATAAATCCCAGCTGGCTACCAGATCTGCTTATAAGCCACTTTAAGACTCCAGATCCACACATCCCAGGCAGCTATATGGTTAGGCTACAAACAATCATCCTACCCTGTTCCTTGCCCTTGTTCTTGAATATGACCGCCACTGGATATGTGCTGCATGCCTTCAACTTTGTTGCTAGCAGTTTACCTAAATGTTTGATTTTATCCTTCAAAACATCATTTTCCTCTTCTGTGAAATGATTATATTGTAGTGGTTCAAGACAGCTGTGTGGTTGGTTGAAGTACAGTAGAGGAAGTGGATACCAGGATATAATGTGTGGGACACAGTTAGTTACTTCTAGATTTAGATAATTTCAACAGAATGGGAAACAATGGATTTTGTAATCCTGTCAGTAGTAATGCAGCCAACTGGTCATATTTGATTCTACAAAATGTACACCATGCACTTTATCTAAAGAAAAAAAATCACAAGCAAAAAAATAGCTCATTGTTAGGTATGGTGTGTTTTTGTTGTTCTCTATTTTCTTTTTCTTCATATACAACAGGGCTATTGTGTGCTCTGATGAGTTAAAGGGATCTGGATTTCCAGGGCCCAGTTTCAGCTAGTGGCTCCTGGGCTTTTATTTTTAATGAGAAAGGGGTATTTTTTCTCTTCCTCTGGAAAAAGGGGAGCTGCTCTATCAAGCTTCGGGTCTCCTTGTGCTCATCTGTTATCTTTTCTTTTGACTTTGGCACAAAACCGGGGAAGAGAGCACATCTTAAAAGGAGCCAGCGTTAGAAAACCGCGGGCTCTTTTGTTTCTGGGCAACATGAATAAGAGGACTCTCCTAACAATCCGGAACTTGGGGAGGAAATAAAAATGAATCCTAGAGGGCAGCATTAAAAGTAGATAGGGAAGCAGTGTTGAGAAGGAAATGAGTCTTTTTAACAAGATTCTCTTGTCCTTCTCTTTGATTGGCATCAGAGTCTTCACCCGAACCTTGTCATATTGGATGCTCTGAGCAAAAGTCAATTATAATAGACTCTCGATGAAGACTCCACATCAAAACAGGAGCGTGACAGGAGCACTGCAGCACAGCCATTTTCTGAGAGCTTCTACAAACCATTTCTACGTGCTTCCTTCTGCCCTTGGGTAGCTGATCCTGTTCCCAACTTGTTTCCCTGTGATCTCTCATCCTCCTTTGACGGTCCCAGGCAAGTGGGTGCCACCGTCCGTATGCTGGCTTAGGGTTGACTAATTAGTCAGCTCTCCCAGACATCTTCTCCATCATTTATGGGGTGACACAAATTCTGTAGGTGCATTTAAGAACTCCTTGGCTAATTCTCTCTCTGTGATTTCTAAAGTCAGACTGTTAACGTAGTATTTTAACCTTGATATTTCTCCACCTGTTAAAGACAGAACAAGAACGATGCCAGCATCCTGCTGAATATACTTCCTCTTCTTTTCCCCAACAATTAAATCTCTTTCTGGGAAAGGAGAATTTCCACGGCTATTTAGATGAATATGCGGAAGGAAAAATGAAATGATAGAAAATACAGGGAGAGATGGAGAGGACCAATAGAGTACATGCAATGTGAAAGCAAATGGAGCAGGATGCTGAGAGCGGAAAGGAAGGGTACAAACGGGGATGAGGGCAGAGAGAAGAGGGAGGAGAGTGCTGGGGGATCAGCCTAAAGTATGTATGAAAATGCCATAAGGGAACATCACTTTGTATGACAATTTTGCAAAACAAGAAGCAAAAGTTGAATTAATATGCAAGAATTTGTTAAATGAGTATTAGTTACACACATCAAATATTATTGATTCATCTTTGATTTGTATGAGTGACAGTTGTTATTTTCTTTATTAAGTAAAAAATTCCTATTTTTTTTTTCACAAAGTTGGCAAAACTCAGGAAAGCCAACTGAAGTGAAGGTCCAATGTTTTTATCTTGTTTTATTTTATTTTATTTTATTTTAGCTGTGTCAAATTAGAGGCTCTGGTGAAAGTCAAATATAATGGACTATGTAGCCCAGGCTGGCCTTAGCCTTTTGGTGCTCCTCCTGCCTTCACCTCCTGAGTACTAGGATAACAGATGTTCACCACCCTAAATATCTTGCTCAGTCTTGATTATCTTTTATTTAGTTATATCGTTTGTGTATGTGTGTTTATGATTGCCTTGTGGTGTATGAGTGATGGTCAAAGGGCAATCTGGAGTAGTCAATCCTCTCCATCATGTGGGTCCTGGGCTTTGAATTCCAATCATCAGCCTCAGCAGCAAGCATCTTTAATCACTGAACCAGAGAATGGACATGTCCAAAGACTTAAAAACCAACTATATAATGGGCGACTAATTTGGATTACTCTAATTTAGGCAATTTATTTCCCAGAAGCAAATAGGTGTGAGAAAGATGGGGAGAAATGGAAGCATAAAAATAATCTGTGACTCTGGTCACAGAATAGAAATTCAGGAAATCAACACAACTGACAAGGATGAGAATGATGAAATATTGAATACGGAGGCATTTAAAGGCAACCTTTGATTACATGTTTGAGCCAGAAGACCATCATTTCACTGCTTAGAAAACATACTATAAAGCTAAACAGAGTTCCAGATGCAACTTAAAAGAAAGTATCCAGATCATGTATCTAACATATTTTACCTTATCCTCCCCCAGATTTTCTAAAAGGACATAGTATGTATGCAATGACTATATACAACAATACAAATGTACTGAATGCTATGAACTTTGCATCTAAGTTGTTAAAAGAATACCTTTTGGGTGAAGTGTGTTTTATCATAACAACAATTCAAAACTTTATGATTAAGGCACAGTTAACATATACATTGAACTCTATATAGTAAAATTTGTTGATGTTAGTTGACCTGTGAAATAAAATATAAAAAAAAGAAATGGGTTGTCCTTTTTCTTTTCTAGTTACAGTGATTGTGCCACTTTTCTAAAAATGCTGGGTGCTTCTGAGGTGTGTTCCTATTGGGCATCCTGGTAGATTATCCAACTGCAGACTGAGATGTGAAATGCTTTTAACTGGTGAACAAAGCAAAAGCTTTATATCCTATAAAAATTGAGTGGCTCTCACAGACAATGCTTATCTTTTCATCCAGTCCTGTATCTTTATGATGCCATGGTTCTTTGGTACCTAGTACTTTGAGTGTTCAAATTTTCATATGAAAATTGTCATTGGTTCGATAGCAGCCATGACATGAAACTTCACGCCTGTCTTCAGCTCTACCTTCTAGGTAGAGCTGCTTTGTTTTTCTATTTACTGAAGAACAACAGCCCTGTGTCTTATGTCTGCAGGTGAGGCTGCTGCATGACTCACCTAAAGCCATCATGCACAGTTAATTACACATTTATCTAGGCTATGGCTCAGGAGGAATTTAAACCATTTCTCTGTTCTTTCTCTTTGGAAACATCACACCCAGAACACTGTCCTTCAGTTCTGTCAGCACCCAGATGTTGCCTCTGCCTTGGACCTGACCTGTCACTGGAACTGAGTTTTGATGAGCATAGCTTCAACCCTGGTGGCCAGGCCACTTTCATTGACTTTGCAGTCATTCTTCTCTCCTTGTCATCTTGATTTTCAGGAAAGAAGACAGAAGCCCAGGAGCAATTATTCACAAAGGTGGGCATAACGTCAGAAGTTTTACATACCTGTAGAAAACCAGAGAGCATAATTTTCCTACCATTTCTTATGTGACTTTTCCCACCACAATGGAGTTATGTTTCCAGTCAGCTTACCTGTACACCTTTCTTCATTTTAATTCAATTATCTTCTTCTTATTCAAGTTCTAGATTTACTGAAAATCAGGAGTTACTCGAGGCTTTATATTACATGTTTGCAGTAGAAAATCGTTAGGAAAATCCTTACAGACACAGGATCTCTGCAAGAAACAGCTTTGGGAGAGCAAATGTTCAGACATGTGACTGAACAGTAAAGTGCTGGCATCTTAACAAGACTTGCCACCCAGTGAGCACTCAAGAGTCTATCAGTTCCAGATTACTATTGACTCCCAGTGGTACCTACCAGTGACTACATTGGAGATTTGATACTGCTTTTCAAAGACATAATCTAAATGATATATATTATGATACTCAGTTATAGCTCAGTTTACATACAGTGCCTGTTTTAGAGATACTGTAAAGCTTTTTTTCCCTCTTGTTACATTGAACTCTGGGTCAAACAATTCAGATCAGTCAAATGACCTTATATATAGGTGAGCATTTCGTAGGGCAGTTTCTTAATGTAATGACACTTTTGACTTTGGCATTTGAATTTTAATGAAGAATTTAACCTCTACTTTGGTTTATCTCAACGTTTATTTTTGCTTTAGGATTTAAGGCTCTTATTACTTTTCTGAGGATTTTGAAGTTTGGTTAGAAACCGAGTACATTCAGAATAGACCTCCCAACTCTCCCTGTAACCGTACTTCTAAAAGTCTTCTTTTCTTTTTTTCTGAGCCCTTTAGAGTAGTTTATCTGGAATGCTGCTAATGTCGCTCTTCCAAATGTGTCCTATCCATCAGACATGGCTCAAAGAATCTATTGCAAAACCTAAACCTACAGACTCAACAAATATTGAGCATCAGTTTGAAGAGTAATGTGCTGAGTTTTAAGAATAAGCAGATAAATTTACCAATTGTTCTGTTTATATTGGTTGTAGTCTGATTTGTAGGCAACCCCATGCATTGGTTCTGCAGTATGTATTCACTCCTGCAAATAAGTTAGGGCCTCTCAGTGTATCCTGGATACCCAGTCTACGTGAATACATGCAGAGGACACTCTATCCAACAATATTTTGATACATGCGAAGAGTACTTCTAGTTTCAAGAAAGTATTATAACACCTAGGGAAAGTTCAATAAGATGTTGCCAGTATGCACCTCTTTATGTACCTGATTTTGGTTGAAATATCTACATTTCTTCAAATAAACCACTATGTTAAAACTACACAAAGCATGAAGTTCTAGCCTGATAATTTAAAATTGCAATCTTCAGTAACAGACCCCATTGGCTTTTACTTTGTATCATAATCAGTGTGCTACTATGATCCTCACACGGTAACCTGTTATCTGCTATGTAACATTCATCCTACTGAACATTAAATGTTGCATGGCATACCAAGCAAGTCTGAGTGGCGAAATTTCTGTTTTTATCCAGGGTCTGGGGTCTCTATTTGTCAAAAGTTAATATTTTTAAAGATGAAATGACTTTACCAAGCTGTGTGTGTGTGTGTGTGTGTGTGTGTGTGTGTGTGTGTGTGTGTGCGCGTGTGCGCGTGCGCGCACGCGCGCAAATAGTCTTCTGATTAGCTGGCAGTCAGTGCTCAACTTTTGATTTTAGCTCTGCAGGGTCTTTGTAGATGTTAGTGTTGCAGAGAAAAATCAAAAATCAAAGTGAATTCTTAGTGTCACTCTTGAAGCAATAGAGGTGCAATTGCTGAAATAGCAGCCAAGCATTGTGCTATACAACTAACTCACAGCTTGGTGCAACGTCCCCACTGAGAGGGAAATGTAGGGGAACTGCCAGAGTTTTAGGACATCTGCTCCCTGCTGCTAATGAGCTTTAACCTGTTTCACTCTTAGGATGCTTCCTGTTTAGATATTTTGCTTGCAAAATGAATTCTATAGCTGGGAGAACACAGGAAAGAGGCTATGATTTGTAAAATAGGTCTGTTTAAAAATTAAAAGGTATCAGCAAGGGAGATGAAAGGCTATAATGACTGAAGTGCTACCTAATATCAATTCGAGGGCATAAGCTCCGGTGGCACAGCTGAGGCCGTTTCTCAGTTTTCTGTCCTCCTGTGACATGGGCTGTTGCTGTCGAAGATATTGTCTTTGTTCTGCATTCCACATCTGTACTGGTGTTTCTGTCTGTCTGTGTATCTGTCTGCCTGCCTGTCTGTCTGACTCTGTGTGTATCTCTGTGTGCGTGTCTGTGTTTAAAAGTACGTTCTGCTTTGAAGTTCTCAGTGAGCCCCTAAATAGAGTCAAAGTCTTGGAGGTATGCAAATCCAAAAATCTGTTGTCCCAGCAATAGTATTTTATTATAAACAAGGATCAATGGAGTTTTTTTATATGGATGTAAAACTTTTATTAATCTTTATTCTTTGACAGTTTTATATGTGTGCATAATGCATTCTTGTTTCTTTTAACCCTGTCCTCTTGTGACTCTCTTCCATCCCTGTCAATCCACTATCTCCTTGTCAAGTCCTTTGCTCACATTTACGTCTTTGTGTTTTGTCTATTAATTCTCTGAATATAACCAATTCAATCTATCTGAATGAACACAAGTTTTGACTCTTCTATGGGTCACAAGTGTCAATGATTGTCTTGTCTCAGAATCCACCAGTCGTTAACAGCTTGGTGGGTGGGCTATAATCCAGTGGGTCCCTTCCTATCTACAGTTGACTGATTACCATTCCGGTTTTGAGCAGAACCTGTGTAACTTTTGTTGCACTATTGGTAGTTACTAACAGTAACTACTATCGGATCACAATTGCAATGGCAGTATCATGCTCAGAACATAGGATTTTGCAATCCTGCTCCTGTCTAGATCTTAACATTATTTCCACTCCCTCTGCATGAGGTTTTCTGTGCCGTAGGCAGAGTGGGAGAAGTATTCTGTGTGGGGCTAAGCACTCAATTGTCACTTATGTTCTGGCTTTGTGGGATTCTGTTCTCTTTGGATGTATTCTTTGTTCAACCCGGTTGTAGTGGGGAGAGCCTTGAACTTTTCACAGGGCAGGGTGCCTTGCCCTCTCTTATGATGAAGGGTGTAGAAGGGAGGGTGTGTGGAGGGAGTGGGAGGGGTGTGGGAGGAGAGGAGTAAGTGGGAATTTGGATTGGTAATTTTTTTAAAGTAATAAAATGAAAGCATTTAGATGATGGTTGTTTTCACATCTCCTTAGCTAAACAACAGTCATAGGTTCATTCGCAGGGCCCTTGGGCATTTGAGGGGTTTACAGTACCAGGCATGAATTTCTACCTGGGGAGTGGTCCCCAAATCCAGTTAGGAAGTGGCTGGCTATCACCACAACCATTGTGTTGTTGCACAGCGGTTGCTTCTCGCCTAAAGGTTTAGTATTTTAATTCACAGGGTTCATCAGTGAGATCACTGATATCTTTGCTTCCCAGCAGTCTATTTAACAGCTTTCAGAGCTATAAAACCAGCTTGCTGAGAGAAAGTTTCCGGTTCTATTCCAGCTTGTTTTGCCTATATCTTGTATCAAATCTGTGTAGTAACAACTCCTGCACCTACAGCTCTGGGATCATTGTGGAAGAAGGTGGGAAGACTGTAAGAGCCAGAGGAACAGGAAGTTTGCTGTGAGATTGTGTCTCCTTGAAATGTCATAATGAAGTCTCAAAAACATAGCTGCTGAAACTACCAAAACAGTGATGAAAAAACAATCACTCAAGAGAGGAAACTCACAGGTTGCAACCCTAAACAAAGGAATGTGCAGTGCAATGAAAACAATAAAAGCGGGGGGGAAGACACTGCAAGGTTTTCAAGGCAGCTGCATGATTTAATACTCCCAGCATCCAGGCGCAAGGATAAATGATCTACATATCTCTCAATGGTGAACACTATCAGGTACGAGGAATTCTGTGGTGGTCTCACACAGTAGCTCTTAAGAGACTGTCCATAAAGACTAACAATGATGAATGAGCATGTTGTCCAGTGGATTGGATGGTTGAGTCCATTTATGGAATCTTTTATGATGAGTTGACATTTTTAATGCAATTTTTCTTGGGTGATTATCTTGATAGTGCTATAAGATTTCTAATTATAAATTGAACATAACACTTAACTTTCCTTAAATAAATTATTTTTACCACTTAAAAAAAAAGAACTGTAGGCAACTAAAGAATGCCAAGAGCAGAAGAAATAGTCTTCCCCAAGGCATAGGCCCCCAAATGGTAATCCCATTCCAAGTGATCAGCTCTGAAATCATTTCCATAAAAGTAATAATACATGGACTGGGAACATTGTAGTTGTATATTTAAGACTCTGTTCATGTGTTTCTCTCTCTCTCTCTTTCTCTCTCTCTCTCTCTCTCTCTCTCTCTCTCTCTCTCTCTCTGTGTGTGTGTGTGTGTGTGTGTGTGTGTGTGTGTGTGAACAATTAAAGAAAGAGAGACCATGAAGCTGAGAGAAAGAATTTGAGAAAGAGAGAGAGAAAGAGAGAGAGAGAGAGAGAGAGAGAGAATGTAAAATAGGAAAAAAGAAAATGGTATATTATAATTTCAAATATAAAAAACTATTATAAAACTGTGTGGTATCCTTAGTAGTACTGTCTTGCTTAGATATTCCAAAGAGCAACCAAGAGAAATGGCAAGGACCTTTATTGTTCTGAGGGCTTCTGGGGCTACTCTGACTAACAAATCATCACGATTTGTTTGTCTTATACCTGGAAATGATTTCCAATGAATTTCTTATTTCTGAGTTCTCATACCATAGGCCTCATCAACTAATCAAAACAAATGATTTAAACTATATAGACTTTGGGATTATTGTAAAGAAAAACCATAACTTATAAAACCAAATGTGTAAATGTATTACCCAAATATATGGTAATCATCTAGACAGAAACTTCTACTTAAATTTTATTTTCTACATGTTCAGGCATTCCTCATTCAGACTCTCTAGTCTAATTTAATGCATGTTTTCTGTTTTGTGGAGTAGAAATGACAAATTGCAAAGTTGTATTATTTATCACAATTGGACAGAAATAATCAACAGGCCAATAGAAATTCAGCCAGGCTCCATTGATGGGAATAAACATCATTTTGAATTTTGCAGAATCATCTTCACCATAATCATCATCACATCTGTCAGTAACAACTAAGCCTACAAAATGCATTCTTAAATAAAAACTAAATATATTAATATTTCAGCTGAGCCTTCACATTACCTTTGGAAAGAACATAGTTTGACACTCAGGAAAGTAAAACAGCTTACACCAATGCAATATTTCTCAATGTTCCATACTCTAGAGAGCAAAAAAGAAATTAGTACAGCTGTCCAGTTTTGGTCTGCAATATTCTTACTGATATTTCAAATCTACATGAGAGATCATAGACCATCAATAGCTTTACCTATAACTCACAACTTATAGCAAAGTAATCCAAATATATGGCAGGTTAAATTTTAAAAACCCACTGAGCCAGCAACCTGGACCTGAGCAGGCCTGAGACAGTGAACTTCACAGGAGCAGGACTGAGCCATGGACCTAAACTGGAGCAGGCCTGGAATGATTAACTCCATGGGAACAGGAGCAGATCCAGACCAGGAACATTTGCAGAGTCAGAACTGAGCCAGTGACCCGGGCAGGAGCAGGCATAGGATGGCAGATGCCACAGTAAAAAGGACTGAATCAGTGACCTAGGCCAGAACAGGCCTGAGACAGAGAACTCCACCTGAATGGAGCATATCCAGATCAGAGACATTTACTGAAACAGGACTGTGACCTTGGCTGGAGCAGACCTGACACAGCAAACTCCACAAAAGTGCATACAGGGGAGCAACCACTGAGGGAGTAGGCCAGAGCCAAAGACATCTGTAGCATGAGTGTGGGACCTACAAAGGGGTAGGCAGAAATCAGAGACCTCTGTGGGTCCCAGAGTGGGTGTGGGACCTCTGAGGGAGTAGGCCTGAGCCAGAACCTCTGCAGATCTAAGTGTACCTGAGTCTTGGATATCTGATTCTGTAGATCAGAGCCAGAGTCGTTTGTAGGACCAACCCCAAGCGAGAAACCTCCAAGGAGAAAATCAAGAGCAGGGACATTTACATAAACAGGTCTGAGCCAGCATTCTAGGCCAGAGCAGGCCTGAAACAGTGAACCCCACAGGAGTGGAGCAACCCTTGGGAATTCTGAGCAATGTCCAGGAACACAGAGTGACCAACGAGTTGACTGAAACCTTGGCAGTGAATGCACCACAAGGAGCAATCATCTGAGCCTTGAATCCACTGGCACCTGCAAAATTGATCACCAGAGTCTCAGCCCCAACTACAATAATTAGATGAAAAGATGGGTGGACAAGGTGAGATAACATGCAACACCACAAAGAGCAGCACTACATGAGAGAAATCTAGAGACCCTACAAGAGCAAGACTTGAACACCCAAATATAGAAGAAGCAAAAGAAAATGACCTAAAAAATAACTTCAGGAGAATGTTTGAGGCCCTTAAAGAGGAAATGAGAAATTCCCACATAGAAATGGAAGAAAAGACAAACAAAAAATTGGAATACATCAACAAATCTCTTAAAGAAAACCAAGAAAAAACAATCAAACAAATGAAAGGAACTGCTCAAGACTTGAAAACTGAAATAGAGACAATAAAGAAAACATAAGCCAAGGGAATTATAAAAACAGAAATTATGAGAAAACAATCAGGAACCACAAATGCAAGCATAAACAGCAAAATACAAGAGAAGAAAGAGGGACTCTCAAGCGCTGAAGATACAATAGAGGAAATAGACTCATCAGTCAAAGAAAACATTAAATCTAAAAAAAAAGCTTAACACAAAATATCCAGGAAATATGGGGCTCCATGAAAAGATGAAACCAAAGAATGATAGGCATAGAAGAAGCTTAACTCAAAAGAACAGAAAATATATTTAACATAATGATAAAAGAAAACTTTCCCAACCTAAAGAGAGATATGTTTATGAAGATGCAAGAAGCACACAGAATACCAAACAGATTGGATCAAAAAGAAAAAAAAGTCCCCTAGTTAAATAATAATCAAAACAATAAACATACAGAATAAAAAAAGAATGTTAAGAACTGCAAAGGAAAAAGGCTAGACCTATCAGAATTACACCTGACTTCTCAGTGGAGACAATAAAAGCCAGAAGGACCTGGTCAAGCATTATGCAGACATTAAGAGACCATGGATGTCATCCCAGGCTACTATACCCAGCAAAACTTTCAATCAGCATAGACAGACAAAACAAGATAGTCCATGACAAAACCAGATTGAACCAATACCTATCCACAAACCCAGCACTAAACAAACTACTAGAAGGAAAATTCCAACCCAAGGAAGTTGCTACATCAACAAAAACACAGACAACTGATGACCTCACAACAGCAAATCCCCAAAAAGGGGAAAAACACACAAAATAACATCACCACAACAAAAACTAAATTAACAGGAGACAGCAATCTCTGGTCATTAATATCTCTTAATATAAATGGACTCAATTCAAAAATAAAAAGACCCAGGCTAACAGATTGGATACAAAACCAGAATCCATCCTTCTACTGCATACAAGAAACACACCTTAACCTCAAACACAGATATCACCTAAGAGTAAAGAATTGGGAAAAAAATTTTCAATCAAATGGACTGAAGAAACAAGCTGGTATAGCTATCCTAATTCTAACAAAATAGACTTCAAACTAAAATAAATCATAAAAGACAAAGAAGAAAATTTCATATTAGTCACAGGAAAAATCCATCAAGAGAAAATCACAATACATCTCTGCCCTAAATACAAGGGCACCCTCATATGTAAAAGAAACACTTCTAAAGCTTAAATCATACATTAAACCCCACACACTAATAATGGAAGACTTCAATACTCCACTCTCACCACTGGACAGGTCAGTCAGGCAAAAAAATTAACAGAGAAATAAGAGAACTAACAGATTTTATGACTCAAATGGACTTAACAGACATCTGTAGAATATTCCATCCAAACATAAAAAAATATACCTTCTTCTCAGCACCTCATGGGACCTTCTCAAAAACTGATCACATACTCGGTAACAAAATAAACCCCAACAGATAAAAAAAATTGGAATAACCCCATGTATGTTATCAGATCAGCATAGCTTAAAATCCATCAGCAACACTAATTCCAGAAAGCTCACAAATACATGGAAATTATCAATGCTCACCTGAATCAACAACAGGTAAAGGAAAAAATAAAAGGAGAAATTAAAGACTTCCTAAAACTCAATGTAAATGACCACACAACATACCCAAATTTATGGGACACAATGAAAGCAGTGTTAAGAGGAAAATTTATAGCACTAAATGCCAAATAAAGAAGCTGGAAAAATCTCACAGTAGTGAATTAACAGAACATTTGAAAACGTTGACAAAAAGAAGCAAACTCACCCAAGAGAAGTAGACGGCAGCAAATAATCAAATTGAGAGCTGAAATCAACAAAATAAAAACAAAGAAAACAATACAAAGAATCAATGAGACAAGGAGTTGGTTCTTTGAGAAAATCAACAAAATAGACAAACCTTTATTCAAACTAAGCAAAAGGCAGAGAGAGAATATCTGAATTAACAAAATCAGAAATGAAAAGGGTACATAACAATAGATGTGAAGGAAATACAAAGAATCATCATATCATATTTCAAAAACTGGTACTCCACAAAATTGGAACACTTAAAGGAAATGGACAACTATCTGGATAAATATAGCTTACCAAAATTAAATCAAGACCAGATAAGCAAATTGAATATGTCTATAACTGCTAAAGAAATAGAAACAGTCTTCAAAAGTCTCCCAACCAAAAAAAGCCCCAAACCAGATGGTTTCATACTCAGAATTTTACAATATTTTCAAAGAATAACAATTACCAATACTCCTCAAATTGTTCCACACAATAGAAATAGAAGGAGCATTGCCAAAATATTGTTATGAGGCTACAATTACCCTGATACCCAAACCACATAAAGACATTAATTACTAAGAAAGAGAATTACAGACCGATCTCACTCATGAACATTGATGCAAAAATACTTAATAAAATACTGGCAAATCAAATCCAAGAACCATGACTCACCACTATTAATTGGGTTTCATCCCAGAGATGCAAAGACGGTTCAACATATGAAAATCTGTTAACATAATACACCATACAAACAAAATAAAAAATAAGAACCACGTGATCATCTCATTAGATGCTGAAAAAGCTTTCAACAAAATACAACATCCTTTCATGATAAAGATCTTAGAGAGAGCAGGGATACAAGGAACATACCTAAACATAATAAAAGTTATATACAGCAAGCCAACAGCCAACATCAAACTAAATGGAGAGAAACTCCCAGAGATCCCACTGAAATCAGAAACAAGACATGCTTGTCCACTCTCTCCATATCTCTTCAATATAGTTCTTGAGATCCTATGTAGAGCTATAAGAAAACAAAAGGAGGTCAAGGGGATACAAATTGGAAATGAGAGCTCAAACTTTCACTATTTGATGATGACATGATAGTTTACATAAGCGACCCCCAAAATTCTACCAAGGAAATTCTACAACTCATAAACACTTTCAGAAATGTAGCAGGATACAAGATTAACTCAAAAAAGTCAGTAGCCCTTTTATACACATATGATAAATGGGCTGAGAAAGAAATCAGAGAAACATCACCCTTCACAATAGCCACAAATAGCATAAAATATCTTGGAGTAACTCTAACCAAACAAGTGGAAGACTTGTATGACAAAAACTTTAAATCTTTGAAAAAAGAAATTGAAGAAGACACCAGAAAGTGGAAAGATCTCTCATGGTCTTAGTTGGTAGAGTTAACATATGGCAATCTTACCAAAAGCAATCTACTGATTCAATACAAAGCCCAGCAAAATTCTTCACAGACCTTGAAAGAAAGATACTCAACTACATATGGAAAAGCAAACAACCCAGGATAGTCAAAACAATCTTGTACAATAAAAGAACTTCTAGAGGCATCACAATCCCTGACTTCAAACTCTACTACAGGGATATATACAGTACTGAAACCAGCCTGATATCGGTCTAAAAACAGACAGGAGGACCCAGGGAACCAAATCAAAGACTCGGATATTAATCCACATTCCTTTGAACACCTGATTTTTGACAAAGAAGCAAAAAATATCAAATGGAAAAAAAAAAGAAAGCATAGTTAACAAATGATGCTGGCATGACTGGATATCAACATGTAGAAGAATGAAAATAGATCCATCCATATCTATCACCATGCACAAAACTCAAGTCCAAATAAATCAAAGACCTCAATATAAAGCCAGTCACACTGAACCTTTTAGAACAGAAAGTGGGAAGTACACTTGGAAAAAATAAAAAAAAATTAAACCCTACAAAATCAACACAGTATAATAAGCAGTGAGATTGTTTGTGATGAAATAATTATTTTGGGTATAGTCACAAATGTATTTCAATAGTAATTATTTAATAATAATATTTATGTTCACTAATAAATATCATTAAGCAAAATATCTCACATTTGCTTCTTTAGATTGCTATTGATAGACTGCAAATTACTACTTTGCAAATTAATAATTTAATTGCAAATTAAAAATACAACCTATTGTCTCAGTGTGTGGGTGCACCCCTCGCGGTCCTGAGTTCCTTGCTCGTGCTCTCTCTCCTTCTGCTCCTGATTTGGACCCTGGGATTTCAGTCCGGTGCTCCAATGTGGGTCTCTGTCTCTGTCTCCTTTCATCGCCTGATGAAGGTTAATATCCAGGAGGATGACTATATGTTTT
>NW_004949096.1:23858985-23859647 GCF_000317375.1 Microtus ochrogaster
AAAAAAAAAAAAAAAAAAAGACTGTGTAAGCTTTCTTCTCACCTGTGTGAGAGGGTTAAAGTGGTGTGTCAGTCCGCTGCGAAATCATTTCTCCATCTTAAGTCATTATCTCAATTTATTAAATTTGTTAGGGAATCTGAATGTAATTTTATTTAAAATTACTTCTAGTGAGAAGTTAATCCTTAAAACAGAAATATATTTTGAATGACAGGTGACTGTGAGGATCCTAATATCGACTACAGTATTAACATTTATTGCCCACTTTTGCCTCTGCTGGTGCCAGATATGCACCATAACCAAGAAAGATGACATTTTTGCTGAGATTCTCAGAGATCAGTCAAGTAGAACACCATTTAATAATGTTTAAGAACCACGGGAATGTAAGTACATGTGACAGTACCTAAACAAAAGCTGATCATCCAGACAGCTCAGAAAAACTTATGTCGCCATTAAACAATGTTGAGAAGGGAATTATGCTATCCTTAGGTAACAGACAAAGAAATCAAATTCAGTGACTATCCTGGGATCATACAGCCAGGGTGTGATGGAGCCAGTATTCAACTCTAAGTCATCAGGTTGGGGCTTTAATAGTTAAGGAGAAAACACAACCAGGTGAATCAGCAAGTGCACTCACTCACTCGTGTGTGTGTGTGTGTGTGTGT
>NW_004949096.1:23862132-23868746 GCF_000317375.1 Microtus ochrogaster
GGGGTTTTGATCCTACTTAATGTGTGGCTTTGTGGGAGCCTAGCCAGTTTGGATGTTCACCTTCCAATATATAGACGGAGGGGGGAGGACCTAAGACTTACCACAGGGCAGGGCACCCTGACTGCTCTTTGGACTGGAGAGGGAGGGGGATAAGGGTGCGGGGAGAGGGAAAAGGGTGGGAGGAGAGGGAGAAGGGTGGGAGGAGGGGGAGAGAAATGGGAGGCTGGGAGGAGGCAGAAACTTGTTTTTTTTTTTCTTCCTTTTCTCAATTAAAAAAAATACACATTATCTATGTGTGTAATGCGGGAGTTAAATGGATTTATGCTACATGGGGTGATAATTTTACCCAATAAACTAGCAAGATCTCCAGTGCTAGGTATCAGCAGTCTCCCTTCAAGTTGTTGGTGAGAAGGGTCCAGAGACACCTAAAACAATATAGGCCTTTGCTGTTGTACTTAGCGGCCACCCAGAACTTGAATAAAAGATTCTATTTCTGAAGACATGCCACACTTTGAACACAGTACTTAAGGAACTGAGATAGAACTCACCAGCAAGCCTCCCGCTGAGGACTCGCTCTTGTAGTATCTGAAGACACTGTGCAAGCTTCCAAAGGAATAAATAAATCAGTAGTCCTGGACATCTGTAAGGCCACCAAATGACAACGACCAATCAGTAAGAGAGCCCCATTGGTGCTATAGTGACACTTTTATCATAGGAGTAACCAACAATTGTCTCTTTGGACTGAAGGCCTACTGAGCAGAAGGGAACTCATGCCTGGCAACTAGCCCCCTATGGCTGGAAAGATCCTATGGCATCATAGACCCTAGAGGAAAACCTACTATTTCCATTTTTCTAAACACATATAATTTCTAGCTATATTCCAAATATTAATAATCACAAACAACTGTAGCTCTCACCCCCTCCTCAAAGAAATGTCTTTCTGTGGCAGCTGAGACTGTTACAGAGATATACAACCGATCCAAATGAGGAAAACTGTAGGAGTCTCAGCTCCGATTCTAAAATGCAACCGCGATATATCAGGTTCAGGAGAAATGACAAAAGGAGGCATGAGAAGATTGTGAAAGCCTTTTCCAGGAGGTCTTCTAGACATGACAAGAGAACTTCACTCAAACTTCACTCAAGTGCGCATTTTCATTTCATAACGCTTTCTCAAAGGGAACATGTATAGACGAACAGAACTTTAAATATTACATGCAATCCCTATTTCACTGCAGGCATGAGTGATACACATTAAATTTTTATTAAATTGATATCTGTAATTGATTTAAAGGATAAGATACAGCTCTTTCAGGGTAGAAGGCAAATTTGTTATCTGACCAAGGAAGTACTGTAAAGGGCATTGGACGCACAGACATAGATGTGCCCATTCCTGCCTGTATATTCTAAATCATGTCTTTTTTTAAAAAGGCAACCAAAGATAAAAGGCCTTGAGATAATATTTTTAGTATAAATTAAGGACTAGCCATTTAACAATTTATTTAAGTTTTTCTCAGTTTTACCATTTTAATTCATTACTTTATTAAATTATTAATACATTTGGCAGTAACGTTTTTCTAATTATAATATTACTCATAACATAAATTTGGAAAATCTATTATGATCTAGAGGAACAAAAACTATCCCTCTCTACTCAATGTCAATGACAATTAAACATGTTGATACATATTTTTACCACTATTTCATTATGTAATATAATAATACATTTTAATATTTCTGTTATCTGGGATAAATATTTTCTATGTTTCTAGTTATTTTCTGTGTGAATATTTACAATCATTTTCCTAACATAGATTTCAAATTTGAATTTAGGGGAATAAACTGAATGAATATTTGAAAATTTGAGGTAAATTATTCTGAAGAAAAATGATAGCGTAAAACTTGTATTGAATAACCATCAGAAAGCAAGCCTGTGCTAAATTATCAGGGATTCAAACTATGTCAGATATGGTCTTTGTTAGGGTAGAACTTATGCTTGAGTAATTGTGTTATTTAAATGATAGACTCTAACCATAAACTGATTTTTAATCACTTGTTTGGGATTTTGTTTGCTCTGAGACAAGCTCTCACTGACTGGCATGGAACTCACTATGTAGCCCAGGCTGGCTTCATAGACACAGAGATTCACTTTCCTCTGCTACCTGAGTATTTGGATTAAAGATGTGTATTGCCACACCAGGACCCAATCACTGATATTATAAAAATAACTTCCTAGTTTTTGGAACTAATCAAAATTTTCTTATATAATAAAGACATTTTTTTTATCATCAAAGTTGCTTTTTGTAAAGAATTAGTTATACATTGAAAATTAGTTTAATGTGGTTTTCAAATGTTAATGACTTTTTTATTCGGCTACAGATTTGGTTTACCCTGACCCATTGCTAACACTGAACCATTGCTAATCTATGATTCTAAAGTCCTGGCTTACTTGTGTTTTATATTTCCTTTTTCTCTAAGTCTGGCCACTGTCAGCAAGTACAGGCCACTCTGAGAATTATCAAACTCAAGAGACATAAGGAAGGGTGGATATAAATGGACAATCTTTCTGGGCAAAGATGAATGACAGAGAGTTTCCACTGACATTTGATAACAACCATAACTGACAAAATATATATGCATGCGATTGTATGAATGAAATGATAATCTAGGAAATCCTTCATCAATACCTTTAGCTAGAATTAGACACCAATCTCTGTCGTTTCTAATCGTGTATTAGAAACACAGAAGGGCATTATTCATGTGAATATTCCACTTGCTTCCTAAGATACTGCAGTCTGAATTCAGGGGTTAAAACAATTTTGTGCAGCTAAGCATGCTAAGAAACAGAACGAACAATAGAATTATTAGTTAAGGAACCAAAAAAAGACATCAGATGACAAAGTCAGGGCAAGCCATGGCCAACCTTATCTTCTCCCTTCCTTTTCCACACTTTTACTAAATGTTTCATCTTCCAAAGAATTGGTTTTTGTATCCCAATAGTGAAAGATATTAAGTTTTCAGAGTGAAGAATAAAGGGAGGAGGGTAAGGATAACCACATATCTATTTCGAACAGCTCCTCTGTGAACCTATAAAATGCCTTATATTTTTAGAGGACCATTATCAGACTACAAACTAAATTTTGTGGGTACCTATAGGCACAGCGATTCACACAGAGTAATTATAATCTGCTCTATGAGTGAACTCTATCTTAGACCTAGCATTTCTTCTGCATAGTTTCTGGAGATGTACAAAAATATAAACTTTACTGCTAAAGCAATCTCAGCCAACGGGAAAGTTTGTCTCAATGTTTGACTTGAACTAACAGAGTTTCTCTTGGGTTGATAGCCTCAACAGAACCCTAGAACCTTGGCTAACAAGATGCCCTTTAGGCTTGGATGAACAGGCATTTCTTTTCTTCCACTTCAAAGCTTCACTATTTCTTCATTTCAAACTCTTTTCCTGCATGCAGGGCAGAATTATATTGACAAGGGTGGAATTTATCTCCAAGAGGAGACAGCCATGCTTCTGTTAAGTGCTAATATAACATTTATGTGTTGGTGCCTTAATAACAGCCCAGCTTACCTAATGAAAGTTGAAAGCAAACAGTACTCTCTGAGATTTTATTATGACTGAAGTGACTGCAATTTGAGGAAAATTATCCCTATTTTTGTTCCCATATCAAAAACAGAGCCACTAAAGCAATTGCCACATGTTTGGTATGGAATTAGGCTCCACTCTCATTAATCTACAAGGAAGAGCATTTTTCATGTAAACAGCTCACAAGGGTCAGAGAGAAGAGCTGTTCCTGTGAAAAATGCTTGTCAATAACTTTGTGAGTGAATTTTGAAATAAAGTGCCTGTAGCCTGTCATTATTCCTTCCTCTTGGAGTTGAGCGTGAGTGGATGAAAATTGAGCCTGTGAATTGAAAACGGGGTGAGTGTTATGGCCTTATCGACTTCAGGTAAAACGACTGTTTTAACTTGTTATTATTTTTCCATTCAGAGGTCAGGCAATGTACAGTATTACCAGCATGGACTGCAGTGTAAGCAAATTGGCATACAAAAAGGCTATTACCCACACTCATGGGGTAGAGGAAAGCATAAGTCACCAGGATCCAGGAGACGTGTGATCTCTCCAGAAATGAAATAATCAACAGGGCTTTGCAAAATAATGGTGTGGGTGTGTAAGGATGAAGCTCCAAGGAGACTGAAAATTATAAACCTGGGTAAACACACAATCACATGTGTAGAAGGCAGGTAGAAATTATGCATCCTAAAGTCCATTTTAAAGCACACTCTAATTATTCTTGTTTGTAGAGAAATTGTGGGGTCACACTGAATTTTAGCAATCCCTACCATACATATTACTTTGACGCTTCCCCCACTGAACTTACCTTGAAAGATTTTAGTTGCTAGATTTTCAAGTCTTGACATATCCTTTTTCAAAACTGAAAGTTTCCTGAGTTCTTTCTTAGAGGAAAGAGGGGTTTTGAAAATATTAAAAATCCTTCTTTTGACTTGAAAATTATTTTTATCTATGTTGAAGAACATCTTAGAAATTTTAGTATGGTCATGTTAAATTGGACAACTCTCTCTCTCTCTCTCTCTCTCTCTCTCTCTCTCTCTCTCTCTCTTTCTCTCATCACTTAGGTTCATAGAAGTATGTGTCTATTCCTGGCATTCAAATTCTTATTTTTTTCTGTTTCAGAAAGCCATGTGTTGTTTCTGTTCTTTGATATTGACTGATTTCCTCTATAGGCGCTGGTGGTCAGAAAATAGTCAGATACACCTGAAAACTAAAGAGCTCACTATGACTAAAAGGTGTGTTTAGGTGAAGAACAGTTACGAGAAATTATGATTTCTAGATAATATAAATTCAAATTCCAGAATAATACAAAAATATTTATTGTTTCGTTTTTACAAAACTTATATTGCTTTTAATTATATGTACATGCGAAGGGATATGAACAAGCATGCATACAGGTGTCCACAGCATCCTTAAGAAGGTTGCAGATCCCCTGGAGCTGGATTTAGAGGTCTTTGTGAGATGCCTGTATGGATGCTGTGAACAAAATTTGGGTCTTCTGCAAGAGCAGGACACACTATTAACAACTGGCCCATCCCTCCAGCCATCCATGTTTCCTTATTCTAAAAAATATTCCCATAACCTCAAAAGAGTTATAATGACCTCCAATAAAATATATCATCCTATTTCCTCACTTTTCATTGGCTCAATTCACTCATTCTTTCAGTGGCTGGGAATTGCCTGAACATCATGTCAAACAAAACACAATGATACCAGGAGAACATCTGCTTTCATTAAGGAAGGATGAGACCTGATGTAACAGAAAAATAAATGTGAAAAGAAAGCAATATTCATGAAGGTAAGGGCTTTTGATTTTGTCCAATAACATATCCTAACTACTTAAATTAGTATCAGGCATACAGCCGCAGACATGACATCTCTCCAAACTCTAGTGAATGCTAAATGAATATGATAGGTACATTTAGGAGACTCTGGGATACCAATAAAAGACCGGTAAATAAAGTAAACACACTTTGACTTATTAAGTTGGCATGGCTAGAAAAACTGGTGCAGAACCTTCAATTTTAAGTTAACAAAGAACTCAAAAGCAAGGGTTACGAAGAACAGAGAATTCAGCTGCAGCAATTAAGTAAAGGGTGAGTTTGTAGCTGTTTGAAGTAGCCAGTAGCCACACATTAAAAATCGTTGGCAACCATGTTAAGTTTGAAATTTAGATGAAATCTATTGAGAGATTTTAAGGCTGTAAGAGCTTAAGTAATGAACAATGTAGATGCGCTTTAGGAAAGGATGACCGAGGATGCGATGTGACAAGCCATGGGGAATGGGTGGGGCTGAGCGACCAAGTCAGGAAGCTTCACAGAAATCCAAGCAGTGTATCAGTAGCGGCGGTCTAAACCATGGCAAATGTAAAGGGATGTAGGGAATTGGGCATATTTTTTGCAAGATTTCCTTGAGTGTTTGGAATAGGAGAAGCAGGAAAAGAGTTAAGGAAGACAGAAGAAAGACCGGACTCAGATTTCCAGTCCTGGCCAATGAAGCATAGAGAAGATACCTCCCAAAGTAAGGAGACACATTTGGAGGAAATTCACAACAAAGTTGAGTTATCAGCCATTTGAGCTGTTGTAGATTAAATTTCTATAGTTATCTCAATCTTCCTACAAGCCTGGGCTAGATTTTGAGGGATCCATCACAATTGGGTAAAACACACTTGGGCACCTATTATCTAGTACTTATAAGCTGAGTTTGCCTACATGGACTTAAGTTACGTTTACACAATGAAAGTTTTCTTGAGTTGAGGAGATAGCCAAGTAGCTAAGAGTGCTTGCTGTGTTTGAGCATTAGGGCCTGAGTTCAGATCCAGGCACCTATATAAAAAGCCAGCCATAGCATCACGCATCTCTTTAACCTCAGAACTGTGGTGTGTGGGCAAAGATAGGAAGGCGGTTGTGAGTTACCCCTGACTCCAAGGAGTCATCTCTCTCATCCTCATAAAGGACAAAAACACATAAGCATGTCCTTCACATCCCTCCCAGTGGATGCTTTCATTGTATTTAATTCCTTTTTAGGCTC
>NW_004949096.1:23871347-23883702 GCF_000317375.1 Microtus ochrogaster
ACTATCATATCGTCTGCAAATAACGAAAGTTTCACTTCTTCCTTTCCAATTCGAATCCCCTTGATCCCCTTATGTTGTCTTATTGCTATTGCTAGAACTTCAAGCACCAGTGGCTTCTTAAACAAGGGATTTAAACCAAAGGCCAAATGGGCTTAAGAACTGAACATTTTAGCTGACTCATGATTTCTTCAATATGATTGGTAGAGTAGAGTTCCCTTTGTTTCAACAAACATTTTGATTGTCACTGGAGAGCCTCATGTAGATTGTGCTTATGGTTCATTTCAGTTTATCAGATTATCCTAAATTACATGTGAAGACTCGCAGTGATTTCAGAGAGCTGCAGCTCACGCCTTGCTATAGGTGTATCCAAAGCCAATATTTTCAAATTCACTTGTACTTTTGTAGAAGTTAGCTTTTAAAATGCATTATTTCTTTGACTTGGTATTTCTATTATGAATAACTACCCATTCACTTTTCTCTAAATATAAATTTCAACATGCCGACTCTTCCTAATGCAAGACAGTTTTTGTAATCTTTGGATCCCTTGGCGATGGCTCCTCTGAAGACTAAATGGCATAGCAACAAGTGTGTCGTGCAGATGCAGTGGGGGATGTTTCCTTTATGTTTGGGAAAAAGAACAAATGACAGTTGTCTCGTCACCTGGCTCCTTCACAGACAGGTAGAGAATTCTTTATGTGTGTGTTCTGGCTCAATGGCTCTTTCAATACCCCACTGTCTGCAAGCAGCAAAGAAAGGGAAGGGGTGTAGGGGGGAAAGGTGAAACGGCTGTTTAGCATGCACATCCTTACCTACCCCCTGCTCTGAAATCATCTCACATTGGGAAAAACAGACACTATTCTCACAACCACAGTAGAATCCTTTGAGAAACTGAATGCACCATGAGAACTTATATTACACCATCTTATATCAACTTCCGTTCCAGGGGAACACTGCATGTCTATTATGAAAATAATCGTGGGCATATTTCTTTATACCTGTATGCCAGTAGTCAAGAGCAAAGTTCATACATTCACATTTTATGAGCATGAAAATGAAGTATTTATTAATCTATATTAATTTAACTAATGTAGTACTCTGAAATTCAGCACGCTGTTTTCACCTATTTAACCTAGAGCAATATTAGAAGAAAATCCAACTGGACATTCTTTAGCAGATTTCCAACATAAAACAAAGAAATCAATGAAAATGTGGCAACGAACAAGTCCTGCTTGCTTGAGAAGGAGGAGTGAGCATGGAGCCTGCCAGAAACCGGTTGTCACTCCACCAGACTAATTTTAGAGAGAAAAGAAGGCAGTGTGGTGAAATGAATTTTCTTTCTGTAGCTTGCCTGATTGCTGACATTCTGAAATCTCATAATATTCTTTGAATAAATTATCCTCGTTTTGTTTAAAAAGAAATTTAACATACATTTAAATAGCGCCGTTGTGCTGAATAGGAGCAGTGCTGAGCTGTGCATTCCACTAATGGCATCGGGTGCGAAGTGAGTCATCATGGTTCTTATTTATTCATTCATCCTTGGATCCTTTTAAAAGTCTCCAAGGCCCTAATGACCATCATCATTATCATCAGTAAGAACCACTTTCTGGTGCAAAGGCAATAGGCATTAAATTTAGAGGCAGCATTAAATTATCAGTAAAGAGGGCTTAGAACGGTGCTACACTCATATTCCTGAATACGATACATGGGAAGTTCATAGAGCAGCAGGCAGGCAGATTTCTGTCTAAAGTCTATGGTTACGGTTCTCTCTTTACAAGGCAATGTCTTTGGCTCTGGAGGGGATGCAGGTCAGGTCTGTACTGTATTATAAGTCACTGGGAGAATAAGTGACCAAAAAAAATGATTCCTAATTATTTGTTTACACACACACACACACACACACACACACACACACACATATATATAATTTTAAAAATTATCTGCATGAGAAATTGTATTTCAAGGTTTTCTCACATCCAGCTATCTTCCTGGGCTATCTAAAAAAATAAGATTTTTTTTTTAATGTGGAAAGTTTTTGAACTAATTGCTAAGTCCTTTCCATCCTCACGATTGTTTTAAACATCCCAGTGTCATCTGGTGAGCAGGACAGAAGCCTGCTTTTTCTGTGTTATGTCCAGTAAAAGAATTAGAACTGCATTCATGGGTCCAAATTTCACTCATGTGGGAATAAGCTTATTGGCACTTCTGAAAGTATGGGCAAGTTTATACATAGAGATAAGTGCTAATACACATGGCAGTCCCCAGTTCCTTCCCTCAACACACTTCCTCCACAGTTTGGGCAGCTGAGAGAGTTCAGAAATTATCAGAATGGAGGCCATGCAGAAATGGTCTGACAAACCCCTGGAAATGCTAATGGTTACACAAAGGTCTCAGAACTTAAAGCAAGGCAAATGGGAAACTATTGTTAAAGGGCCCATTCCCATATACTAGATAAACCTAGAATTGCTAGTTGCTTGGTTTTGAAGTAAGTGGTTAGGAATTTGAAATAATTAAACTTTTAAAAATTGCTGAGTCTTATTTAAAAAAAAAAAAAAACAACAACCCACACATCTCTGCACAGAACCGGAAAAAGGAATACAATGGAATGCGCAACAAAATGTTCCATCCAGAAGACTGCTGACAAACTTCACATTTGATCAGAATTTAATTTTTAATGTAGAGTGGCAAACGCCTTTGTAAGGACAGCTGGCCATTTCTTCAATGCTTCTGTGTTCTTTTCTGTAAAATATAAGAGCTGACTAGCCTACTCCAAGTTTAAGGTAGCCACAGCTAGCAGTTGTGACAATGAGTATGAAGCTCTTTATGTTCATTGATAAATGTTGTTCCCGTGGGAATTGCTGCTGTTTTTCTGGAACATACACTGGATTGTAAAAGAGTGTGCATGCGGTTTCATGCCTCACCCATCTCTTTAATAAAGAGACTCATGTTTGCGCCAAAACATTAACATTTAAAAGATGCAGCTTTTACACTGTGATTAGATTAGATTTTCCTAATCTAGGCAGAGTCCAAGTAGGAGCCGTGGAAGACTCACTTCCATGGAACACTCAAGTCCTTGGGTTATTTGCTAAATCAAAAAACAGTGAAGCATTCTTTCTTTCTCCGAGCCTTCCCTTTGAAGGTAATACCCATTAGCTACATTCCCTAGAATTTCCTCAGCTTCTGAACCACCTTGCCACCATAGGCATACCACAACTGAGAAATGGTTTTCCAGCTTTGCATCTTTAAGAATTATTTCCACTATAATTCTCAACATCATAACTGCTCATATTTTAAAGACTTTTGAAGAAAATAATTTTCCGTTTACATTTCCCCTTGTTCCAAAAGTTGCATTATAACTGTCTTTTATGTATCTCTACAATGTTCACAGAGACAATGGAGAACCTTATACTTGTGTGGCTGAGGTTTATAGCTGTGAAATTCATTTTTCATCCTTGCATTTGTGGAGGAGGGAAAATACTTTCCCTCCCTTGTTACATGTTAAACTTAATAAGACCCATTCTTTCAGATCTGACTTAAGATCTTCTCAATTCTGTCTTAGAATGATCTTTTCTTCTAGGAATAAGAAGAACATTTCTCACGTGACAGTTACCATATATAAGGGTAATATATCCCGAATTCCATTTGTTTCAAAAGAGACATAAAAAGTTAGAGATATTCTCATGAGTGTGGAGCCTGACTGTTGATCTTAGTGATATAGACCACCTGCAATAAGAAAAAAGGGATAGATGTAGGGAGTGAGAGGGAGGAAGTAGATACTGAGGAAGAGGGGGAAGGAAAGAGGGAAGAAGGTTCAGAGGGAGAGAGGGGTAAAGGGTGAAGGAATGAATTGTCATCAATTTTTACATGCATGTGGACAAATTCAGTATATAGAAATACCCCTTTGATTATATGTGTGTTTGTTCCAGTGTGAATAGGTACATATGAGGATGCATGCACATGCATATGGAAGGCAGAGAAAAACTGGGTGTCATCTTCAGGAACAGCAAGCAACTCTGTTGAGACAGGATTACTCATTGGCCAGAGTGCACCAAATTGGCTAGAATGGCTGACCAGGAGCCCTAAGAATTCCACTTTCTCCCCATGTACAGTGCTGGAATTGCAAGCACACACCACCTAACCAGGCATGTTTATGTGTGCTCAGGTCCTCCCAAATGGGAGGGAAGAACTTTACTGACTGAACTGTCTCCCTAGAACTAAAGAGTCTCACTGTTGTTGTCGAGAGCAATTTGATTTTTTTGTCTTGTAAGGAAAATGAGCCAAAATTGTTTGAAAAAGGTGAATCTCACAGCTATTAACATTTATGGATATACAAATTGTTCTATAGATAACCTAATTTTAGTAGTGCCTTGGAATTTTTAGATAAATTCAAAGCTTTAGAAATCTTTATTAGTGTATGTGTTATATACATAGTTATGGTATAATATATTTCATACAAGCATATCATGTTCTTTGAATATAGTCACCAACCCCTCTCCTGATATCCCCATTCTCCCTCCACACAACCTTGCTTCTACTTCAGTGTCATGTGTGTATGAATGAACTTGTGAATCTATATAAAATCTAAGATGCACAAATGAAAGAAACCATATATTTGTTTTTCTCAATCTGACTCATGTCATTTACTATGATGCTCTCTAGTTCTGTCCATTTTTCTGCAAGGACATAATTTCATCCTTCTCACAGGTGAATTAAACTCTGTTATATATAATGTATAATATTTTATTTTTAAATGATATGTTTATCATTTTGAGAATTTCATACAATGAATTTTGATTAATAATATTCACCCCCTCTCCCAATTCCTTGCAGATCCACTGTGTCTACCCAACATGCAATTTTCTTTCTTTAAAACCCAATGAGTCCAGTTTCTATTTCCCGACTACTCTTGAGAGTGGGGTCTGCCCTGGAGGCTGATCAACCTACCAGAGGCCACACTATTAAAACAAAACAAAATAAAGCTTGACACTGCCTTCCCTGGGAGCTATCTAATGTCAGTATTTTCTCATTTAGGGGTAGGAACTACATGCTCACCTCCCTGTTTCTGTGTCTGCTAGAGTTTGAACAAGTTTCATGCATCTGTCATATTTGCTCAAGGTTCATTTGTTAACTGCCTTTTTAGAGCAGAAAACCATGACTTCCTGGGAGTTTTCCACCCATTCCTGGCTTTTACAATCTTTTTGTCCCTTCTTCCATGAACATTCAGGGTCTTAGGGGAAGGGTGCAGTGCACCACGCCTGTCTGTGCTCTATGCACTACCATACAGTTCCCGAGATTCGGGCAAGAGGCTGGAGGTTGAAACACACAAACACACACAGACAGAGAGACAGAGACAGAGACACAGACCTCTACTCACTGGTAAGAAGCCCTTTATCCAATAGCACCATGGAGGCTTATATACCCAACAGTTAAGTGGGCCAACAGGTGAAAACCTTATCCTCTGATCTTCAAGGCCAAGGTAACACGTGCTCGTGAAGCAGAGCTGGTAAACAAATTTGACACAGCGTTTAGTAACTCAAATCAGAAGGGAAGTAAAGATCTCTAGCAGGGAAGAAAAGCTGGAGGCCAGGACTCCAAATGGTCCCATCAGAAAGGATATGATATGTATTTCTCACTTGTGGTTGAGAATCCCACAGTTTCTTTTTCTCTGCACATTGAACAGATGATGGTCTTTTATCTACTGGAGGAAGTTTCTCTGAAGACAGCTGATCACTGCTCTGCTCTATGACTAGTGTAGCAACAGGTGATTAGAGTCATTCCAATAATCTGTCCGTTTAGCAGAATAACAGCATTAGCTTCTCCTAATGCTAGGTTCTCTGGCCTATCTATCCACAGAATCTTTCCCCCATTAACAGTGCTGGGTATGGATTCTACCTCATGAACCTGGTCTGAAATCCAATCTGATAGCAACTGGGTTACTTCTGCAGCATTCATGCTAATATATGCCTCCATGTCCCTATCTTGTCAGGACAGTCACTATTGTAGCTTTTGGGGTTTACAGTTGGGTGAGAATGGCAATAACCTTTCTCTCCTCCAGTAGCATGTATAGCACCTTCCAGCACTATGAAAGCTACTGGTAGGAATGAGGAATGATGCTTCCTGTCCAGGTCCAGCTTCATTTCTCCATGCTCAATGACTCAAGTACATGGTATCTTCAGCAATAGCATCTTACTATCATGCTCTAGAAAATAGCTAAGAGCAACGACAATAGCCTATAATAGTTATGTAACTCCACCTATTCCAAAAAAGGTAACCCATTTCTGGTTCTGGAGTTGTAAGTTGCTAGCCTGTACTGTCTAATTTGGGTATTCCTACCTCATCATAGAATAACTCCATTAAAACTCTTTGTGTATATGTCTATATTTTAGGAATCTTCTACAGAAGGAGGTTTTCATAAAAACCTTTGGTGTTAGTTTTCCTTCCCCATAGATCCTCATCTACATTGCCCACCTAAAATCTCCACCTAATTAAATCCTTCCTATTCCATAATTCCCCTCTCCCTCTTCATATCATTTTATTCTCTGATCTGTAACCTGACATATTGCCTGAGTTTTCTGTCCTGCCTGATTCCCAAAGAAATTCATTAAGTCCCAAAGAAATCACACAGAGGTCTACATTAACTGTAAACTGATTGGCCCATTAGCTCAGGCTTCTTATTAAACCTTATAACTTATATTAGTCCATTATTCTAGCAGATGTTATCCACACTGACAGATCCCCTTCTCATATACTGTTACTTTCTGTTTTCCTAACTTTCATAATATTACAAATGAAACACATAGATCTAAGAATTTCAATATAGCATGTATGCATTATTTCTGGTTCTGATTTGTCTCACTCAGCACGGCTGTTTCCAGTTATTTCATAATTTCAACTTTAAAAGCTGAATAATATTCTATTATATAAATGAGAAACATTTTCATTCCCATTTTGCAGTTGATGGACATGTCGGCTGTTTCCATTTCCTAGCTACTATGAATAGAGCAGAAGCAGGTGTGGACGAGCATGCATCTCTGTGGTACGAAGATATGAAGCTTCTGTGCATATGCCCAAATACAGGATAGCTTGATCTTGCATTAAATCTATTTCCATAGTTTGAGGAGTGGACACACTGATTTATCCATTTGTACTCCCATCAGCAATGACAAGTCATCCCCTCCTTTCCCACAGCCTTGCCAGAACCTACTGTGGTTATTTTTAATGTTGACCACTTTGAATGGGAGAAGTTGAAATCTCAATATAGTTTCAGTTTGCATTTCTCTGGTGGCTAAAGATGCTGAAATTTTTACAAAATATTTCTTAGTATGTGTATTTCACCTTTTGAGAACTTTAATTTTGGTCCCATGCCCCGATTTTAAATAGGATTATTTGTTTTCTTGATGTTTAACATTTTTAGTCCTTTGTATATTCCAAAAACTAAGCTTCTGTCAGATATAGAGTTGGTAATTCTATACCCATTCTCTAGTCTGTATCTTTACTTAAAGAGCAATGTCCTTTGCCGTACAGAAGCTATTTCATGTGGTACCATTTATCAATTGTTAGTCTTAACAACTGCAATATTAATTCCCTGTAGAAAGGTCTTTCCTGTGTCTTTAAGCTCAAGCATATTTCCTATGTTTGACTCTCTCAGATTCAGGCCATAGTGTCTTTTGTGGGTGCAATTCTCAATTTGGGGTTGAGTTTTTGTACAGGATGAGCGATGGGAGTCTAGTTGCATTCCTCCGCATGCAGCTGTGCAGTTTTACCCACAGATGTATGAATTTCTGGCATTTCCGTAAAAACAATCAGGCAGCTGTAAGTATGTGGATATATATTTGTATCTTGTCTGGTAGTTGTATCATGCAACCTGTGGAGTCTAAAGCTGGGTGAGGCTGTTGACGCCTTCTTTCTTTCCTTCCACTCCACCCCTTCTTGTGAGATATTTGAGCAAACTGTGTAAATCTGTGTCCATGTTTTACCTTCCCTGTCTCAGGCACCTGGTTGGTTTAATAAAGATCTGAATGACCAATAGCTGGGCAGGAGAGGGTAAGTGGGACTTCGGAGCAAGAATAGAAACTCTAGGAAAAGGAAAGACAGAGTTGCCAGTAAGGAAGTTAGATGTATATTATGGAGGAGAGGAAAAGAGCCAGGTGGCAAAACGTAGATTGATATAAATAGGTTAACATAAGTTATAAGAGTTATTTGGGAACAAGCCTAAGCCAAGGACAAACTTTCCTAACTAATAAATCTCCGTGTCATTATTTGGGGGCTGGTGGTCCAAAGAAAGTTTGATAAGAAGACCTCCTACATCTCCTCCTCCCTTCGTCTCCTCCTCCACTCCTCCCTTCCTCCCCCTCCCCCTCTCCCTTCCTCCTTGCCTCCCCCAACAGCAGGCCACTTAGATCCACTCTGAAAGCTAGAGAGCAGTGCAAAGACTTCTACCTCAGTCCCAGTTTGATTTCTCTATGTCCCACAACCAAGGCATGAGTTATCTTCAGCAATGGGAACGTGCCATCTAGTTATGGCAGGCAACCAAAAGCAGTGGTAGTAGACAATATTGTTGTGGATACCTTAGTGACCAACAACTCTTAGGAGGTTTGCCATCTCCGGCAGTAGGATTTTTATTGAATAGCCTATGGCTTCTGGGTTCAGCATTATCCACTCACAGAGGGCACTTCTATTCAAATTCTTTTTTTATTATGTATTATAATTAGCTTACAAAGTAATAGGTTTCATATAACTTTTTCATATAGCCTTAATTTTGATAAACTCTTCCCCATCTCTTCCTCTTCCCATCTCTCTGCCTCCACCCTTACTTAAGCTTTTCAGTCCCTAGTACTTCCCTCTCTACTTGTACATCACATTCCTCTTCCACTTTAGCTTGTCTAGCTCCCCTGTGATCCTTCTCTGGGTCCTTGGCTTCTACCTTCTTTCCAGCTTAAAGTCACAAATCTAAAAGCAAAATTCCATTGTGTATATACACCCCCCCATAGGCTGTTCACCATCCTCTAGCTTGATTAGTGACTGGGGTCTTCTAATCACTGACCCTGATGACTTAAGAAAAAAAAACCCATAAGCTAATTAAGAGTTGAAGCTGTGTTTCCAATTGAAATAACTTGCAGGCTCAGCACTTGCTGTGCATCTGCAGACTAGCTGAAAACGTTGTAATCCTTAACCTGGGTTAACTTGAGCACAAAGAAACTCAACTTCATGAAACATCTGTAAAAGTATGTCTATAGAACCGAAAGTAAGTATGTAGCATGCTTTGAGTTTCAATAACTGAAGTTATGGAACTCTTAACTACAAATCACAAGAGAGTATCTACTGCTGTGGCTGTACTGAGGAGCACCACCATGAAGCATCATCCTACAATTTACCATGTTTTATGTGGTTTTAGAAAATCCTTCTCCACAAAATAGTTTCATTTGCCATAAGTAAATTAGAGGCATTCAGATACAGTACCTCTTATAATAAGATGACGAATTGCTTCAACTGCATAAAACTGAAAATTCAGTTGATAAACTTCTGGGGCATACATAGATTGGTAGAATGAAGTACGCATGCCTGCAGCTTTAGTCAGAGAATAAAGGGAACTACATACTGCAAGCATGAACCCAAGGGCTCAGCTTATGTGTGTGCCTACTGGATTTGTTCCTACCTTTTACACTGGTCCTAATTATTAATTAGGAATATCCATAAAGCATTTCTTTGCGTTCTAACCCTCTGCCTATAGTTGGGATGAACTATGCTTTGAATAAAATGTTGTATCTGGAAACACACTCTGCAGATAAACCTACTTACAAAACAGGGAAGGAGGTCTTTTCCAAAAGATTCATTGCTAAGGTCATTTAATAAGCAAACACCTGTAGTGATATTAACATAGAATCAATTTTGAAAAATTCAATTTATGTTCAATTTTCCAAAGGTGACAGCCCATGAGACCCAAACCTAGAATGGTGATGATTATAGAGTGAGAATTTTATAATAAGAAGACATTTTTCAAAAGTTGACTATTTGGTTGACATTAACTATTAAATTGACAGTATATCTGATTACCCTAGCCAAGGCCAAAGGCGTAGGGGAAACACACAGCACATAATGCTTCTAAAAATTGCATTTCCTCTCTACCCACAAAACACTATGTTGTCATTAAAATTAAAATACAGGCCATAAGCTCATTTCCTGCCACATTATTAATTTAAGATGAAAATAATTTTTAAAAGCCACCAAACAGTTGCCAGGTGCATAAAGGAAACTTCTAAGGTACTACTTGCAGGGTTTTGTTGTTGTTGTTGTTGTTGCTGTTGTTAAGAAATCAATGGTCTTGCCGAATTCTATACTTCAGGCATTAGAAATTTGCAGCTGTTACAAAAAATAAAAATAAACAAAGACTTAAATTAGTGTTTACAGAAGTATGTTAGATTTAATGCGTGAAAGCAATTAAGCAGCACTGACTTGATTCACTGTGGTGTCTACACTGGCATTTTAAAAAATGAAAGTAGCTAAATTTGTCCCTGATAAAATATATAGCAGCAATGGGTTAAGAATTCTGCAGTTTTACCCAAAGAGTCCAATCAAACAACCCATATATTAGGTGGCCGTTAACATGCTGGCAGCTGCATTTTTTACATCGGTTTCCAAGGCTGCACAGTAATTACATCCACAGTGAGTCATTTTTGTGGCATATTTTATAAAACTTTTACAGGTTTTCTGGGAAAGGATTATTCAAAGTCACCTTTTATAGATTCCGCCATGAATATTAGACAATTCTTTGAAAATGTTAGTGTTTACTGCTCACATCGCTCCTGCCTTCCCTGCAGTCAGCAGTGGAGGGTGTCCTATAGTATATCAGGACAGCACCAATTCCTTCCCAGACCTTCTGTTCCCAAGCATTGCTGGTTTATGTTCTTACCGAGCTGCTGCCAGAACAAAATAAATCCAGTTGCCTTTTGCTGCTCAAGGCCAGTCTAGGAACCAAGGAAAAATTAGTTGCTCCAAGCTTTTCTCCTAGTGTAGTATTTGAGGGACTGCTGTGCAATATTGTGATGGACTCAGCCACAGGGGATTTGTTCATTTGAATGGTTAATTCGTTTAGTCTTAGTGTCATGGTGCGCTCTTTTTATACTGGTTCCTAGTAGTAGCCAATCAGTGCTCAGAGATATATTTGAGGTGGTTGCTAGATGAACTACTGGGTGTAACTTATAATGCCCCTGCTTATTAAACCAAACTGTCTCAATTTAATCTTTTGTTTGTTTTTAGTTTTTCAAGAAAGGGTTTCTCTGCTTACCAGTTCTGGATGACCTGGAACTTGCTCTGTAGACCAGGCTGGCCTCAAACTCACAAAAATCCACCTGTCTCTGCTCCCAGAGTGCTGAGATTAAAGATGTCCACCAACATTGGCCTGGCAATCTATTCTATTTTCATCAGAATGTTTTTGTTTCTTAATGAGAAGTCCTGACTGTTGTCAATTTCAAGGTGACTTTTCCCAGAATTCCTCATTCCTATCAGTTGAAATAAATTTTCTTGAATATATCTTTTATCCTACATTATATTGACATGTTTAATGGCCTCTTCATTGTTTGCTATAACTTGATACATTTGTACTACATTAAAAACTACTTTTGTTCAGAAAATATGCTCTCCATGTTCATGAAATAAACATAGAAAATAGGGGGAAAGATTGTAAACACATGTCACAGAGTCACAAGAGGGGTGGCTTTGATTTACTTTCCACTACGTAGGGCAGGGAAGACCTGTGAGGAGAGGTTGCACTAGGGTAGGGTGTCCTTAACTTAGGTGATGATTTGGGATCTTGCTCAGGGTAAATGTCAGCATAGGGATTAAGAGTGGAGGAAGACAGATGGCAGTAAAGCTTGGGTTCGACAGACAGTTAAAAGAGGGACTCTGGATTGATAGAAGAGCCAACTTCTTTTATTTACTTCTCACCAAGATTCTAAAACATAAAAGGAAGCCAAATTTTGCATTCAGGTGGAATAAAAGTTCATCAGTCAATCAACATAGATACCATAGTTAAGAATAAAATGAGTCAATGGAGAAAGAAACACCAGATCATGGCACATAAAATGCTCCAGAATGACTTTTGTTAGGAGGCAACATTTGAACAGAGATTTAAATGAAGTGAAAAGTAAAACCTGGGGAATCCTGATTTTTTTTTAAAGCTGTTGCCTTATCCCAGGGCTCCACTCTCAATATCTCATGCCATTTAGCTCCCCAAAGCCCTATACCCAAAGATCATCACACTGGGAAGTAGTGTCAACTTAAAGATTTGAGGACACAAAAAGACACTTAAGGTCATGCTCAACTTCCTTAGCGATCAGGGAAATGCAAATCAAGACAACTT